>NC_084496.1:22450761-22750761 GCF_030035675.1 Rhineura floridana
GAGAATGCAAATTTTACCTTTGTCCAGGAGGCTACTTTCTACACATACTCACAGGCCCCTCCATCCAGGCAAGTAAGAGGCATTTATCAGAGGTCAAGGGCACGTTCCAATCATGCAAAAACACTCAAGGTTCAAAGCAGGGCCAGTGAAGGGTGTGGACTCCAGAGAGCTCCGAGGGCCACACAGGGACACCTAGAGTGCTGCTTTCAGCCTGAGGTTCCCCACCACGGACCCAAGAGAGAGAGAACTAGGGATAGCAAACAACAGAGAGAGCTGGGGAAAACAGAAGAGCCAAGACTCATGAGCAGTGGAGATTAGTGGCTCTGATGTCAGTGGGGAACTGAATCCTCTTAGGGCAACAGCACCTTGGACAGCTCCTTGCAAGTAGAAACTAAGGGCTCATTCACACAGGAGCTACACACCGGTTTAAAGACAAAGCTTTTCCCATCGCAATGGGAGTTTAAAGATCACCCTTCCTACCTTCCAATCGCTGCTTTCCGTTCATACTGAAGGGAAAGAGTCCTGCAGCTTCCTAATGACCACACCCTCTTAAGGTCACACTGTCACTTTCTCTGGTTACCTTGGCAACCGAGCATGCTCAGTTTGTTCCAGAGTAAATTTCATTAACAGAAAAAGAAAAAATTCTCAAGTTTGCTTATTTGTATTTTCAGAATCCAGCAGAAATAGAAATATTTGTTTGAACAATGTTATGCTTTTTTGCACAAGTTAGGGGGGCAAGGGAAAAAAAGCACCGTTTGCAGCAGGCTTGCAGAGCGGGAGCCAGCAGGAAAAGACATAATAAAGGGAGGAGGAGGGAGGAGGCGTGGACTCACAAAAGCATCAGAGCCAAGTATCTACAAGCCCCTAGAGATACAAAGCACAGATGGTTTTTCCTTCCCTTTTCGGATTAAAATTGGATTGATTTGCTGTGGATTAAAAGTTAAAAGCAGCGGGACGCCTTCCGTTTGCCTCCTACGTCGTGTGATTGCTGCGAATTAAACAAGCAAGCAAGTAGAACCCACCTCACATTAAATTGCAATGTGAGCCAGCCCTAAAACGCAGGGCTTAACTGCCCCACTGACATTGGAGCCTCCTGGCTCCATGCTAACAAGGTAACAGTTAAGTTGCTATGAAATCTTTGGTGCGCAGAGTTGCGCCATTGCATTCGGCCCTGTGTGGCCCACATGCCCTTTAGCATGTCACACAAGAGGCAGTTTTGCTGATGAGAGCTGCTACACTCCATCTCCCTGTGGAAGCTTTTTCTGGCAGTCAGGCAGTCCCGGTCCAGCTCGATTACCTGGAACGCAACACCCTGGTTAAGGCTTCCAGTTGACCTGTGTGACATCCTGGCAGCAACATTGCACTGCACTGGCACAGGAGCTTCATCGTAAACACACACAGGCACCCGTGAGCCACTGTCCCAGCCAAGAGACTCAGAAATGGTCAGTGAACCTCAGTGTCTTCCCTGACACATGGCACTTGAGTCCCCCATTAGACTCCCAGACAAGCCATGGAAGTACTTTTTCATGCAACACAACAACAGCCTCTGCAATTCACACAGGAAGTTGATAACAGCCACAAGCACAGCTGGCTTTTTAAAAGCAAATTCATAGAGGAGAGAGACTATGGATGGCTAATAGGCAGTCAACTTGAACAGCAAAATGCAGAGCCTTCGCGTTCAGGGGCAGTCTCCCTCTGAGCAGCAAATGCAGGAGACCAATGACAAGGTGACCATCTCCATCTCCATGGCCACTATTCGCGACATAACAAGAATCCTGCTAGAGCCAACCAAGGATCGATCTTCTTCATTCCACTTCTGTCAACAGCCAGAGAGATCCTTCACAAGTCAGCATCCGTTTGTCCGGTGCCTGGTACTCCAAGGTAAATTGCCTCTTAACATGGAAGTTCCATAAAGCTGTCATATGTAAGAGCATCTGATGGACATCTCCTCTGTCATGAATTTGTCTAACCTAGGAGTAGGAAACCTTTTTCAGACTAAGGGCTGCATTCCCCCATGGAAACCTTGTGGGGGGGGGGACGGATGGACACACACCATCAGTGGGTGGATCCCGAGGCAAAAATGGGTGGAGCAACAGATCCAACTCTTACCTTTGTACAGAAGGATGCCTTCCAGCCAAACAAAGATTTCTATACATGCACATGCAACACACAAGCTCCTCCATCCAGGCAAGGAAGGAAGGAAAGGTCCTAGCTCAGTGGTTGAGCACCTGCTTTGCATGCAGAAGGTGCCAGCGTCCATCCCTGGCATCTCCAGGTAGGGCTGGGAGAGATCCCTGTCTAAAAGCCTGGAGAGCTGTTGCCAGTCAGTGTAGACAATACTGAGTGAGGTGGACCAGTGGTCTAACTTAGTATAGGGCAGCTTCCTATTTCCCTAGGAGGCATTATCACAGTTCAAGGAGGCATTGCAGCCAGGCAAAAGCACTGAGGAGAGCAAAAGCAGAGTCTTTGAGGAGCCTGGGGAGAGGGGGTGTGGCCTGTGGAAAGTTCCAAGGGCCAGATAGAGAGGCCTGAAGGGCTGCATTCACCCCAGCATGGCGTTCTCCACCCCAATCTAATCCTTTTGTAAAAGTCCCCAAAGCTGGTGTCAGTCCCTCCCATCTTGTGGCAGAGACTCCCGTACATTAGTTATCCATTGTCTGGAAAAAAAGCATTTCATTTGGCATTGCACAAGGCACAATGGCAGGAGTAAGTGGATCGTCATCAATCACAGCCAAAAGGCCATTTGGATTGTTTTAGAAACAGGGATTAGACCAATTCATGGAGGACAAGACCGCTAGCCACAATGGCTACATTCTACCTCCACTGTATGCCTCTGAATAACAGTTGATGGGAATCACAAGTGAGGAGAGTGCTGTTGCGCTCAGGTCCTGCTTGTGGGCTTCCCAGAAGAGGCATCTGGTTGGCCACTATGAGGACAGGATGCTGGACTAGATGGACCACTGGCTTGATCCAGCCGGGCTCTTGTTATGTTCTCATGCAGGCTTTGAAAACTTCCAAGGGCTTCCCATGCCCACTGACAAATCTAGGCTGGAGTCTCACTCTCACCCCACTCTCTCTGGAGCATGCCAATCAGCAGACTCGCCATCATCCACTGGAAATTTATTCAGTCTCATATACATCGTTCTGTTTTCTAGTCTATAGTGATTATTATCTTACACACACACACTTTGTTAAGTGTTACCTTTGTTCGCTAAAACATCAAGGCACCGTATCCTATCTGGCGCCCGAGCCTCTGCACTCACACATTGCCGTGCAACACTGCCACAATTTCCTTGCACAACGCATGCACCTTCCCTGCAGTGCTGACATCATGATGGTGTCACAGAAGGCCAACAGGGCAACCTAATGCTGACCCATAGCCACCCACTATAATTAAAGTCTCCCCATCGCTTTCTGAGTGCATACACACTAGATGAATACATTTTAAGGAAAGTCTACACTGCACATGTATTGCAGTAGTTGTTCCCCCATAGGGGTCGGGGCATTACAGTTGTGTGAGTTGCGAAGAATTCCCTACTCCAACAACAACAAAAGAACTACATTTTCCCCCCAAGGATTCTCCGAGGAAAGGGTATGACTGCTAACGTAACTTTGAGCATGAGGCCCAGGTAAGTCCTTTTAAACAAGACAGGCATTGACAGGAAAAGATCCTTTTGGCACAAAGGTGGGCAAATGGTTGAAACATGCAACACTGAATGAAACCTTGACCTATCTCAGCCTTGCAACATCTGATCAGAGCTCCAATTAGTCTTTGCTTGTTTTTATATATAGGCTCCTGAAGGTCTTAGAAACATTCATTTCTAGCTCTAGACAATAATTATCAGGATTTCCCCCCCCCATATTGCACACATATTCCTTGATGGGGAACATTAAAGGAAGAGTCTGAGATGGGTTCTGCCAGTGGATCTTGGTAATGGTGAAAAGAAGACAGTCAGTTAAACCACAGGCCTAATCATACAGAAATATCTCCCCCCCCCAAAAAAAAAGAAATTGCAACGGTAACCTATTTAAGGAAGCCAAGACCAACCAAGTAAGGCAGCAGTAGTCAACGCAATGACCTCCAGATGTTGTGGATGGCAAGTCCCACCTTCCCTAACCATTGGTGATGCTGGCTGGGTAATGGCAGTTGGAGTCCAACACCATCTGGAGGTTGTCAACAGGGTGCAAACTTTTAAGTAGCAATATGCTTTCCTCCTACCTTGTCTGCCATGATCATAGAAGAGCCGCCATGGATCCCCAAGATTGGAATAAAGGTCTGAGATGAAATAAAATCCAAAATTTGAGCAATTGCCTCCTGGTCGGTGTCGTCGCCAAAAACCACCCCGTGGATCTTGGTGCCCGACATCAGGTCACAGACGTTGGTGATAATGCTTTTGGGGTCGGTCTGGTTGACCAGCAGGGGCACGACATTGACGTCGACGGTGAGGTCGCCTGACATATCCCTGGTCCAAAGCACCCGGACGTCTCTTTCCGTTACATAATGCGTCCTCCCCAGAATGACGGCGATGTTCAGGATGGGATAACTTTTCTCCGCCCCATGGACGAGGGCCAACTCTGCCAAAAGCGCTTGGAGCACCAGGAGACTCCAGCAAGCTCGTGCCATCTTGACCTACTCCGTGCCCTGCAGAAGGGGAGTCGGGGACGGGTGTCACATCACACAAAAGGTCAGGATACATTGCAACACTCTCCTGATCCCTGCAGGAGCCAGCGCCTTGACCTGACAAACAGGCATCCTTCAACTGATTCCTCCTCTGAGGGCAGGGCAGAGGCCCTCAAAGGTCAACCACAACCTGATCCAACACAACTCTTCACTCACGTCAGAGCAAAGTCAAAATCAAGTTCAGCTCTTGGAAAGGTCACCGTTCAGGTTTGCTCATATCATCCCCTTAGGGAAAAAAGACTGATCAAGCTAGTCTAAGGCACAGGCAAGATATCTGGGGTTCCTCAATGTGCCTTTTTAATGGGAAAACCTGATTGCTGAGGCACCTTTGAAGGAATCCAGTGACCAGGGCCACTTCTAATGTCTGCCCTCCTCTCTCTTCCCCTTCTGAGGCTGAAACAGCAATGATTGGTCCACACACCCCTTCCCCTCCCTCGCCTTTGCTTTCCTCGGTCCAGAAATGGTGTTTTATTCCGAGACTCATTTCAAGCTGACTGACTGACCGTTCTGCTCCCACAGAACTGGCTGCGTTTCTGGAACAGATTCAGACATGCATTATTCTAACCTATTTTCTGCCTCCCTATCTCTCTCTCCCCCCCTCCCCTTGGCCTTGCGCCCACTTTGGCTGGGCAGCAGAGATCTTTGCCTGTCATTGGGATGTACCGCATGGCCATCACTCCATGTGACCCTCCTGTGCCTTTTTACAAACAGCCAAAAAAGGGTTGGAAGGTAGATAGTAACTCAACTCATATAGGAAATAGGGTCAATGACTCACTGCCACTTTCCCTTCACTAGGGTCCAGTCAAGATCCTGGAATGTCTTCCTTTGTTGGGTCTCTTGGACAGGAGGATGAAGGGGGGGTGTCCTCGCACAGAGTGCTGGCAAAGCTACTCATATAGGGGACCTGCCTTCTCCCACTTGCATCTTCCCCACCCCAAAGCCTCTCTTATCCTGTCTTCAGGGATGGTGCCAAAGGGGCAGGGCCCCCCCAAACAAGGAGCTTGCCTTCCCACCTAGCATATTTCACCCACCCATTCTGTGCCCACCCCCAGAAATTTCCCCCCCCCAAGAATTTTTTTTATAATGCCATTGCTGTCTGCCTCTGTCTCCATCGGAACATCTCTATTTATCCATCAGAGTCCATCAGCATCAAGGATAAGGGACTCAGAAGGAGACCTGCCCCTCCTTACGGCTTCAGGTGGGCACTAGACAGAATCGCTGGACCCGCCTGCTTCTCTCTCTCTTCCCCTCCCACCCCCAAAACCTCATTTGGATTCAAACTCAGCCCTTGTCTGTTGCAGGGCAGATTTTTTTCACTCCCCTACCGCAGTCAGATCAGACAAGAGGAAGGAGAGGGGGGGGAGTGATCATAAAGCAAGCCAGCCCCCTTTCTGTGCCTTCCAATCTCCTTCATCTGGAAGCATTAATTATTTGAAACATCCCCACCACAACCACAAACACAGTTTTTTTAAAAACTGCACCACGCTGGGCGAAGAGGAAGCTTGTTTGCACCAATGAGAGAGGCGTGCACAATATATAGATATAGATATATATATACACACACACAAGCTGCGAAATCCTGCAACGGTAGCCTCCTTTACTACGTAGGAGAGGGAATTCTGAGCTGCTCTCTCCATTCATGCGGGCAGAAGGAAACCAAGGGTAACAGCGCCCCCTGACGTCCGCCGCGCTCCTAGCGCTTTGCTCCTGCTTCTTTGGATTTTTTTCTTTCTTTCAGCATCAGAATCAGCCTTACCCGGAATGTGAGAAATTGTAGCCGCTGCTGCAAAGTTTGGCATTTCGTAAGACTCCTCAGCGCCGGGCATCAAGGGAGGCTTCCATCCTGCTTTCCAAAGACGCGATCGCCAGGGCTGAGATCGGGGCGCCACATCACCTCCCGGGGAGGCAGGGATGCTTATCCGTGCAAAGGGGGTCTAAAGGAGAAGTGGGGGGTTAGGGGGGAGATGGAGGAGAGGGAGGCAGGAGGGTTGACAGAAAGACCATCACGTTAGCGCAAAAAGGGGGGGGTAAACCCAACTTTCCCACGCAACGCATACAGTTATACGAGCCGCGACAGCCCATCTGGAAAAAGTTGGATTGCCGGCGTAAGAATTTGTCTCCAGTTCACAGAGCGTGTTTTGCCTGCAAGCCCGCTTCCTTGGAAATCCGCCCTCCGTGCTTTCCCTTCGACCCCTTGCACTGGATGCTGAGGGCACGCAACGCGATCCTAGGCATCCTTACATCCTAGGAAGCCTCCCCGGGATTCAATGGCATTCCCTCCCTGGGTCAGTATTTACGCATAGGATTGCAGCGTGTTGGGGGCGGGGGGAAGGGGGCTGGGAGGCTGAGGCCGTGGCCTCACGCCCTCTCCCCTTGAAAGCTGGGGTCCTGGGCAGGCTTCCAATCCTTACCTAGGAGTAAGGCCCACTGAGCACAGCGGGGTTCGCTTCTTCTGCGCAAACATGCAAAAGCTTGCGTCCCCGCCGCTACCATCTCGATTAGCTGAGCGCCACCGGATCCCGGTACCACAGTCTACTGGGAAAGGAAGACCCCTGCAATTTAAGGGGGGGTCCTCCTTCCCGGGGGGGCTCTCTTCCTCCCAAGTTAAGGGTCCTTTGGAGTCCTTCGGCAGCTTTAAGTTCCCAAGCCAGTCCCGCCAGGAGTTCCTGGGCGCCTTCCTTGCCTTGGGAGGAAGCCCCATGGAAGCCAGTGGGACTTACTTCCGAGTAAACACGCACAACCCGAGGCTAGGTGGTGATGTGTGTGTGTGTTTAATTTTTTTTTTTAAAGCCGCCTCAGCTCGGATGGAGGGAAAAGAAATTCAGACGGCGACCCCAGGTGCACTTCCTAGAGAGTAAGCGCCGCTGAACGCCAGAAGGCTTCCTTGCGAGTAAAGATGCAGGGGAAGGCGCTCGGAGAGAAATGTTTCCACCTGCTAAGGAACGCTCCCATTTACTGCTGTTGCAATCCATCCTAAAGCAAAAAGGGATCTTTTTGCACTGGAGTGGGAGATGGTTGACTCTGTCGCTTGGCAAGCAAAACTGTCGTGCAAATCACTCGCCAGGACCCCTGCCTCTCAAAGCCACCGACGCGTAGCAAGGAGGGGGCCGAATGGGCGCTCCTGTTGAGGCTTCCCGACTCCAAATCGCCCCCCGCCCACCACCCCCTCCTCCCCAGAGAGCAACCCTCTCCCCCCTTTTTTAATTAAAAAATATTTTATTGAATCGTCTCCGTCGTATTACTCACTGCATTCGCCCTCCACATAATTCCAAGCGGAAAATCCTCCCAGTCATTTCAACAGGATTCCTTTGGCACCAGTCAAAACCGCGTCTCCTTGGGGGGTGCGTGGAGGAGGGGGGATGATCTGGCGGGGCGGTTGGGGGGTGAGAGAGGGTTCAGTCTCCGGATTTCAGCTCAGGTGCCCTTCCGCAGAAGAAAAAAACGTAAGCCACGCCAGGCAACATCTCAGGGTTCCAAACCCGTCCGCACACGCGATGCACACACCTCCTCCTCCGCGATCAAGTTTTCAAACCCAGCCGGCGGAGAGAGGAGTCCGGCGGACCCAAGTGCCAAATCGACTCTTCCCCCTCTTTTGCAACAAGAGGTGTAAAACCTGGAGGTGTAACTGTAAAAAAAAAATGCAAACACCGGAGAATTAATTTTTAATGAGGAGGAGGAGGGGGTCGTTTGTTCTCTGCTGCAGTGAATGCAAACAGGGCAGGAACTTGGAAGAGGAGGGGTCCCCAAAGCTGCGGGGGATTCAGAAAATCAGCCTTCTCCAGCTCCTCGGAAGAAGGGATTGTAGAGCCAAAATGCCAGCAGGCGGCTGCTGGATTGGACGCGGGGAGGGGGGGGTTGGAGAGGAGAGGAGAGCAGCAGGAGAGGAGGAGGAGGAGGAGGAGGGCGCCCAGCTGAGTGGAGCCGGCTCGGAGGGGGGGGCTGGCTCGGCTGGTGCACTGCCCTGGCTCTGAGGAGGAGGAGGGGGAGCAGGCAGCAATTCTGCAGTCTGGAGCCGTGTGGAGTTTACGCGCAGCAGCTAAGCTAGCCATAGGAGGAGAGGGGGAGGGGGAGGAGAGGGGGAGGGGGAGGAGGGGGAACAGTCCCTTTACTCTTCCTTCCTCCTCCTCTGCAGCACCCCCTCCCCAAAACAGGGAGGGAGGCGGAGTCGCTGCAAGGAGACGCGCCGTGGGTCGGGAGAGCCGGCAGTATGGAGCGTGCATGTGTGCGGAGGCTAAAAGAGGGGGGATGCTTGCACACGCACATATATATATATATACACACACGGCCGCACGTCTGCACACGCGCCACCAGCAGGGTTGCGTTCATTAGCCGGACGGCTAACCAGCCCCATTCGTCTCTTCTCCCCCGTCCGGTTGCGGAAAAGGACTCCAGGAAGCTATGGATGCCGTGCGCTTAATGGTTTTGCTTGTTTCGCTTGGAAAAATCCTTTATCGTTGTAAAGGGGAGATTCACAGTTATTCATTTAATTCGCACCACGACTTCCTTGCTTGGAAAAGACGGGTCTTGCGGGGACTAAACTGGCCAAGGCGTATAAAATGTCAAGATAGTACTCATATGTGCAAATTTGGAAATGTTATGTACAGGGGTGTAGTAGTCCGAGGTCTCGGGAGTCTTACTTTTTTGGGAGCATGACATCTCCAGCATCCTAGGAGCCAATCAGCAGGAAAGGGGAGTGTGTTAGCCACTGATAAGTGGCTTCTAACATGCTTCCTTGTCCTTTCCTGCTGATTGGAGCCAATCAGAGTGAAAGGAGATGAGTCAGTCACTGAGAAGACTCTTTTCAATAGCTAACACTCTCCCCTTTCCTGCTGATTGGCTCCTAAAGATGTCTGCGGTTGTGGCAGAAGGCATAAACAAGGAGCTCATTCTCCACTCAGCAGCAAAAAGGGGTGTGTGGTGTGGCTGTGACTATCATGTGACTCCACATGCACTGGTTAAGTAGGAATGGCAGGATCTGGCCGTTTTGGTTCTCTAATCGGTTTTCAAGTCTTAAATTCGGTTCTCCACTTTTCTGTGGCAATTTGTGTGTGTGTGTTTTTTAAAAAATCCTCATGAAAATTCTCCAGCATTTTAGTGAGAATTTCTCCTACTCAGCACATTTTTGTTTGCAGTTTTGACTTCCTTTCTTGACTAGGGATGCCAGGGTCTGTCCGTTTTGTTTCTCTCCCTGTCCCATTTTTCCAGTCTTAAATTCAGTTCTCCACATTTCTGCGAACAAATACTCACAAAAAAAGCATTTTAGCTATGTGGATCCTCCATGTCCAGAGGTAATCTACCTCTGAATAACCAGGGAAGCAACAGTGGGAACAGAACACTGCTTTCATGCCCCACTTGTGAAGTTCCTGGAGGCATCTGGTCAGCTACTATGGAACTGGGATGAAGATCTGGTGAACCCATAGTCTGATCCAGCAGTGTTTTTACATTCTTATTTCCATTTAATTATTTCTTATCCATTAGGACATCTTTCTGGCCCTTGGGACTCTCCCCAGGCTACACCTCCTCAGCCACACACCCTCTCCCCAGGCCACACCCCATACTCTTCCTGCTTTTCACCCTCCTTGAGTGTCTTTGCCTGGCTGGACTCTGATAATGCTTCTTCCTTGCCCGGATGGAGAATAGAGAGGAGCGTGTGTAGAAGCTAGCCAGCTCTGCAAAGGTAACGTTTGCATTAATTGCTCCACCTACTGTTCACTCTGGCCCCTTCCACCACTGGCATGTGGCCCTCAGAAGGTTGGCCAGAAGGGAATGTGGCCCTCGGGTTGAAAAAGGATCTCCACCCCAGTGTCTAAGATTCCAGCCTTGGTAGCTATTATCTGGTGTTGAGCGCTTTCCTCCTTTCTGGCTTGTTTGCATTTTAATGTTGCATTTTTTAAAATTGCACCGTAATGTGCTCAGAGCCATCAGGAGAGCAGTTGCTGAAGAAAGGTGGGAAGGCAAAGCCGGCCGATAATTTAAATAAATAAATCTTGAAACGTTCCATGCAAGAAAAAAAATTATTTTATTTTTATTTTGGAAAAATGGAAATGGACTGCCTTCAAGTCGATCCCGACTTATGGTGACCCTATGAATAGGGGTTTCATGGTAAGCGGTATACCATTGCCCTAGTCAATTTTGACCCAGTGGATCCACCATTTTTTTTATATAAGGGTGATAGGTTTGTATGTGTGTCTTTTTTTCCAGACACAGGGATGAGAGGTTCTTCTTGAATGAGCCAGAGAACATTATTTGCTGGAGAAACTGTGGGAGAGCAGACTTGATTTTAAGCGCATTAGCCTGGTGAAAGGGAAAATACATGGATTATATATGACAATTATATCCGCCTGAACGCCCTTTCCACAGGGGACGGCGCTCATTTAAACATGATTGAAGACACCCATTTTTTAAAAAGAAATCTGTGACTTATCCATGAATCTGTCCATTGGCAGCAAAGGGCTGATTGATGCATTTTGCCTGCTGATGTTATTTATTCTAAGAACGAGGGGACTTCTTTTGACATCTTTGCATAATAAGGAGAGCCCATTTAGTCCAGCAGCCAACCAGATGCCTATAGGATGCCTACAAGCAGAACCAAAGCACTCTCCCCTCCTGTGGTTTCCAGCAACTGACATGCAGAAGCCTACTGCTTTCAACCGTGGAGGCAGGGTATAGCCATTGCGGCTAGCAGCCACTGACAGCATTATCCTCCGTGAATCTGTCACATCCTCGTTTACAGCCCTCCAAGCTGGTGGCCATCACTGTCTCTTGGCACAGTTACCGGGAGCATGGCCTTTTCAGTGGTGGGACCAACTTTATGGGATGCCCTTTGCAGAGATGAGGCTTGCGCTCTTAAATCAGATTATGCAGTCACATTAAATAAATAATAAAAAATACACCTGCATGTAAGAGCATAAGAGCCCCGTTGGATCAAGCGCAAGGCCCAACTAGTCCAGCCAAGATAGTGCGATAGCACCCTCCCCGCTTGCCTTCAACTGGCATTTAGAAGCTTCTCTTTTTGGCCATCACTCATGACCTAGTAAGATTGTCTTCCACAATATAGTCCTTAACAATGGATCCGTCTGAATCTGTATCCACCGCCGATGTACCAGACCATGACTAGGGGCTTCTGGATTTCACAGTCCTGCCCCCGTTGCCATTTGACGATCGCCACGGGAATTTTGTTATGGAAGATGCCTGTGCGTGAATTTGTTTTATATGGGGAGATCGGTACACGACAATCAACTCACAATCTTGACAGAAAAAGGCTTTGATCCAATGGCATGGGTACCACGACGATTGGAAGTCCTTTATCTGCTGCAGCCTTCATCCGCCTTCACAGCCGTGGTAACATACACATTGTTATCCTCCGCCTGTTCTGCCATTGAGGACTTTCTTGGATCGTTCTTTGTCTGGTTCCTCTCCCTTGACCTTACTGCCATGGGTGACCCTGCTGGGAGTACATGACTCCCGACAGCATCGCTCACAGGGTTCATTGGAACATGCAAGCCCACTCACCACTGCAAGGTGACGATCCAGCGAGGGGTGGCATTCAGAAGCATACTGCTTCTGACAGTGGAAGTAAAACATCGACATCGTGACTAGTAGCCTTATCTTCCGTGAATTTGTCTAATTCTCTTAGGCCATCACTACCTTTTGCGGGAGCAAATCCCATAATTGAACTATGGGCTGTGTTCCTGCAGATAGAAACAATTCTATGTAGGACTAGGATTACCAGTAGGAGTAGAGCTACCAGTAGAGTAGCTTGCTAGCAATAGGTGACCCATCCCACTTCAGAAGCACAGGGTCCCTTCGTGACAGTCATAGCCACAACCCCTTCAAAAATTACACAGCCTTCTAAAATTATGGAATAATCTGGCCAGGCTTGAATACTGCTTTCTGCTTCTCTGTCACCGTCACCATTTGACTCCTTTCTCGCTGTCAGAGATATTGCTCAAGTTACTGGATTCAGTGTCTACCCATTTATCTCCTGCTGCTTACTGAACTGCTTGATGATGTAGATGGGATGCTGTCATCAGGATTCACTGTCTCTTCTTCTGCAGTCCCAGAATTCTCCCTCTCCATGACTTGTCGTGGCTTTTTGAAGCAGGAACTAGTAAAGGTTTGCTTGCAATTGACACTCATTGGGACCCTTCTTAGTGGCTAACACACTCCCCTTTCATGCTAATAGGCTCATAGGACCAGTAGTGTAGTGGTAAATCCAGAATTGCAGGGTCCTTTCATGATAGTCATGCCACACACCCTCACAGCCACGCCCCCTTTTTCACTTTCCCTCCTCTGCTTGCTCTTTCTGTCATCTCACCAGTCCACATTCCACCACAACAGACTTCCTTAAAAGCCAATCAGCATGAAAAGGGAGGCTGCGTGTTAGCCACTGAGAAGAGTCTTCTTAGTGGCTGACTCACCTCCTTTCACTCTGATTGGCTCCAATCAGCACAAAAGGGCAAGGACTCTTCTCAGTAGCTAACACTACCCTTTTCATGCCAATTGGCTCATACATAGGGACCTGGCTGGGACCCTGCTCCCAAAACAGTACCGGGTCTACGATCCACCATGACCCTGGATGACTACACCCCTGTGTAGGACTCTGGAGACATAGGGACCCTGATGGGACCTGGCTCTCAAATAAGTAAGACCCCCTGGGACCCCAGATGACTACACCCCAGGGGTGCTCTGCTTGGAACCAGGAAGACTGCCAGCCATACTCTGAGTCTCCTGCCTGTCAACTTCAATGCATCCACCATGCTGATTCTCACAGGGACACTAACCCAATACTAGCATAGTTCAGACAGTCTAAGCCAAAGGTGGAGGAGCTTTGGCCTGGGGGCCAAATGCAGCCCGCCAGGCCTCTCTATCTGGCCCTTGGGACCCCCTAGCAGAACAGCCCGTCTCCCCTGACCATATCCCTTACCAGCCCTGCTTTGTACCCTCCTTGGGGACTTTTGGCTTGCTGGAATACGACCCCAACGTCTAATCATGCTCTTGCTTGCCTGGACACAGGGTGGAGATGGAACATGGTGGAAACTGCCTTATTCTGAGTCAGCAACAACAAAAAGTGGCTAGCATCCAAACCAGGAAAAAGAAGGAGGGGCCAAAGGCAAGATGCTGGAAAAAAAGAAATTTATTGTATTGTAAGCCCAACACATTTCAGTCTGTTAATTTTCAGGCCTTCATCAGGGGCTATAAATAACACGATAAATTTACTCACATAAACATATAAAACCTATAAATCAGTCTGTAACTTACAATGCAGGCTAACGAGAAGTTTGAATGAGCAGACCGCTTACAACAGTATAAACGCCTCCAAAAGCAGACCATTAGGCATTCAGAGCTTGGAAAAGTTACTTTTTTGAACTACAACTCCCATCAGCCCCAGCCAGCATGGCCACTGGATTGGGCTGATGGGAGTTGTAGTTCAAAAAAGTAACTTTTCCAAGCTCTACACAACCAGAAATAGGATACCGGTGAAATCACTTAAGTATATTCCTTTCTTTGCTGAATAACAACCACCTGGGGGTGGAAAACAAGTAAGAGACCATGGATATTTTCTGTATTTCATAGTAGAGGAAGAAATTCAAGCTCCTCATTTAGACCATTAGGCGTCATGGTCTTCAAATTCAATATCCATGATATATCTCTCCTCAGTAAAATATAATTGTTCCCTCCACATACTTTTTCTAAGACTCAAAATTTAAGTTTGGCAATAGAGTGTTGGCACTTATTGAAATGCTCTGCTAAGGGGGCTCCTGACTCTTGTTCCTAATATTGCCCAAGTGTTCCCCTATGCGTTTTTAACAATTCTAGAGGTCTGTCCAATATATAGTGGCAAACAACCACACTGAATAGCATAAATAACTCTAGCAGTACTGCATGTTGAAAAATGGTTCAAAGTGTACTTTTTTTAATAGGGTTAACAGACTCCGTGATTTTACATGTAAGCCTGCAATAGGCACAGTGTCCACAGGGGTGATGACCCCTAGGTGCACTAGTGCCTGGCAGGATATTTGTGATGAGATGAATGTTATTCCTAAATTCACTTTTAATCATGTGCTAATTGCCCAATACACAAAGGGTATGTGTGTAGATAGTAGCCAACTGTACACACACTTTTGCCTCTGGTCCTGCCTACCACTGGCCCATGGCCCACATAAGACTGCTCTGAATGTGGCCACTGTGAGAACCAGGGCTGTGGAGTCAGAGTCGTGGAGTTGGAGTCAGAAGCAATTTTGGGTGGAGTCAGAGTCGGTAGAAATGTACCGACTCCGGCTTCAAAATAAGTTTTGAATGACAAATTTTTTAAAATATAAATTCAAAATGTCAAAGAAGCTTCCCACGAAGTCAGCTGTATTTGAGCATTTCACCATAACTGAAGATGGAAAACATTTTGTGTGTCAGTGTATGACACAGGACCCAGATGAAGACAAATGCTGCGATGCCAAGATCATCGCATGTTCCGGCAGCGATAAAAATGCTCCTACGAGAGCTTCCGATTTAAAAAGACATTTCCAGGGCTGTGGAGTCAAAGTCATGGAGTCAGAGTCAGAAGCAATTTTGGGTGGAGTTGGAGTCAGAGTCGAACAGTAGAAAAATTGAGGGAGTCAGAGTCGAAGGTTTGGCGTACTGACTCCACAGCCCTGGTGAGAACAGGATGCTAGACTAGATGGAGCTTTGGCCTGATCCAACATCTAACACGGCCTAGAGAACATGGGTATCTTAAAGGAATGTGCTCTGAGGGGGCAGATTTTCACGACATCCTCTGCACCCGCCTTCCAGTGAAACCTGGCACGTTGCTGAAAGAAATTTCAGAACTTGCGCACACTTCATTCGTCAGGTTTTCTCTTCTTCCTTGTCTTAGAAGTTAGCAATTCATACGAGAACGTATGAGACCATTAAATGTGGAACAATTGCTTCCTGTCACTCGGAAATAGCAATTCTGCTAACGCAGCCTAAACTCACAGTAGCCAACTGCAAAAAAAAAGAAAAAGGCTAAAGTGTTTTTAGGCTGTATTAACAGAACAATAGTTTCCAAGTTGAAATGGGGAAGAGGCTGGATTCAGTTTGCATATAAAGGTAAATCTGCCTCATTTGCAATTCCCCAAACACTACATGGACTGAAAAGCAGCCATCCTTTGAAATTTGCTCTTCTCTGAATTTTGCAACGCAGTTCTCCAACCAAGCAACGTGCACATATGTGTATATGCTAAGTAAATTGTGCATTAAAATGAATATGTTAGTGAAAATAGCATACAAAAATGTGGGGTGGACTGAATGAACAGCATACGTTGGCAAACCACGCTGCTGTTCTCAGTACACTATCTCTCAAGACATTGCGATCTGACCAGTGGAAAAACAGGATGTGGTTAACTTTATGGCTGTAAACGATACTGACATCTGTAGTGGTTAAATAACTGCCTGCATATTGCCACGTAGATAATGCTGTTGTACTATGTATGTACGTGATGTTATACAATAGTTAAAGGTCATAGGCTGTTTATGGAGAGAAAATAATCCACGCCTCCAAGCGGAGGTAAAATAAAAGCGGAGACGAGAATTAGGAGGGGGGCTCCGAAATTGAACTCTGGTCTCACCGTGTCTCACTGTGTCGTGATATCTACATCTGGTGACCCCGACGTGATTCAGAACAAACACCCTCGTACCCACTGGCAGGATCAGCCAACGGTGCACCTCAGCGTACAGCTCCCATTCGTGAGTATGGGGGGGGAATTGTCAGCTCAGCAGAAGGTTCATGCACAAGAGCTACAAAAAATTTTAAAACAGGATACCTCAGCTTTTATAAGTCGTTCTCACATTGAATCATTGTTAAAAACAATTCAATGTCAATGTCCATGGTATCCAGAGCAAGGATCACTACGTCAGTCAGATTGGATAAAGATAGGGAGAAAATTACATGAAGAACCAAGAGCACCTATTCACCATCTCTTATTATGGCAAAAGTGTGCTGAGGCCATTAGTCATTTAGGGATAAAAGAGACATCGCTGTTTGCCAATTCTGACCAGAAAACTCCTCTTTATCCCCAACTTTCTTTACCTACACCTGAAAAGGATATTGAGAAATTTGTAAATGCTCCTCCATATAGCCCTCCAGTTCAACAAGAACAGGTTACTGGGAAGGTTAAAGCAGCCATAGCTCAGGCTGCAGCCTCAGGATTATTATCTATGGAAGAAATGGGAGACTGGGAGGGTACAATTTCAGCTTTTCCCGTTACATATCAGCCAGATCCTAATAATGCTAATAATCGCATAGCAACTTGGACAGCTCTTCCGTTTTCTGTTATTAGAGAAATAAATAAGGCAGTAAGAGAATATGGGATTACGGCTAATTATGTACAAGGGATGTTGGAAGGAGTAGCTACTGGATATAACATGATCCCTCAAGATTGGAAGGATCTCTTTAGGATGATTTTGACTCCTTCGCAATATGTAGTTTGGGACCAAGAATTTAGACATGCTGCTATAGCAGCTGGGGATGCTAATATCATTCCCGAGCAAATTTATGGGTCAGGTAATTTTGCTACCATAGCACAACAAGGGGTATTGCCTGAAGCCGCATTTCATCGAACTGCTGAGTGTATACAGAAAGCATTTAAAAAGGTGCCTGCTGGGAAAGAACCCTTACGTTCTTTTACGAATGTACGGCAGCAAGCAACAGAGCCCTATTTTCAGTTTGTTGACCGTTTGAAAGAGGCTCTGACACGGCAGGTTGATAACCCTCAGGCACAAGGGGAATTATTGTTAAAATTAGCTTACGAGAATTCTAACACAGACTGTAAAAAGATTTTGAAAAACATTATTCATAGACCGCAATATGAATTGGGAGACATGATTCAAGCTTGTGCAGAGGTAGGTACACATGTTCATGCCATGACATTGTTAGCTGGGGCATTAAGACAGGGTAACAAACCTACAGGCAATTGTTTTAATTGTCAAAAGCCTGGTCATTTCAGAAGGGAATGTCGGGCTCCTGGCGGAGGAGCATTTAAAGGTGGGGGCACTGTTACAAACCGGCCAAAGAAAATCTGTCCGAAATGTAAAAAGGGTTATCATTGGGCTAATCAGTGTCGTTCAGCTCCCACTACCAATACCAATGTGTCTTCCCGTCCTATTGAGGGAAACTGAACTTGGGGCAGGCTTCCAGCCCCGAATCTCAAGGAAGTGTACCCACCCCTGCTACTCAAGGAAGCGCTGGAATTGATTTAATACATGCAGAGTCAAAAGATGTTCCTTTGCCTGGAGCAGTTCTTTTAATGCCTACCACACTCACTGGCCCTTTACCAGAAGGCACCGTAGGCCTTGTACTACCGCGATCCTCTGCTTCCAAGAATAATATAATGGTGGTACCTGGTGTTATTGATTCTGATTATCAGGGAATTATTTATATTCAGTATTGGAGTCACCTTCCCCTTCAGTTGAAGAAGGGAGATTCTTTTGCGCAACTATTGTTATTGCCATATCGTCTTTTCACATCGAACACTTCCTCCCAAAAACGTACTGGTGGATTCGGATCTACAAGGACGAAATCGCCGAGTGTGAGTATTTCAGGTAATCCTTTCCATCCACAGGTAGCTGCAGTACTGGCAGAAGTGACCAGGGAGAAACCGGTTCGTAAGTATTGTTTAAACAATGTTATTTTTGAAGGTATTATAGATTCTGGGGCAGATGTCACAGTAATTGCTGAACATAACTGGCCATCCTCTTGGCCAGTAGAAGTGGCCCCTTCTGTGTGGGGAGTGGGCGGAGCTCAGGATTCAAAACGGAGTAAGGATTGGATACAAGTTGTTGCTCTTGATGGTGATCGTATAGCCCACATTCGCCCTTGTATTTTGGACATTTCAGTAAATCTGTGGGGAAGGGATTTACTGGAGCAATTCCAGACCACCATTGTTATTAATGATTAGCCAACAAAAGGCAGCTCTTCCTTTACAATGGAAGACAGACATACCCATTTGGGTAGAACAATGGCCCTTACCCAAAGAAAAATTAGAAGCTCTGCACCAACTGGTAAAGGAGCAACTGGAAGCTGATCATATAGCAGAAAGTAATAGCCCTTATAACACCCCAGTGTTTGTGATTAAAAAGAAATCTGGAAAGTGGAGGCTCTTACATGATTTACGAGAAATAAATAAATTAATTGTGCCCATGGGTCCGCTACAATGTGGGACGCCCAATCCAAATTTAATTCTATATGACTATTCCTTAGCTATTATAGACCTGAAAGATTGCTTTTTCACAATACCGTTACAAGCGCAAGACGCACCGAAATTTGCGTTTACTGTTCCCGTATATAATAACTCTGGCCCTGCGCAACGATATCAATGGAAAGTGCTACCTCAGGGCATGTTAAATAGTCCAACCCTATGTCAACAGTTTGTAGACATGGCCCTGCGACCCTTTCGGGCTCAATACCCTACATTATTGGTCTACCATTATATGGATGACATCTTGGTGGCTGGGAGAACCCTCCCATCTATGTGGCAACAACACCTTACTGATCATTTGTCACAGTCAGGGTTGCAGATTGCCCCTGAAAAGGTACAACTCAAAGAACCATTTCTGTATTTAGGACATAAATTAATGCAATCCTACTCCACTCCTGTATTGCCCTGTCTTACTTTGTCAATGAAGCCAACTTATGTAGAACTACAACAATTCTTGGGTTCTATTAATTGGATTCGACCATATTGTAAACTTACCACTCAAGACATGGGGCCTTTATTTGAATGTTTAAAACAAGGACGTCAACCTGCAGATATTATTACTTTAACGAAACAGGCAAGGCAATCCCTAGAATTAGTTTCTACAACGTTAAAAGCTATTTGGGTGGATCGACAAATATTGAATAAACCACTGATTTTATTTGTTTTATTTGATGGAAGCCAACTTTTTGCTGCACTCACTCAGGAGTCAGGCTCCAATGCTACACATATAATAGAGTGGCTTTACTTAGCCCATACACCAAAGTCATCTATCACAACTTTGCCAATGCAAGCAGCAGAAATAATCCAAAAAGCACGATTACGATCAAGGCAATTATTAGGTATCGATCCGGTTGAAATTTCGTTGCCTCTTAAACTTTACACATGGGAAAATGCTGTTGCGCTTTCTGATGACCTTCAATGGGCTTTAGTCTCTTATTTGGGCACAATTTCATGTCGTTCCTCATCAGATCCACGGCTTCAAATTACACAAAAAATTCCTATCCAGTT
This sequence comes from Rhineura floridana, assembly GCF_030035675.1. Lineage (NCBI taxonomy): Eukaryota > Metazoa > Chordata > Lepidosauria > Squamata > Rhineuridae > Rhineura > Rhineura floridana. Next base: position 22,470,682 of record NC_084496.1, read on the forward strand.
TCAATCTGTAATCAGTTTACAACCCTTACCTGCGGTCACGGTCTATACTGATGGCAGTCCAACTAGAGGGGTTGTTGCATGGCACGAGCAGGGGGTTTGGAAGACAATTTTCACCTTACCCCAAACTTCCGCTCAGAGATCTGAGTTGGCCGCTGTTAGTATGGCGCTGTTGACTTTTGCAGATCAGGAGGTTAACATTATTACCGATAGTCTTTATGTTAAGAATGTTGTACTTGCATTACCCGGTAGTTATGTCTCTCCCATGCTGGACACTAATCTACTTGCTCTTATGCTTACACTTCAAAAACTCATACATACTCGGTCTTGTCGATTTGCTATATTTCATATTCGCAGTCATCAACCTTTCCCAGGATTGTTAACAGAAGGTAATCAATATGCTGATCAGGCTCTTCGTGCCCTCCTTTGCACACCCATAGAAAGTCATGCCCTTCATCATCAAAATGCTAAAGCACTCCAGAAGCAATTCCATCTTACTGCCCAGGAAGCCTCTGCCATTATTCAACAATGTCCCCAATGCACACAGTTAACTCTATCCCCAGAACCAGGAGTGAACCCACGAGGTCTCATAGTTAACCAGTTGTGGCAAATGGATGTTACACATTTTCCTACTTTCTCCCCATGGAAGTATTTGCATGTTACAGTAGATACATATTCCGGATACATATGGGTAACTCCTCAGAAAGGGGAAAAAACTAAGAATGTTATTAATCATGTCATTCGTTCTATTGCCATCATGGGCCAACCTCAGACGATAAAAACTGATAATGGTCCTGCATATGTTTCACAGCAATTTGCACAGTTTTGCACTAAGTGGTCCATTACACATTTGTTTGGTATTCCTTATAATTCTACAGGTCAAGCTGTCGTCGAACGTACCAATCGTACCCTTAAAGAGCATTTGCTTAAACAAAAACAAAAAGGAGGAGTACCACTGGGATTGGCCACCAAAGAGGAGTGGCTGGCACAAGTGTTGTTTACCATTAATCATTTAAATTTGTCTCAATCTCCCAATACTCATTTTTCCTTTTCTACTCGAGCGCAGCGGCATTTTCAGCAGTCGGAGTCTCTACCTGCCCCGCGGGTGCAGTTTCGGCAACTACCAAATCCAGAGTGGAAAGGCCCAGTTCCGCTTATAACGTGGGGTCGAGGTTACGCGGCTGTGTCTACGCCTGACGGTCCTGTGTGGGTACCTGCTAGGTGTATCCGGCCCTGGAAAGACGATGTCCTGGCACGATAATCTTAAGAATCCCATCCCTAATTTTTCTCTGCAACTTCAGGATACTGGGATGTCTTCCAGGAAGCGTGGTCGGAATGTTCCGCAACCTCCCGTGACTTGGGGCCAAATAAAGAACTTAGCAACACAAGCAGAAAAAGCAATGGAACAAGCCGGGGTGGACAAGACAACTGAGAATACCATTCTTGCTTTAATTGCGTCTTTAAATACAAATTCTATTTTTGTACTTTGCATTTGTTGGATTTTAGGAAGCGCCGGGGCTGACAGGTTGGGGCAGGAGTTGGGGATGCGGTTTCAACACAATATCTGGGTTCAGTTAGCAAGAATGACAAATGTGAGTGACTTTTGCATGACTGAACATGTACAGGAAATGGGTATGTTGGGAACATGTTTAATACCCGTATGCAAAGCACCTGGGGATATTGGGAACATTACAGGACTTGGGCGGTTCATGAATACTTCAGAGATTAAATATCATACTGTTTCGAATTGGGGAACTCCAACCTTCCAGCTGCCTGTTAATGCTTTTCAATTATTTACATCACATGTTGCAAATTCCATTAATAATACGTGTGCTCGGATGGTTAATTGTAGTCGACATAAGGTGCAGAAGGGATGTCTAAAGGTTGGGAGACCCACATGGAATTGTACACAGCACATTAACATATCCAGTATGTACGGACACATTCCTTTACCAGGTGGATGGTTTTGGACATGTGGAGAAACCACTTTTAATTATGTTCCCGCTAATATTTCTGATACCATCTGTTGCCTGAGTCGACTGGTTCCCATTTTCCTTCATAAAAGGGAGTTGCTAGCCCAACGTAGGAAAAGAGAAGCTGTTGCCATGCCGGCTGATTGTAATGACAAGGTGGAATTGCTTAATAAAGCAGAAAGTGTATCACTAGCCATCTCCCTTGTTGGACTTCCTGCATTGGCAGTAAGTAACAGCAATCAATTACATAAATTAGCCTGTAATTATGTTAAGATGATAAATGCCACCTCTCGAGCCATTGCTTTGTTAAATGAAGAGCAGGGTATATTAAGACAAGCTATCTTGGATAATCGTGCAGCTATAGATTACCTGCTATTACAACATCAGTTGGGGTGCGAAACTATAAAGAATATGTGCTGTTTTAATTTAACTGACAACAGTTTTGAAATCAGAACACAGGTAAAAAACTTGAAGGATCTAGCTAATAACATTTTGCAGGACGCCCCTACAACTTGGTGGCAGTGGCTTTGGAGTTGGCTGCCCACTGGATGGCTAAGTCAGATTCTTAGATATGCTATTCTTTTACTCATTTTAAGTATAGGCTTATGCTGTTTTTTACAATACCTTTTCCAGACGTGTACACCTGTTGCTCCGCGACCATTACGTAGTAATTACTTTTTGCTAAAAAATAAAAAAGGGGGAGATGTGGGGTGGACTGAATGAACAGCATACGTTGGCAAACCACGCTGCTGTTCTCAGTACACTATCTCTCAAGACATTGCGATCTGACCAGTGGAAAAACAGGATGTGGTTAACTTTATGGCTGTAAACGATACTGACATCTGTAGTGGTTAAATAACTGCCTGCATATTGCCACGTAGATAATGCTGTTGTACTATGTATGTACGTGATGTTATACAATAGTTAAAGGTCATAGGCTGTTTATGGAGAGAAAATAATCCACGCCTCCAAGCGGAGGTAAAATAAAAGCGGAGACGAGAATTAGGAGGGGGGCTCCGAAATTGAACTCTGGTCTCACCGTGTCTCACTGTGTCGTGATATCTACACAAAAATGCATTATTTTTAGGGAAAATATGTATATTAGGCAAAATTGCAGCCAAAAATGTGTACATTAGGAGCTAATCACACTAAAATGCATTTTCATTAGGCCTTTGCTTTACAGGCATTCACAAACTGATGTGGAAATCTGGACAACTGAACTCAGATCAGGGAAAGTGGGACCCTAAGAGAAACTGAAATTGTTAGATTTGCCCATCCTTATTTCCAAATCACGAGAAGCCACAGTTCCACTCTGTTCTGTACAACTGCATCTGGAGTGTTTTCCCCGGTTTTGCGTTCCCCATTTTAAGAAGGTTGGAGACAGACTGTAACAGCTCCGGAGAAAGAGGATCAGCGCTTCGGAAAAGGTCTCATGAGGAACAGTTGAAAGAACTGGATTTGTGTAGCCTACAGAAGAGAAGGCTGAGGAAGGCCATAATAGCATACTTCAAACACCCAAAGGGCTGCCGCATAGAAAAGGGCAAAGAAGAGTTGGTTCAATGCAAAGTTTCTAGCCCTATGACTGTGGAGCAATGCATAAAAATGAATGAAACTGCAGAGGCCACCTGAATATGGTCAAAGGTGGGGATTAAGAACATCAGAAGAGCCTGTCTGCTGGATCAGGCCAAAGGCATTCTGTTCTCGCAGTGGCCAATAGACATGTGCTATGTTGTCAGTCTTCAGCCTAGGCATTTTGGTGCCGCCTCCTCCTCCTCCCCTTCTGAAAGCTCCAAGGGCTCTTCATCAGAGGGCCCCTCCAAGACAACCTCTGCACTGGTTCCAGGAGACCTGCCTGTCCTGTGGAGTGTCTGGTTCCTCCTCTGAGGACTCACTGTCTGGCACTAGACCTGAGGCTGTCCAGGTATTACTGGACTCCAACTCCCATCATTCCTGACCATTGGTTATACTGACAGGGGCTGGTGGGAGCTGGTATCCAACATCTGGAAGGTGACAGGTTCCTCGACCCTGGACTAGGCTTTGCTTAGAGAAGTCCATTCAGAGGGTGTTGGAACAACAATGCCAACAGATAGGAAATCTGGCCAACAGAAACGGCTGGAACTAAACCTGAGAGCCAACGCCAGCGTCTATATGGTGCCCTGGGCCAACCCTGAGACATTTATAGCTTGGTCACCAGGAAAGAATGGGCTGCCGGAAGGTTGGCAAGGCAGGGGGAAGGTTGGCAGTGCCCTGCTTGGATAGAAGGAGAATCTCTTTCCTTCTTTGCCCAGTCTGCAACCTCAGATGGCCTGCCATGCAAGGCAGCAGCTCATAGAGACAAGCAGGCTGTGTGTTCAAGGTCACGCCGATCCTGAAAAGAATGCAGAAGCCTTCTCTTCCAGTCCCTTCTGGTTGCTGCTTCATCTGGAAAAGGAAGATATTCCCAGAGCTTGGAAAAGTTACTTTTTTGAACTACAACTCCCATCAGCCCAATCCAGTGGCCATGCTGGCTGGGGCTGATGGGAGTTGTAGTTCAAAAAAAGTAACTTTTCCAAGCTCTGGATATTCCCCCCTTCTATATCACCTTCCCCCAACCTGGCACCCTCCAGCTGTTGTCACACTACAGCTCCCATCATCCTTGACTGTCGGCCAAGATTGCTGAGAAGAAGAGTTGTAGTCCAAAACAACTAGAGGATGCCAGGTTGGGGATTGGGGCCAGCCCAAGCCATTTCACTGCCTAAGGTAAAGGACAAGATGGCACCCCATCATTCCACCTTTAGAAACCAACTGGCGGTTGAATTGGCATGACCCCTGAATCCACCATCAATTCAGACAGAGACTTGGAGCCTGCATAGGCACCAGCTAAGGGGGCGGATCAACTGCAGGGCCTTGAGCCTGCTGCTAGAGATCAGGAGACTGCTGCTTTTGAGGCCCCCAACCATTGGCAGAGCAAGATGCTCACTTGGAGCTCACCATAGTCCTGCAGCTTCTGACCAGCCTTGACTCCTCCTCCATGGGATCCGGCATGAAAATTCTTCACTCTTCCACTAGTACAGGGGTATGGAACTTCAGGCCTGGGGCAAAACATCTGGACCTCAGAATGTTCCCCAGGCCACACACACCTCTGAGTGTTTTTGTCTGGTTGGAATGTGTCCTTGAAAACTCTGGTCATGCTTCTTGCTTGCCCAGATGGGAGGACAGAGAGGAGTGTGTGAGTAGAAACTAGCCTACTGTACAAAGGTAAAATTTACATGTGTTGCTCTAATGGAGAATTTTTATATATCGATATATAAACATAGATATTAGAAGGTATATGTTTAAGAACTATAAGAAAATCATAAGGAATAAAGCAACAGACCCACAGGTCTATGAGACCCTTCAGTGCTCACATTCTTCGGAGGGACAAGTGAAGTTCAGCCTGAACCTCTGAACTCCTGAAATGAAGCGAACAGGCCTGTGTGTGATTAACTTTTGATTAATAAGTATGTTGTTTAGGTGCAAGTGGGCATGTAGCAAATGTATTACTATTTATTTATTTAATTTGTATCCCACCCTTCCTCTCAGCAGGAGCCCAGGGCGGCAAACAAAGCGCTAAAACACTTTAAAACATAATAAAAACAGATCTTAAAATACATTAAAACAAAACAGCATTAAAAACATTTTTAAAAACAACCTTAAAAAGGGGGTTAAAAACATTATTAAAAAACATATTAAACAATTCTGACACAGATGCAGACTGGGATAGGTCTCAACTTAAAAGGCTTGTTGAAAGAGGAAAGTCTTCAAAAGGCGCCGAAAAATAGCAGAGATGGCGCCTGCCTAATATTCAAAGGGAGGGAATTCCACAGGGTAGGTGCTGCCACACTAATGGTCCGTTTCCTATATTGTGCAGAACGAACCTCCTGATAAGATGGTATCTGCAGGAGGCCCTCACCTGCAGAGCGCAGTGATCGACGGGTATATAAGGGATAAGACGGTCTTTCAGGTATCTTGGTCCCAAGCTGTACAGGGCTTTGTACACCAAAACTAGAACCTTGAACTTGGCCCGGTAGCAAATGGGCAGCCAGTGCAATTCTTTCACCAGCAGGGTGACATGTTGGCGATACCCTGCTCCAGTGAGCAGTCTCACTGCCGCATTTTGCACCAGCTGCAGCTTCCGGACCAACCTCAAGAGCAGCCCCACATAGAGCGCATTACAGTAATCCAGCCTAGAGGTTACCAGTGCATGGACAACATGGATCAGGCTATCCCTAGTAAAAGATGTAGTACTAGTAACAGATGTGCTGGTTAGGCTTGTCAGATCAATAACAAAGGTGGAATGTTATGCTTGGTAGTCCATGGGTCAAGTACATTAGTCAAGGGGACAGGAGTATATTGGGAATATTAGTCAAAGGGACAGGTATACATTCGTCAAGGAGATATGTGCTCATTTCAATAATATTATTTGATTGGCTAGAAAATAATGTATACAGTGTTAACTTCCATGTAGGGTTGCCAGGCTCAGGGCCTGAGAATGATTCTGTATCTTTTAGAGAAGAGAAAATTTAGCCAAGTGCAGGTGTTCTTGCAACACTGTAATGAGAAAAACCACAAGGTGAAATTTTCCCTTCCCCCTGCACAACTTGTAAAGATACAGAAGACCATCCAAGCCCTTGCCAGCGATGGATCCTGCAAACTGATGATATTTTGTGTGTGAAGAAGGCAGACTTGCTTTTCTCTGAAGACTGAGGCATGGAAAGCATCGGGAAAGACTCCTCGATCATTCTTGGCACTTTGGGAAAACGCTCGGTAGATGGTCTCTCTTCTTCGGGGGGGGGGGAAGCTGGCTTTGTCTTTTCAGTTGGCATCTCGTCTTTCCTGTGCAATTTACCAAGCCGTGCATGAAACAATGGCCTTGAACAGCCCACGCCCTCACCCTGGTCCCCGGGCTAGGAGAAGAGATGAGCTGGCTGCTTCCTGACAGCAAAGGCAACGCGTCATCCCCTCATCCATCCCTTTGCCTCTCTGGGGCATTTGAACTCAGCCAGACTATCCCCTAGAGTCGAGCATCCCTGACTTTCCGTCTCTCTTCTGCTGCTGGGGAGCATAAGGTCACTGGAGGTTCACAAGAAACGGCTCCCGTGCCACCCACCCCTTCTTCATTCATTCATTCATTCACACACACCGCACCACAATCATTTCCTCTCCAAATGAATCTCTAGCTTTCTTATAAGGGTTCCTCCGTTTAGCCGTGGAAAAATGGTTTCTGGGAAGGCTTTTCTCTTTGCATGAAGGAATGTTGAATTACTCATCTCTGACTGGGTAAATCAAGGCAGAAATGTGTATCTATAGACCTGGCTTTTTAATTAAAGTTCATTGTTAACAGCCATGGGATATGTGACGCTGCCTTACTCCAGGTAGGTATGGGTGAGAATTTCGATTCAGCTGGCATTTCAAGCAGAATTTATCAAATTTGCAATTTCCAAAGCAATATGAGAATCAAAACACAGCCGTCCTTCGAAATTGGCATTTCTTAGAATTGAGGGATGCAGTTTGCCAACTAAACATTTACAAAAATGTATATATTAGGGGAAAGTGTGCATAAAAATGAATGCATGAGCAAAAATAGCATGCAAAAAAGCATGGAATGGCGAGAAATGGCTTGCAAAAATGTGCACCTTTGTCAAAACTGCCTACAAAAAATGTGCTTATTTGGAGAAATTCGCACTAAAATGGTGGAGAATTTTCATGAAGATTTTTTTTATATAAATTTGCTGCAGAAATGCGGAGGACTGAATTTAAGATTGGAAAAATGAGAAACTGAGAGCACCAAAACAGACGGATCGTTCCATCCCTAACTCCAGGGAGAGCTTCACTGCACACATACACACAAACACACACACGGAGGAGAAATTTGGTTCAGTTCACACATACAGCCAAATCTATCAAATTCGCACTTTCCAAAACCACATGAGAACCGAAACACAGCCATTTTTCAAAATTTGCACTTCTCCGAATTTTGCAATGCAGTTCTCCAGCCACACAATATTTCCAAAAATAGATATTTTAAGGGAGAGTGTGAATTAACATGAATATATTAGTTGAAATGGCATACAAAATTGCATTATATTAGGAGAAATTGCTTGCAAAAACATGTACATTAATCAAAATTGCAGACAAAAATTGTGTTTATTAGGAGAAATTTGCACTAAAATACTGATGAATTTTCATGAGGACTTTTTTGATTAAAAAGCTGCAAATTGCAGAAAGACGGAGAACTAGATTTAAGACTAGCAAGATGAGAAACTGAGGGAACCAAAATTGACAGATCCTTCCATATATATAAGATGGCATTTTTGCTAATCAATTAATTAATTTATATTCTGCCCTGCCTCCCAAAGAAGCTCAGGGTGGCAAACGCACAAGCAATGAAACAATGAAAACATCTAAAAATGTCTTTTCAAAAAAAATTCTAAAACAGAGGCAGACTGGGAAAGATCTCTACTCAAAAATCTTGTTAAAAATTAGATGGGCACTGAAAGCGCAAGAGAGACGGTGCCCATCTGATATTTAAGGGGAGGAGTTCCAAAGGGTAGGTGCCACTACGCTCAAGGCCCGATTTCTACATTGTACAGAACAGACCTCCTGATAAGATGGTATCTGCTGGTGCCCCTGATTTGCAGAGTGCAGTGATCGACTGGGTATATAAGGGCCAGGGTAAGATGATATTTCACGTATCCTGGTCCCAAGCTGTTTAGGGCTTCATATATCAGAACCAGCACCTTGAAATTCAGCCTGGTAGCTAAATAAATACATGTCCATGCCACTGTGAAGGAAACAGTACGCCAGAGCCTTTATCCCACACACATTTTTAAGACTCCCATTATCTAACTGGGTCAGGATGGCCTAGTCACCAACAGTTGTCCCAGTTGTCTCCAGGTGAGGAATTCCAGGCCTGGGTGTCCAATGTGGCCCTCCAGGCTTCTTTGTCTGGCCCTCTCCCCTGGCCACGCCTCCCACGGGCCCTGCTTCAAGCCCTCTCCAAGAGCTTTTGCCTGGTTGGAATGTGTCTTCTTATACTGTAGTTTATAGCATTACAATTTGCATTCCAAGGAATTCATGGAATACAGTATAACGGAAGAAATAAAAGAAGAAATTCAAATACAGTTAAAACCAATAAGAATTTTAATGTGGACATGTCAGAGACCTCCTGAATGAAGCTCACGGACAACTGGGGGTCCGTGGACCCCGTCTGGGAACCCCTGCATTACAGTGATAAAAACAGGAGACTCAGATCAAGAGAGCAAGGGAATGCCTGTGTAAACAGTTGCATCTTCAAAAGCCAGAGAAAATCCAATAGAGATAGGGGCGTCTCGAATTTCAACAGGGAGGGCATTCCAAAACAGTGATATTACGAGCAAAAAAGCTACCACAAGGCAAGAATCATCAGGCCTTCTGAGCATCCTGGGTGATAGCTTCTTGCAAATAAGTTTAAGATTCTGTTGTGATGCCAGGAGTGTTCAAACCAATTTCCTTCACATGCCCTTTTTCTGAACTTTACTTTCTCCAGCTTTACAATATCCTTTTTGTGGTGACGCGATGAGAATGGCACACGCTTTTGCCTCGAATCAAACAGGTTATGGAGGTTTGGGGAAACATTTTTTTTAAAATCCTGCAAGACCTGCTTCACAGAGGCCTAAGTGGGACTCACATAAGCTGACCGCTTTGTTCTTCCTCAAGCAGCCTTCAATTCTCCGAAAGAAATGCTGTTAAAAAAAACAAACTTTGTTTCTTATTCCCTTTAAGCATTTTTCCCCCAATGGCTGGGATTAGCTACTACAAGATAAAGACAGAAAACCAGAACTTAACATTTGTCATGGAAGACTGCAGATTCTCAGTTCTGGCCTTCCCTAGATATTCATTCTTTGCCTTTAAAAAGACCCAAACCGATGGGGGCTTAACACTCAGTCTTAACACACATTGACTCGAGGGGGGAGAACAGACAGCCAATTGCTATGAATGCTCCCTGCCTATTATTAAAATCCCATCTTAACGAGAGGGTGTGAAGCATTAGTCAGGAATAAACTGGGAAGGGGGAGAGAGATTTCAATCCAGAGCTATTAGAACCTTGTCAGACACAGCGCAATAACAGTTATTATGACTCATGGGTTCTGTTCTTTATAAAAATGTTCCCAAGTCTTTGGAATATATATATATATGACTATCTAAGAGAACACCTCACACACCAACTTGCGCTTACCTTGAGGTCATCAGATAAGGTGCGGCTTGTGTTCCCTGCACAGGATGAAGCATCTAGCACCATAGTCCGTTGAAGGACCTTTTCAATGGTGGCTCCACATCTGTGCAACGCTTTCCCCACTGAAGGGCATCCAGCTACATCCATGTTTTCTTTTAGGAAATGGGCAAAACCACACCTCTTCAGGCAGCCTTTCAGATGACAGTGACTGACATTGTTTATTTTGATTCTGATTAGGAATGAATTATTATGACCTGTATTCAGAGCCGGCATGACTGGGTGCATGGGCACCAGCCTGTCCCTGGCCCGCAGAGTCATAGCCCAACACCCCCCCATACAGGCAGTGCAGCGCTAATAAGCCTCCCTGCACACACACCCTACCTCTTGTGTCGTGTGAATGACATGCCTGCCATCAACCAAGATAGCAGCGGGGATGTCAGCCTCTTATGGAAGCCTCTGCTGCCATCTTGGGTGATGGCACGCAAGCACGCACACAGCGTGCATGGCATTCACACTGACTGGAGAGGTAGCTGGGGCATGCAGGTGGGCTTATTGACACCCATGCTGTCTGTATTGGGGAGGTGCCTGGGAGCTCCCTCTCTGCGATTCATGGCAGTATTGGGTTGCAGGACCCAACAGTGCCGCAGGTCATGGAATGGGAGTGCCACCCTCCCATCCTAAGGAGGGGCCCCTCTGGACCACAGGGACCCTCGACCAGAGCCCAACCTGGCTGCCTTCCGGTGCTAGCCCTGTATGTATGTTATGTTACATTGTTTATTATATTATCATGTTGTAAAATATCCTGTGGTCTTTTGAGGCATATAAAGGAAATAAACAAATCCCTTTCTCTCACCTGGCCCCGGCCAGACTATAAACATTCTGTCTTTGTGTTCCATGTAATCAATAAAAATAATTATCAGAGTAGATAATTCAGACTGTGCTATGAGCCACCCACTTAAAGAAATCTTAAATTGATTAACTGCATGACTTCTAGCTGATCAATTTTTTAAAGGATTAGATAGCAAGTGATGGGTTAAAGCAATATCTCAGAGAGGCCACCTGTGACAAGGGACCATGAGGCAGATTAGGGGGATCAGGGGACCTGACAACCCAACCTCCCCCTCAAGATATGGATAGCTCCTTCACAGAATCTGAGGCAGCCACCAAGTGACCATCAAGTCCCAGGCAAGTGTGGAGAACCTTTGGCCCTCCAGATGTTGCTGAACTAGGATTCCCATCATCCCTGGCCAACGGTTCCCCACCCCTGTCCTAGGGAGTGCAGGCATCTAAAGGTGCAGGCTCAGTTGGCTGCCAAACACCCAAGTGCCCACCTGAGGAATAAGGATTCCTCAGGAGTAAAGGGATATTCATGGATAAGCTACTCCTCATGAGGAAACCAAAAGTTCAGCCAACATGGTTGGCTTACAGTTTTGCCCTGGGTGCTGGTCTCAAGGATCAGGTTTAACAGCCTTCAGTGCAGGGCACAAAATGCTGAAACAATGTCTTTGTACCAGCTTCCTGATTGGTATCTACCAAATGGGCAGGGATGTATTTGTCTTGGGTCTCCATGGGTCTTAGTCCCCTTACTTTTTTGGAAGCAGGGTCCCTGCAGAGTCCCTATGAAAGGGGAGTGTGTTAGCCACTGAAAAGAGACTTCTAACATGCTTCCTTGTCCTCTCCTGCTGATTGAAGCCAATGAAAGTGAAAGAGGTGAGTCAGCCACTGAGAAGACTCTTCTCAGTAGCTAACACTTTCCTCTTTCATGCTTATTTATTTATTTATTTATTTATTGCATTTATTTATTGTATGCCGTCCCATAGCCGAAGCTCCTAGGAATGTCTGTTGTTGTGGGAGAAGGCATTCACAAGGATCTCATTCTCACCCTAGCAGCAAAAAGGGGGAACATAGCTGTGACCATCATGAAGGGACCCTGCACGTCTGAATTTGCCACTACAACACTGCAAATGGGTCACAGGATTCCCCTGTGCCTGGAACTTTGGACTGCCATTAGACCTGCCTTCTCATGCTGTTCATGTGTTTGGACATCAGACTGTTGTCACACTGTGATTCTGTTTTGGACAGGTGAATTTGTCAATTTGGGTTTCACTGTGCTTCTCATTTTTCCAAAGTGAAGTTCAATTCTGCATGTTTCCACATCATTTTGAAATTTTTATTTATTAAAAACAATTCTTCTGAACATTCATCAGGGTTTTAGTGAGAATTTTGCCTAATATACACATTTCTGAGAAGTAATTTTCCCTGATAGTATTCATTTTAATATTATTTTTGTTAGCACTGGAGTTGAACGCTGGCAGAAGCTGAACTGCAACAGAATCCCTGTTGAAGGGGCACACTTTACCCTGGATAGGGAGCCAGTGTGATGTAATGGAAAGTGTTGGACTATGACTTGAGAGACCAGACGTGAAGCTCACTGGTGTCTGTGAGCCAGTCACAGTCTCTCAGCCTAAACCTACCTCACAGGGTTGTTGTGAGAATCAAATGGGGAGGGGAAGAACCATGTTTGTGCTCCACCTTGAGCTTTTTGGAGGATAGATAGATAGATAGATAGATAGATAGATAGATAGATAGATAGATAGATAGATAGATAGATAGATAGATAGATAGATAGATAGATAGATAGATAGATAGATAGATAGATTATTATTATTATAAAATTATTTATACCCCGCCTTTTGGCCAAAGGCCCTCAAGGCGGCTTACAAAGAAAAATAAACACAAGTATAAAAATACATCAGTGAAAACAATACAAGTCACAAAAATCAAACTAACCAACAAAGAACGTTATTAAGGAACAAAAAATGTCCAGGAAAGAAACTCAGAAGCAAGTTCAATCTCCCTCGACCCCAATTAAAGTTCTGGTTTCAACCGAAAAAGCCCCCCTGGTCCCTCAGCTTGGACTCCACTCATCTGCCTCCTCTCTCCAGATAGATAGATAGATAGATAGATAGATAGATAGATAGAACAATCCAAGGGAGGAGTGCAAAAAGAAAGAGAGGATGTAGGAAATGATGTCAGCAACCCTAAAGGTATCAGTCTACCACCGGATCAACCCAGGTTAGATGGGAAAGGACAGTCTAGGAAGCATGGAGCTTCCTCTTTCTGTCTGCTCTTTCCCATTCAGACACATCATCCTTCCATGCAAGCTGAGTTGCAGTCTAGCACTTCCAACACTTTTCACTGATATATGCATTTATGTGCCCTCTTTACCCTTTTATCTGTATTCTTGTACTCATTTCTTGGCTGGAGAACGGCATTGCACAATTCAGAGAAGTGGGAATTTTGACGAATGACTATGTTTTCAATTGTGTACTGTTTTGGAAAGTGTGAATTAAGTAGGTTTGCCTTTAAATGTGAACTGTGCCGAATTTCTCCCCCACCCCTAGATGCTGGTACTGTCCCTTATTTACCCTCTGCCCCTTTGCCCATGCATCACCTGCAATAGGACAGTGGCCCTGGTTTGAGAATCCCTGTCTCTCATCCAAGTTCAACGCCCTTTTCCCCTCCATGCCCGGCTCACTGGGACCTTTCCTTTGATCCAATTAAACAACTAATAGGAACTCTCTCAACGTCGTACCAAAGCCACTTTCCTCAAAGACGAAAATGCCACACAGGCCAGGAACATTTAGCTACATCCTCAAGTTCTTTTTTCCCCTCACCCCTTCTTGAATCTCTCTGGCGGCGTCCCCAGCATTGGCTCCGATTAATTCCTCTCAGGCTCAAAACATCCTGCTGACTTGCCTCCCCCTGAGAGAAGGAAGAAGAAACAGAGGAAGCCGTACGCTCCCAACGATGGGCAGAACATTGCCGTTGGAAATGTCATGGAACAGAAGATGTCCCGTGCAGGAGGAGAGGTTAGAACTGTGGGTGGAAGAGGGGAAGCCACACAGTTCCATAGTTTGCTGTACAGAGCAATTCTATCGTTATCATTATCATTATAACACAGTTCCATAGTTTGCAGTATGGAGCAATTCTATTATTATTATTATTATTATAATAAATTAGGCATAGGCACTGTTTTATTTTTATAAACACTAACGTATGTTCCGTAAGTGCAAAGCCATTCCAATTTTTCAATTGTAATAAATGGAAATGAATTAATTCTTGGCTTAGGCTCATCAAAGAGAGACCGGCCATGGATGTTGTGCAGGCCGCACACCTGCATACATCGCTTGGCTACTAAAGCCTGGGCAACTGGCAGGTGAAACTGGCTCCCACGGGAATGCACAGTGCTGGCACTGGAGACGTTGCAAAAGCCCCGTCTGCGGAGTAAGACCCAGTGGAGGTTGGCCCATCAGGGCAAAAGGGGCACTGCCCCACCACGCTCCGCCTGCCCTCGCCTGCCTGCCTACAAGCAATCCGGCGAGGCTCCTGCCTGTCAGCTTCTCCTCCTCCTCAGTCTCAGCGTGGCCCTTGCAGAACTCAGCAGGAAGGAGGAGGAGGAGGAGGATGCAGAACTAGAACCAGCTGGCTCTGCCTGCCCTTGGCCCTGGCTTCACTTGTGCTTTGGGCTGCCCGCTTTCTGCTCTACCAGTCCCAATGGGCACCAGTTACGACTGGTGATGAGACCTGTGATTTATCCATTCAGCTGTTTGCTTTTCAAATATATTCCTGGTTTTACGGCCTGGGAGCTTGGACTAAATATGACAGCCCATTTAAAATGGCATGACCAACAAAAGGTCTCCCAAGGCTGCAATCCAGTGCAAACGTACTAGGGAATGACCCCCCAATGAACTCAGTAGGATGTACTTCTGAGTAGACATCAAAACACAAGAAGATCCCTGCTGGGTCAGACCAAAGGCCACTTAGTCCAATTTCCTGTTCCCTCAGTGGCCAACTATGAAAAGTTTGCAAGTGGTACCTGAATGCAATAAACTCCTCCCACTTGTGATACCCCAGAACTGGTACTTGGAGGGATACCCCCAGTGTGGTGCAGTGGTTATAGTGTTGGACTAGGACCAGAGTTTGTAGCCTCACTCGACCATGAAGCTTACTGGGTGACCTTGAGCCAGTCACAGTCCCTCAATGTAACCTACCTCACAGGGTTGTTGTGGGGATAAAAATGAGAAGGAGAAGAGCCATGTATGCCACCTTGAGATCCCTGCAGGAACGGTGGGACATAAATGGAATAAATAAATCTTTTTCTTGTTGTTCTTAACCAACCCTGTACAATTCGTGCTGCTTTAGAGAGCTAGAAAGTAATTTAATAACAAATAATAATTAGAATACTAATTTAATAACAAACAACAGAATTGGTGATTAGAGATACTACGAGGAGAAACTCGGGCTTCAGAACAAAGTTAAGAACGTAAGAAGAGCGCCGCTGGATCAGGCCAGATGCCCGTGGGAAGCCCACAAGCAGGACCTGAGTGCAAGAGCACTCCCCTCCTGCGGTTTCCAGCAACTGGCTTGGACGTATACTGCCTTCGAATATGAGGGGGGGGAATACATTTAATCCACACAATCCTGCTCTGGAGTTGAATCAAGAAAAGATTAGGGTTTGGATATTGGAAGACTCAGGACAGACAAAAGAAAGTCCTTCTCGACACAGTACATAGTGAAACTATGGAATTCGCTCCCACAAGAGGCAGTAATGGCTGTCAACTTGGATGACATTTTCAAAAGGTTTAGACAGATTCATGGAAGATAAGGCTGTCAATGGCTGCTAGCCCTGATGGATTGGTTCCACCTCCACTGTCAGAGGCAGCATGGGATACCAGTTGCTGGCAACTGCAAGGGCACTCAGGCCTTGCTTTTGGGCTTCCCAGAGGCACCTGGTTGACCACTGTGATTAAGGCTGCAATCCAATACATCTCTACTCAGAAGTTCAATGGGACTTACTCCCAGGTAAGTGTGTATTGAATTGCAGCCTAAATAGGCCACTGGCCTAATCCAGCAGTCTCCTAAATTCTTAACCTCTGGTCCTCCTAATCTTGTTGGTCTACACCAGTGGTTCTCAAACTTTTTTGGTTCGCGGCGCACTGTAAAACATATAAAAATTTTCTGGCGCACTTCGTGTCCAAAATTAAAAATATATTAATATATTTTAAACTATGAATAAAAATAACTTAAACTATAGAAAACTATTACCCTATACAAACAGGTTTCTTCTTATTTTTAAAATATACTTTCATAATATTTGAGGCACACCTAGCCACCTCTTAGGGCGCACCAGTGTGCCTGGGCGCACCGTTTGAGAATCACTGGTCTACACTATCCATCACCCCAGCCCTTGTTGAACTGCCTTTCATTGGCCATGTCAACCAAGACTGATGGGGGCTGGAGTCCAACAACATCTGGACAGCTGCAAGTTCTCCATCCCTGCCCTACTGCATATTTTTTAAAAAGCAAATGCAACAGACAAAAAAAAATTACTCTGCTGAGTAGCCTTTCTGCAACTTGGTGAGAAAATGTGAACCCCCCAAAAAGGAGCTCTCACAAATCACCAGGAGCTCCTTTGGGGATTCACATTTTCTCACCAAGTTGCAGTAAGATGTCACGTTTGATGTTTCCTTTTCAAAGAAGTTATTCTTCCACACAACTCAAAGCGCTGACTGCATCATTAATTAAAAACATGCTTGGGATATTGGGAGGCGGATATAGACAATTTAACAGAGGACCATAGCTCAGTGGGAGAGGACACGCTTTGCATGCAGAAGGTCCCAGGTTCAATCCTCAGCAGCTCCAGGTAGGGCTGGAGAAAGACTCCTGTCTGCAACCATGGAGAGGTGCTGCCAGTCAGTGCAGGCAACCCTGAGCTAGATGGCCCAAGTATACTGGCTCAGTATAATATGGTAGTTTGTATGCTCAACAGCTTGTAAGAAAACTTGTCAGGTGGCAGAGATAACGCAAGTCTTATTTCATAATTTGGGACTTTACTGAGACCTCTTGTTTATGACGTATTGTATTGCGTTTCATGTCATCTATATTTAGAAGGCTGCACAGCAGGGTTTTTTTTTCCCCTGCCCTAGTTTAAATATAAATTATTACACTTGAATCAGCTTCTGACCTGGATCTGGAGGAACAGCAGATTTCTTCGCTGGAATCCAGAGAGGGTCCCTCTGCATTAGGAATGGAAAGACCTGTCTGTTTCGTTTCTCTCAGAATCTCATTTTTCCAGTGTTAAATTCAGTTCTCTACATTTCTGTAGCAATCAGCAATTTTTTTAAAAAAAATCCTCATGAAAATTCTCCACCATTTTAGTGCAAATATCTCTAAATAAACACATTTTCGTAGGCAGTTTTGACACAGGTGTATTCATTTTTATGCACAGTTTCCCCTAATATATGCATTTTTTGTAACTGTTGTTTAGCTGGCGAATTGCATCCCGAAATTTTAATAAATGAGAATTTCAAAGGATGGCTGTGTTTCGGTTCTCAGATTATTTCTGAAATTGTGAATTTGATCAATTCTGCTTGAAATGCAAATTGAACTGAAATTCTCACCCATCCCTACTCTGCGTAGTGACAGCATCCGTTCCTCAAGGGGATCTTAGAGCAAATATACTACAAGAGGGAAAGGCTGCATATGTTGGGATGGTCGTAGCTTCAGTGCTAGAGTATCTGCCTTGCAAGCAGAAGGTCAGACATTCAATCCTGGCATCTCCAAGTAGGACTGGGAATGTCCTCAGTCTGAAACCCTGGAGAGTCGCTGCCAATCAGTGTAGACAGTACTGAGCTAGATAGGCCAGTGGTCTGTAGTTGGTATAAGGCAGATTCCTATGCTCCTAAATGATGTCGAGTACCAGAAAATGTCATCACTCCGCTCAGATTAGAGCTGTGCCCGTCTTCTGACTTCTAGAAACAACTTCTTCCCCTGCCAAAAAAAAATTAAAAAATTCCTGTTTTTCTGCTTTATTTGCAGGGCACGTTAGAATTTCTTTATCGTTGATGGCCGCAGGTTTAAACGTGCAGAGGGAGCTGTCTTATACTGAGTAGACCATTGGAGCATGTAGCTCAGTATTGCTGACACTGACCGGCAGTGGCTCTCCAGGTTTTCAGGCAGAAGCTTTTCCCATCCCTATCTGAAGATGCTGGGGATTGAACCTGGGGCCTGCTCCGTGCAAGGCAGACACTCTACCACTGAGCTACGGCCCTTTCCTCTCCAGCTAGAAGGATCAGCCCTGTCTGGAGGTCAGTGGCAGCTGGTGCCCCCAGTACAGGTGAGATGGAGGGCAGAGAGGCCAACAGTAGGTAGATCCAGAGCCAATGACTAAGGAGGATGAAATTGACAGGCAGGAACACCCCACAGAATATATAAGGGTAAGAGGGCGGGCAGGTGGGAGCTGGCTGAGGGCAGACGGAGGTTGGTGAAGCAGTGCCCTATTTGCCCTTATAGACCAGCCTCCACAGCCTGAGACCTTCTCCATGCAAGGCAGATTCTCTACCAGTGAGCTACGCCCCTTCCCTCTCCAGTTAGAAGGATGCCAGGGGTGTATTCGCCCGAGATCCCAGGGGGTCTTAAAACCCTGACAGTCAGGTCGCAGCAGGGTCCCTATGTGTCCAGCATCCTACGAGCCAATCAGCATGAAAGGGGAGTGTGTTGGCCTCTGAGAAGAGTCCCAATGAGTGTCAACCGCAAGCAAGCCTGTATTAATTCCTGCTTCAAAAAGCTAAAACACGTTGTGGAAAGGGAGAATTCTGGAACTGCAGATAGTGAATCCTGATGGTAGCATCCAATCTACATCATCAAGCAGTTTGGTAGCAGCAGGAGATAAACGGGTAGACACTGAATCCAGTAATTCAAACAATATCTCCGGCAGTAAGATAGGACAGTCAAATGGTGACAATGACAGAGAAGCAGAAAGCACAATTCAAGCCTGGCTAGATTATTCTATAATTTTATAAGCTTGTATAATCTTAGAAGGGACCCTACACTTCTGAATTTGCCACTTTGCTACTGGAAGGATCAGCCCTACCTGGAGATGCCTGGGGTTAAACACTGAGCTTCTGTAACTTACCTTATCGTTGCAATGTGGCTGAAAGTGGTTTGTATATTTTTCTTTCCATTAAATGTTGTCCCTATACTCTGCAGCTTCCTCAGCTGCCCACACTTCTTGATCTGAAAAAGCCCCATAGGAGGAATTTCCTCATGATGCTTTCCCTGGCGTTTAATTGAAATGCAGGAAGCGGAGGAGGTTGACTATCAGTTTGCTTTCTGTTGGTTGTTTTAAGGGAAGTTTTTCCTTTCCTCTTTTAAAAGATGGCTTATAAAATTATACCAGGTATGGGGAACCTTTGGCCCTCCAGAGCTAAACTGCTGAATTAAACGTCCCCTGGCCATTGGCCACGCTGGCTGGACTGATGGATGCTGTAGTTCAGCAATGTCTGGAGGGTCAAAGGTTAGCTAAAACTGAATTATACTTACCAAACCCCTAGAAAATAACTCGCATCCAGGTCTGTAAGCCAGCCTAAAGGTTCGGGAGAGGGAGCAGGGGAAAAAAGTAGGGGGCAGAGAAACAAATTATGCAATAAATTTAATTATTTTTTTGTAAAAGAAATTAAGGGGGAAGAAATTTTTTAGGGAAGGTCTGGCCCCTCTAGCCCTCCCCCGGCTATGGGTCTGCTCACATCCCTCCCACGAGAATTTCACTGACATTTTCTCTCTCCTGTGACAATTTTCAAATGCAATTTCTTTTCTCATTAATAGGCAGAGAATGATTGGGTAGGGTGGAAGGGAACAGCAGAAGAAATGTTTAGCAGAGCACCAGAAGTTGTATTTTTCAAAGGAAAACACATGTGTGTACTAGGGATGTAAGGAGGCAGCAATTTCCATCCCATCCTGTGTTTGTTGCAATCAGCGCTGTTTCTGTTCCACTACTGTTCAGCATCTGCTAAAACCTACATTATTTGTCTTGCTACCATTGTCTCGCTACCTGCTATGGTCATTGTATTAAATCCTGGCCTTTGACACCCGAGACGTATATTTTTTAGGACCCACCCTACTTATTGATTTTAGGCTGTTTTTAATTGTTTTTAATGCCATACTTTAAAATGGTTGTAACCTGCCCTGGGACCTCTGGGTGAAGGGCAGAAAATAAATATAATTAATAGTCATAAAAACAGCAACTACAACCACTACTACATAATGTTTCGGACTTAAAAAACAACAATAGCAAATGCCACTCCTATTTGCTTGTGTGTTTCCGTTCCTGACCTTGGGGCAAACATATAAAATGGGGGCAATTTCCATTTCTGAAGGAATTCTCTGATATCCCTAGTGATTGCCAAACATCTGAATAGCATGGGGGAGGGGGAGGAATGGGAGAGGGCTCTTTTCTTTACACCCTGCTTCTGAGCTTCCTGGAGGTTTCTGGTTGGCCACTGCGGGAAGCAACATGCATTGTTGAGAGGGGCAAGAGGTGGATTGCCCTTCTGGTTAAAAGTTGCACTAGCAAAGTGTAATAATAAACTTAATAATAAACTTTATTTCTACCCCACCCTTTTTCCAATAGGACTCAGAGCGGCTTACAACTAAAAACACCATTAAAACATACAGGTATACAATTAAGTGCCCTACATCTCCTATCAGCAGTTGGAAATATGTCAGCAGCTGTGGGGGGGTGAAATGGTAGGCTGGGGGGGATAACATGATTCCATCCTTAAACCATACTGGTTGGAGAAATGAACAGAAAAATGTTGAACGACGGCTGTGTTCAGTTCTCATATCAAATTGGAGAATATTTTTAAACTATTTTTATAATTGTTATGTTTGCTTTGCTTTATTTATTCTGTTATTATGTTATGTACATTGTTGAGATTTATTGTTTACTTATGTTTATTTAAAATGTGATGTATTGTTTTTCCTTTTAAGTGTATCAAATATGAATTGTATATTCTGTATTGTATATTGATTTTTTATGCTGTAAACCGCCTAGAGACCTTCGGCTATGGGGCGGTATAGAAATTTAATAAATAAATAAATGATGCCTTGCTGTCCATGTGTTTGCTATTTACATGCTTGCGTACGAGGAACAAACCAAGGTTTAAATGCCACAGACTCTCTGAGGAGGGAGCTGAACCCTGAACAATGAATCTAGCGTATGGAGGGGGGGGGCAAATTCAACTCACTTTGCATTTAAAGGCAAATCTATCAGATTCTCACTTTTCAAAACAATTTCAGAGTCAAAACACAGCCAAGCTTTGAAACTTGCACTTGCCTGAACTTTGTGATGCAGTTTTCCAACCAACCAATGTTTACAAAAATGCATATATTCAAGAAAAGTGTCCAGTCCACTTCGTAGCCTCTTTGCAAAACCTGAGTTTTCCTGCTCTTTAAATATTCCTGTTCCTTGGCCAGAGAACATCTCTCCTCTCTTCCATTTCCCTCGCATTCATTATGGATGAGGATGGAACAGATTAAAACAGTTGAATCCCATTACAAAGGTCTATGCTTTTGGCCTTGGTGGGTGACTGTGATGAGCTTAACAGCAGGCCCCAGCCACACACAGCAGGCAGACATAAATGAGGACCATTCATCCTAGCCTTCTCAAAATAAATGTCCTTCAGGGAGGAAAAATCTTTTAAGCAGTGTTGTCCAATGCATAACCAGATTCCTCTTCTGGACCAAAAAGGTGCGGGGGAGAGAATTCTCAGCTGTTTTGGATTGCAAGCAGCCACAGGCAGAGACCTGTTTGCTGCCTGCCACAGAAATGTGCCTTGTGAACGATGGAGGTGCCTCCAGACCATCAATATTTTGTGGGAGGGATTCAAATGCATACCGGAAATTTAGGTTTGCGCAATTAAGGCAGAGTAAAGCACTCGACGCCTGGGCACAGAGAAAGAAAAACACAGAGACTTTGTGTGGTCTGGGAAGTGACAGGGAAATGCACCAAAAAGTGTGGGATGAATAAAGGACTGATGGGAAGACGTCTAAATGTTCCATAAGCAAATCAGGGTGGAGATTCATTGTCGTAAAATTTCTCTGCAAGCAAATCACAACAATTGCTCAGTAAAGACCAGACTGAGGCTCCGTCTGCACTACACATTTAAAGCATTACAATGGGCACTGCAGTTTGCTAAAGGTGCTGAGAGTTATTAGGAGACCCCCTATTCCCCTCACAGAGCTACAATTCCCTGAGAAGATGGATCGCGTGTTAAACCTCTCTGGGATTGCAGCTCCCAAATTCTGCCCAAACCCCTCTGGGTACTTTAAGTACGCTTTGATTTGGATTCCTGCATTGCACAGGGGGTTGGACTTGATGGCCTTATAGGCCCCTTCCAACTCTACTATTCTATGATTCTATGAACTTCCACCCACTCTCCACAAAATCCCAGATCTTACAGGGCAGTCCTAACCATGTCTACTCAGTCCTATTGAACTCAATAGGGCTTAGTCCTGCATAAGTGGGGCTACGATTGCAGTCTTCCTTCCTATTAGAGCACACGTGAGGAATCTCAGCTCCAGGGCCCAAATGTAGCCCTCCGGATTTCTCTTTGTGGCCCTTGGAACTCTCCCTAGGCCATACCCTTCACTGGCCCTGCCTCACACACCCCTTGAGTGCTGTCCGGCATGTGTCCTTCAGCTCTGATGATGCCACTTGCTTGCCTGGATGGAGAATAGAGAGGGGTGTGTGAGGCCACATTCACACCATATATTTAGTCCACTATTATTCCTCTTTAAACCGTCATGGCTTCCCCCAAAGAATCCTGGGAAGTGTTGTTTGTGAAGGGTGCCGAGAGCCGTTAGGAGACTGCTCCCCTCACAGAGCTACAATTCTCAGAGATATCAGGGAAGAGTGACTGACTGTTAAACTACCTAGGGAACTGTAGTTCTACATTTCCCAGGATTCTTTGGGGAAAATCCATGACTATTTAAAGTGGAATAACAGTGGAATAAATGTATGGTATGAATGTGGCCTGAGTGTCTGTAGAAACTAGCGCATTGTGCAGAGGGGAAATGGACATTTGTTGCTCCACCCACTTTTGCTTCTGGCCCCTCCCACCATTGGCCTGTGGCCCTCAGAAGGTGGCCATGAAGGGAATGCAGCCCTTGGACTGAAAAACATTCCCCGCCCCTGGTATTAGAGAATATGAACTTCTAAACTGCCCTGCTGTAAAGCCTGCCAAGGTCACTGCGTCTGTCACTTGTTCCATGAGATCAGCTTCAAACAGCCTCTCTATCAATGTTGCCATCGTCATCTCCATTCTCCGAGCCGCAAATTAAAGAATATCTGTAAAAAGGAACTGATTCATGTTCATTTTCTGAACCTCGGAAATGTGCCAACGAGAGTCTGGCAGGCGTTCAGGCTCTTCCTGGTTGACTATCATCACGGGAATATATTAATACGTGCTCTGCTAATTTGGCCCAGCCAAGCTTCTAAACGGTTAGCCTTCTCTTGGAGAGCAACTCGGATTAATTTGGTCTTTTATTAAGGCAATCGATCAACTTCTCTTGGGGGAGGTGGAATGCAACTGCTGTGGGGAAACAAATTATTTCTGACCTTCCAGGTGGCGTCTCCATTTCCCAGGTGCATCACAGATAGGCCAGCGATTCGTGCAAGATAAGAGCCATAGCTCAGTGGCGGCGCATCTGCTTTGCATGCAAAAAGCCCCAGGTTCAATCTTTGGCATGTCCAGGTAGGGCTGGGAGAGACTCCTGCCTGAAATCCTGGACAGCTGCTGCCAGTCAGTGTAGACAATACTGAGCTAGATGGACCATCACTGAAAGCAGTCTGCTTCCAAACAACCATTGCTGAGAACAACAGGAGGGGAGAGTGCTGTTGCGCTCAGGTCCTTCTTGTGGGCTTCACTGGGGCATCTGGTTGGCCACTATGAGAACAGGACGGTGGATTTAATGGGCCACTGTGATCCAGCAGGCTCTTCTTATGTTCTTAAAGTGTGCGTAAAAATCCATGTATTATAGTGAAAACATACAAAAATGCATTATATTCGGGGAAATTGCTTTGCAAAAAGGTGTGCATTAGGCAAAAGTGCCTAGAAAAATGCATACATGACGAGAAATTCACACTAAAATGCTGATGAATTCTCATGAGGCCTTTTTTTAATTTAAAAAAAAAAATTCCCAAACTAATATGGGAATGTAAAGAACTGAAGTTAAGATTGGACAAATGGGAAACTGAAACTGACAGATTCGTCCACCCCTGGCTGTTGGAGTGCACTGTTGGACTCCATCCTTCAGGGTTTCACTACTCTCTCTTCAGGATCACAGATGGATAAATCACTGAGTAAAGGGAGGGGGGTATCTGTCTTTTCTCCAAGGTATATGCATGAACATTAAGGTGCCATGTAGTTTGCAGTTTTTCTACCCGGTTCTTGAAACCAGGAACCACCCACCCACCAAGCATCTGTCTTGCTGGGATTCAGCTTCAATGTCTTGGCCTTTGTGCATCCCATCACTGCATCCAGGCACTGGTCCAGGACCTGCAAAGCCACATTTCACTCAGGTGTCAAGGAGAAGTAAACCTACTTCAGCAGCAGCAAGGTGTTTATTGCATGACACCTCAGTGTTCATGAGCATGTTCATAAACACATGGGGGCTGGAAACATGTCCTCTCAGCGCTCACCCACTCAGAAGTGTAGCTTCTCAAGACCTTGAGAGAGAGCTGAACTGTAAAAGTTGGTTATGTTTAGCACAGTCCTGACATGAAGGATTTTGCCATGCATTCCTCCTCTCTACGTTTCTACATGTGGTCTAGAGTGGGCACATGGGAAAAATTTGATTCAGTTCATATTGAAAGCCAAATTTTGCACTTTCCAAAATGATATGAGAACCAAAACACAGGCATCCTTCAAAATTCACACTGCTCTGAACTTTGCAATGCAATTCTCCAACCAAAGCTTACAAAAGTACATTTATTAGGGGAAAGTGTGCATAAAACTGAAAATATTAGTTAAAAAAACACACAAAAGTACATTACATTAGGAGAAAAAGGTAAAGGTGTCCCCGCACTTGTGGTGCGAGCTGTTTCCGACTCTTAGGGTGACGTCTTGCGACGTTTACTAGGCAGACCGTATATATAGGGTGGGATCTTCTCTCCTTCCCCGGCCTTTCTTTACACCCCAGCATATGCCGGGTACTCATTTTACCGACCATGGATGGATGGAAGGCTGAGTGGACCTCAACCCCTTTTACCAGAGATTCGACTTCCTCCT
Organism: Rhineura floridana; assembly: GCF_030035675.1. Taxonomy (NCBI): domain Eukaryota; kingdom Metazoa; phylum Chordata; class Lepidosauria; order Squamata; family Rhineuridae; genus Rhineura; species Rhineura floridana. The sequence goes on from NC_084496.1 coordinate 22,496,016, forward strand.
TCCGTTGGAATCGAACTCTGGCCGTGAGCAGAGCTTCGGCTGCGTTACCGCCGCTTACCTCTCTGCGCCACGGTTGCTTGTAAAAAATGTGAATGTTAGTCAAAATGGCATACAAAAATGTTAGTAAGAGAAATTTACACTAAAACGCTGAAAATTATTCATGGGGATCTTTTTTAGAAAAAGAAAAATCACAAATTGGTGCACAGAATTTTAGATTGGAAAAGTGAGAAACTGAGAAAACCAAAATAGACAGATCTTTCCATCCCTAGTGTCCATTCAGCGCTCACATGTTTTTTCATGCACAGGCATTAACACTGTTTACATGTTTTGCTTTGGCTTGAGAGCAACTGGCAATTATTTGGAGTTCAGCAAAAGTTTTGTTCCAGTCTGTTAAAAACTGGCAGAAGTGTGCTCTACAGAGGAAAATAACATCTCTGCTCTCCTTGAGATACATCAATAATGTTTTAACCCCCTGTGGCAGCCAAGAGTTCTCCTACAGGGCTTCTTTACACATTTTCAGAGGTGGACAAGAGATCCTGTATCCAGCAATGTAAGTTTAATGTGCCCTTTTGAAACAGCACAGCAGGAGTGATGTTTGACAAGCTTACCCAACAGGAAGTAGAGAAAAGTAGTAGGGAAAGGGAAGGAAAATCCTGTCAGAGCAAAAACTAATGCATCCAAACCGTCAGGGACCCAAACAATTGCTTGTAACATACAGCAGACGGGAGGGGGAGGGGATTTGGCTGGCATGCCCTGGGCCATCCTCTGTGGGCCAACTTTGACAGATAGGTGAGACCACCGTCAATTACCTGACATGATGATATCAGGCAATTGACAACTATCTGGGTTCCGAGGAGTCGCTGCAACCGCTGATGAGCTTTCTGCGCCAATCAGCTGATTGGTACATGAAGCACACCTTCAAAGGCCTGTACAGAGGAAGTATGGAAACAAAGGATTATGGATATTTGAATCCTTGGTTTTGCTTGTGAATGTATATAGAAGGTCAGTGTATGTAGGAAGAGAACAATAAACTGCAAAGCTAGGGGAAACAAGCAAACAGCAGAATTAACTGTATTAGCATGTCTCTGCTATTTCCTTTATCCCTGACGTATCAGCTTCTAGGTGCAGCAGCGCCAACTAACACTAACTCCCTAACAAGGTTGCCATAGTAATTTACTGATAACAGAATGAGGGTCAAAGCAATTCCCTTGTTCTTGCCTTAGCTGCTACACTTGCTCCAAATATATGAATGGAACTCCCTCTTGCTTAAGTTCTGTTACTTAAAGACTGTTGTGAGATAAGCCGTTCCGTCTCTCGCTCTTGTCATCAGTATAAACACCAGACAGCAGCCCAGGAGTAAAACTACAAAAACATGCTTATTCAAGAAGAAGAAAGAGCACTCACACACATCTGATGCCAGATGGGTGGGTCGACCCCAATAGACAGTCTACATGGGTATCTTATACCCTCAGGCGCTGGGGTTTCAGGAAACACACCATATATGGCATACCCCATTCTTCACACTTGCTGGCTAGTTTCCAGTTGTTTATTCCGTTGCAAATTAACAGGTGCAAATTTCCTTCCGTGTATTCCCCACAATAGGTTTGAAGACCCTTTCCGCTTCAGCCTTGCATTTTGCTGAACAAGTGTTATCATGCCTCACACGTCAACAGTGTTGTCTCTGCAAGAAGTGGCCTTCACTGAGATGTCACTGTGTTCCAGCTGAGGAATTTAAAGCAAAAGTAACTCAGGACAAGCTTTCCTGAGTGAGATTCAGGAGACATAGTTTTAGGGGAATAGGCTTGTGAGCCCTAAAAATCTTATCAAGACTATAAAATGCCTGCACTGTGTGCTGAGAGTCAGAGTCTGTAGCAGATTTCCAGGTTTCTGCTCAGCTCTCCAGCGCTGTATTTCTGAATAAACTTGAGATCTGCTTCTATGCAAATTGCCTCAGAGTGAAATCCTCCACAGAAGCCATTTAGATTCAGGATTTGGAGCCATTAGGTGAAAATATTCGCTTTGGTTCTGGTGTTCTGTTTACCTGCAACAGGGGTGGGGAACTTCAGGTCTGCAAGCCAAATGCAGCCAGGCCTCTCCATCTGACCCTTGAGATGCTCCCACAGGCCGCTCCTGGAGTGCTTTTGACTGGCTAGAATGTGTCTTTGAATTGTAAGAAGGTTTCTTGCTTGCCTGGAAAGAGAACTGGCAGGGATGTGCAGTGTCTGTAGAAATCTCTGCCTTTGCGGGGCTGGAATGTAACCTGATTCGCAAAGGTAAGCATCACGCCATTGCCCCGCCTACTTTTGTAGCTGGCTCCTCCCACCACTGAGATATGGCTCCTGGGAGGCTGCCCAGCGGGGAATATGGCCCTCAGGCTAAAAAATGTTCTGACCTACAAGCTAAAGTTGCTTCCTGAATTTAGACAGATGGCTAGAATATGCTTTAGGCTTTTGATAGCTGGTGGGTGCCAGCTGCTAATGACAGAAGCAGCCTGGGTGGGGGCTGAGGGCCAGGGTTTTGCCTTTCTGCGTCTGTGTCTAGAAATACACAAAAATAAACAGAGTTGGAATGTAGCCAGAGACAGAAGTCTGGATGTTTGCAGCTGGCTCCGAGGCCATGCTGTGATCTTATAAAGAAAACGATACCCTTTCAAAAAGTTAACACTGTCTCTGGTTACTTCCTCGGCCGCCCCGATTTGAGCACGTTCGTACATTTGTAAATTAGCAGATGTTACAAAAAGCTTTCCATCCGTGGGCGTTGTTAGGGGGTGGCCAAGGGGCCACAGGCTCCAGGCCTTTTGCACTGGATTCTGGATCTCCTTTCTCCTTTTGCTCCCTTAAATTAAAAAAATATATATTCTTACAAATAGGGTTGCCAGGCTCAGGGCCTGAGACTGATCCTGTATCTTTAGGAGAAGAGAAAGTCAGCCAAGTGCAGGTGTTCTTGCAACACTGTGATGGGAAAAACCACCAGGTGGACTTCTCCCTTCCCCCTGCACAACTTTTAAAGATACAGAAGACCCCTTGGTTGCCAGAATTTTCTCTTCTCTTAAAGATACAGAATCATTCTCCCTGAATGGCAACCCTGTAATGGCTTCTCACGCCTGGAGTGGCTTGCCCAGTGGGGCAGAGCTGCAACGATAGCCTCCCAGCTGCAGCATTGCTGCCGCTTACCTGGAGGGATGAGGCAGAGTTGGCGCCGTGTGGGCACGCTGGCGATGCACATGCACTGCTAGCGATTAAGCAAACTGGGTTACGGGAAATGATATTACTGGCCTTGCTAAGAAAAACAAAAAGGAGAGGAAAAGACTGGTTTTATTTTCCTTTTATAGTCTCTTGAGCTACTTTGCCACTTTGTCACTGAAATAGTCACTTTGATCACATAAAGGAATTCAGTCTGTGTGTTTTTTCTGGCTGAGACCTAATCGCTTACCAGCGCATTTATTGTGATGGCAAATAGCTCTGAGCAATTAAAGTTGACTTACTTACCAGAGCACCCATGAGATGCAAGTGTTTTTTTAAAACCCACTAATGCTATGCTATTTTCCCCAATATATTTTCCCTCCAACTTTCTCCCGCTTTCCCTCTAAATCAGTGGGATAATACTTCTCTGGTGGTTGAAAGAAGAAAGAAACTGAAGGTTGATGACAGGAATACCCCGCATTAACGTACGCAATGGGTCCAGAGCGAGTACGTAAACCGAAAATGTACTTAAAGTGAAGCGCTACCTTTTTTCACTTGTCGATGCATATACTGCACTGCAATCGTCATATACGGGCAAAACAGATGTAAATAACGCATTTATAACTGAAATAAACACAGTAGGCCTTATTTTAAGAAAAAGTTTGTCGTTGGAAACTGACCGGGCGGAGGCGTCATGCCATTAAGTGTCCATTCTTGCGAAGCGAGCGTACGTAAACAGGGGAATGGTGCTACTGTAAATACATCCGTACTTGCGAGTGTCTGTAAAGTGCAGGTCCGTATAGCGGGGTATTCCTGTACTACTGGGAACTAAAGCCATTCTGAATGCACACATGCATGTGGCCATTTGAGAGTCTTGTTCATATGGAGAGTAATTCAGCGGTCTGAGCTGCGTGTGTGCCAGTATGTGTATTTACCTAAGTAGCAGGCTTTCACCCTGCATTTAGATCACTGAGACTTAAGACTTCGTAAAATAAGAAAAGCTACTTTATTTCTCGAAATACATAGTAGATAGTTAGAACTAGATATGCCTTTCCTAACTAAGTTGGAGGTGCAATGCCCAGACTTGGGTATTGCCCTCATAGCTCAGGAGAGAGAACAAAGGCAAAGATATCTCCTCTTTCCTCAGACAGTTGAAGAAGAAGACAAAGGAAGGAGGGGCAGGTCAGCTTCCCTCAGCATATCAGTGTACAACGGAAGGAAGTTAGGCAGAGAAGAGCACAGAAAAAGGTAGGCAAGCCTAGCCAGCTGGAGGACCCTAACTCTATCTTCCTTCTGCAATACAAACAAAAGAACCCAAACAGGAGTTGCTGTTGCCCCACTTCCAACATAACTCACACATATAATACTGACTCAGAAGAAAGAGGTAGGACGTAAAGCCTGAGAAAAGCAATCTACATGTCAATAAGTGGTTACTAGAGAAGGAAACAGTGAGGGGGAAATAGGTTGCCTTTCTTTCCATTGCCCCTCCAATTCAGGTTACTTATTACAAACATTGGTGCTTTATTCCCAACAACCAGCAAGCTCATTGTCAACATCAATTTATTTTAAGGTGACCAGGAGAACACAAACTACAGATTAGCATGATCATGAATGGCATTGATCATTTCAGAAGCTGAGAGATAATGAGAGTATTTAAATGAATTTATCATCTTTTTGCCCAGGGGTGGGAAACCTGTGACCCTCCAGATGTTGCTGGATTACAGTTTGCATCATCTCTGGCCATTGGGCATGCTGTTGCAATCCAATAGTATATAGAGGGTCACACTTTCCCCAACCCCTGATTCTGCCTTCCTTCTCTGAGTTTCACATTGTGGGATAATTTGGAATGAGTGCACCATTCCAGATCCTCAAATTCTCTTAATTCTCAATCCTCGATACAAACTGGACATCATCATTCTAGCCTCCACGTAAGCTTTGCATGACCTAATCAGAGTAAATGCTTGATAAATATGATAAATAGGTCATCTGGAGGAGCTCAAGGTAGGGGCAGCAATTGGAAGGGATAGGTACCTGAACAGTCCTTGGTAAATCGGGACAGTTGCAGTGTATGTGCTCTCCGCAGTTCCCCACAACACCATTACAAAAAGCTGTGCCCTGAAGTACAAAGTGGCTCTGAATTCTAAACTGATTTGTGCACAAAAGTACAGAACATTCTTAACATTGAACATGTGTTATATAGCGCCACCTATTCTCAACATGAATTAGAGAGGTCTGTGCATCTCTTTTTGCCATAATGGAATTATTCAGCAATACTCTCCAAAGTCTACGATGGAAAACCAAACACTATTCACACCACCATCCACTGCCCGGTATTGACTGGGATTACCAGCTTTTCAACTGATCTCTGTAGTCGGGTGGTGGTGTTTAACAACAACTTGAGATCGGAGGCTTTAACAGCAGGCAATATTTATCTCCACTGTGAAAAGCATCACTTGGCAATTGATTTCTGTGTATCAAGCTGCTGGTAAAATTGCAAGATCTTTTTCTGGTCAGTTGGTGTGAATAAATCCTGTTTATCTGAAACTGGATTTTAATAAGTAAATTGGCATGCATTCTAACATCTGTAGTGTAATGTGTTTGATGGGGGAAGTCTTCTATCTGGTCACGGGAAAGTTGGCTTAACAGTCAGGAACTTAACTGACAGCTGAGGAGAGGATGGAGATGGAACTCTCAGTATGCAAAAGAAGGAATACTGCGTTCAGTTCTGGGCGCCTCATTTTAAGAAAGATATAGACAAGTTAGAGCGGGTTCAGAAGAGGGTGATGAGGATGATAGCCGGTATGGAGAACAAGTCTTATGAGGAAAGGTTGAAGGAACTTGGCATGTTCAGTCTGGTGAAGAGAAGGCTGAGGGGCGACATGATTGCACTGTTTAAGTACCTGAAGGGCTGTCACATAGAGGAGGGTACAGATTTGTTCACTGCTGCCCCAGAGGGTAGGACTAGGTCTAATGGTTTTAAGTTGCAGGAGCATAGATTCAGATTGGACATTAGAAGGAACTTCTTGACAGTAAGGGCAGTTCAGCAATGGAACCGACTGCCTAGGGAGGTGGTGGGATCCCCTTCGCTGGATGTCTTCAAGCAGAGGCTGGACAGCTATCTGCGGGAGATGCTCTAGCTGTGGATTTCCTGCTGTGAGCAGGGGGTTGGACTCGATGGCCTACAAGGCCCCTTCCAACTCTATGATTCTATGATTCTATGACAGAAGGTATGCTTAGCCTGGTTGGTGGTTATAGGTTGAGAGATTTCAGATAGACAGTGTAATTGGCTAGGTCAGACTATATGAAGATCAGTCAGGAGAGCAATGTGGGTCATAAGAACTCTTTCAGGAGAGAGACCTCCCCCATCCCAACAAGGAAGTGGTTCATGTATCTCTGTGAGGGCTAGTCTGGAGAAGCTGGAAACTAGGGAGAGAGAGAGGCCTGCTTACTGCACCATGGCTTTGGGGTGCCTCCCCGCAAGCTTGATGGAAAAGCAAGATCTATTGGATTGTCAGTGCTGTGAACCCCTCCATCTTAATCTCAGGCTGCAAATATATGTAAATAAAAACCATCTACAGTGGTACCTCATTTAACAAATTCTCCAGGAAAGAAGCTCAAAGTCTTTTTTTGGTGCGGAGGGCGTGGGGAGGGGTTGCACACTCTGACATAGAATATGGATCCTTGTCTATTGGATTGCGGCGGCTGCAGGCTGCTGTCTTACCTGTGGCTGGCATGGCACACCTTGCCAGGTGGCACAAACACCTCTGTGGTAAACAGTGCTTCATGTGCCTTGGAAGCACTATTTATTTATTTATAGCATTTGTTAGTCACTTTTTCCAAAAACAGGACTCAAAGCGACGTACCAAAAGGAAAACAGAAACACACCGCATATGAAATAGCCTTCAGCAAGTCAAATTGCAAAACCAATTTCAAGCGAAATAATACAATAGAGAAAATAACAAATAGCAGATATAACAGCAGCACAAGAAACATACCAACACTATAAATATCACGTAACACATTGTAACAATCCTAATTACATCCTACACATTGTAACAATCATATTACACAACTAGGCAATGTGGCAAAAGTAGAAGTAACACAATTTCAACATCAGCTTAGCTACTAGAACCACCCCACCCATGATGTTATTCACAGTCTCATTCTTCGAGTAACAAAAAGGCCTTTTACTGCAGATGTGTCTGCTCGAGTGTAGGGGAGGATGGCAGAGACAGAGAGAGACAATAACCAAGCACCAGAGCTTGGAAAAGTTACTTTTTTGAACTACAACTCCCATCAGCCCAATCCAGTGGCCACGCTGGCTGGGGCTGATGGGAGTTGTAGTTTTTAAAAAGTAACTTGTCCGAGCTCTGCCAAGCACAGGGGAGTGGCTGCCCCTTGCCTGCCTGCTCGAGGGTACAAAGAGGAGAACTGTGCTCAAAGCTTTCGATTGCTATAGCAAGATGCTACATGATAAAAGGAAAAGGGCAAGGCAGGCATCCCTGGATACATTTTAGAAGAAGCCCTCAAGTGGTCTGTATGCAAAGCTTACCTGGCCTGGTTGTTTCATTTTAGACATGCATATTGTTCATTTTGAATAAAACGTTTGCTGAAAAATGTTGAACTGGCACCTATCCCTATTGTTGTCTTCATGCATTCTAATTGGCTTTGGTTCATTGATTCCAAAGTCTAAGAGTAGTCTGTGTAACCAGGTTGATTTTTGACATGCTTGTGCTGCAGATATATATTCTTCTTCTGTAGAGGAGAGGGCTACAACTGACTGTTTCTTACTAGTCCACCTGATGACTCCTCCTCCATAATAGAACAGATTCCCACTAGTGGACTTTCGGTCTTCTCTATCTTCAGCCCAGTTTGCATCCATATAGCCCACCAGTCTGGGATTACTGTTTGCAGGCAACATCAATTTCAGATCTGCAGTTCCCTTTAGATCTCTTCCTACCCTCTTGACTGCAGTCCAATCTTTCTGTCTTTGTTGGTGCATTAATTTTTCTGCACAGTATCCCAATTGCTGCTGCAATGTCGTGTCTTGTTACAGTTGATATGTACAGGAGCTTTCCAACTGCTGTCCTGTACTGACTGTTGTCTTGCAGTGGTTCCTTGGTCTCATTGTCTTTAAAGAAGCCCACTTCCATTGGAGTTTCTGCTACATTGGCTTCATCTGTTACATCCAGGGGTTTTTCTGACTGCACTTCAGCAGATGGCCTGTAGGTGGCCCTAGCTGCATTCACTTTAACACAATCAACACACTTGAACTCAGATTTGCACATTTTTATGTCTAATTCAACTCAAGGTGCTCTATCGGATCCATTATCTTCTGTTTCTGGTTAATGAAGAAGCTTCCATTTTCTCCCCTTTCCGTCTGGATTTCAAGATAGTAAGAGATGTCTCATAGCTCTTTCACTTCTATTTCCTTGTCAAGATGTCTCACGATTTCATCACTATCTTCCTTGTTTTGGTGACGTAAGACCAAATCATCCACATAGGTCAAGATGAATGTCCATCTATTATTCTTGAACTTCACGTATAGGCAGGGCTCAGCCTTTCCTTGTGTGAACCCCTCCTTAAATAGTAGTTGGTTTAGTTTGCCATTCCAGGCCCCAGCGGCTTGCTTCAGCTTTGCTAAAGCTTACACACCAGTCCTTCTTTCCCAGGTTCTTCCAACCCTGGTGGTTGCTGCATATATATATATATATATATATATATATATATATATATATATATATATATATATATCTTCTTCAATGTCTCCATATAGGAAGACTGTCTTTACCTCCAGGTGTTGAACCTGCATCTTCTTTGAGGTGGCAGTACTGAGGAGTGTTCTTAAAGAAGTGTGTTTGACCACAGGTGCAAAAGTTTCATAATAATCTTCACTGTACTTTTAGGAGTATCCCTTAGCAACTAGCCTAGCTTTGTAGCTCTGGATATCCCCTTCTGTGCCTCGTTTGACTGTAATGAACCCTTTACATCCATCGGTCTTTCTCCTTTTTGGTTGCTCTGTAAGGGTCCATGTTTTGTTCTTTTGAAGAGATTCGATTTCTTCTCCAGCAGCTGGCAGCCATTTGTCAGTATCTGGCATTCCTTCAACATCTCATCAATTGGAGGGCTTTGGTGTCTCCTCCACTCTGGTTAGAGGAGAGCGCCTATTGGGTGGCATCCCTTTGTTGGGACTGCTTGAGCGTCTCACCTCTCGATCAGCTCTTGCACAGCCTTTTTGCTTGGGTTCACTTGAAGTTTCAAAGGTCACAGCCTCTTCTTGCTATGACTGCTGCACTGTTTCTTCTCCTGTTGGAATGCCTAGTTTGATTTCTGACATTTTATTGGTCTTTGGTCTTTGTCTTTCATTGAAGTATGCAATACTACAAACCTTGATTGTTTCTGTGTTAGGATCAAGCATTCTGTAGCCTTTGCAGCCCAATTCATAGCCGATAAATATGCCTTCTTCACTGCTGCAGTCTAGTTTGCCTCTTTTCTTTGGGAATGGAAGCATACACCTTAGATCCAAACATTCCAATATGCCTTGCACTTGGTTTGGTTCCATTCCACAGTTCAAATGGTGTTGCTTCTCTGCCTTTAGTGGGTAAGCTGATTTGCAAGTAAGTGGCTGTCATTATTGTTTCTCCCCCAATACTTGTTTTGCAATTCAGCATTGAAAAGCCATGCTTCTTGTCATTTCTAACCGTGTTCTATTTTTCCTTTCTGACACTCAATTTTGTTCTGGGGTATGTTGTTTTTTTCATGTTTAATGCCTTGTTCCTTTAGGTATTCTTCAATATCTTTCCCTGTGTATTCACCATCATTGTGAGTGTGCAGAGTCTTGGGCTTTCTCCCAAATTTATTGCTCACTCTGGCCACATACTATTTAATTTTTTGGTAACACTTCATTTTTCTCTTTCAGGAGGTAAGTGTGGACATATCTTGAAAAATCATCTACAAAAATAAGGAAATAAACATTCCTTCCTGGTGTCATTGCAAGGGTTCAGTGATGTCACTGTGGATTAAATCCAGGGGTTTTTCTGATTGCACTTCAGCAGATGGCCTGTAGGTGGCCATAGTTGCATTCACTTTAACACAACAACTCACTTGAACTCAGATTTGCACATTTTTATGTCTAAATTCTTTGTTAAATTATCTTTCACAAGTTTTGAAATGCTTTCAACATTTCTGTGGCCAAATCTCCTATTCCACAACCCCATGCAGTGTTTATGAAGACATTCTTTAGCAGAGCTTGGAAAAGTTACTTTTTTGAACTACAACTCCCATCAGCCCAATCCAGTGGCCATGCTGGCTGGGGCTGATGGGAGTTGTAGTTTTAAAAAGTAACTTTTCCAAGCTCTGTTCTTTAGTAGCATTAACTCACTGGCTCACACAGTCTACTTCCTAAAGATCTTCACCACTTAAAAGTCATCTGATAAGTAGTTCTCTGCCTTTGAACACAATACAACGATCTCTCCTAAACAAAACTCTGCATTCTTGCCTTGTAGCTGTTTTTACACTCATTAAACTGTTCTGTAGAGATGGCACATAGTAAGCTCTAGGAATGCACACCTCGCTGGTGTTCTTTTCACCCAGTTTACATTTTAAATGAAGTGTCTCCTTTCCTTGTGTATAAATACATTGTCCATCAGCAAGATAAGCTGGGACTTTACAATCCATATCTGTACCTGAAAAAAACATCCACATTGTTGAAGAAACGTGAAGTTGCCCTACTGTCTATGTAAAACTTCTTGTGGGTTTGGTTTGAATCAACTCTACAAATTATTTCTTTTTCAGTACATATTTTATTTCCTTTTCCAAAGTCTGTTTTTATTATGCTTTGAAGTGCTTTTAGTGCTTTTGTTTGCCATTCTGGACTCCTGGGAGAAAGGGCAAGATATAAATCAAATAAATAAAATAATACAAATAATATCAATTTTTTTTTTTTTGCAAGGGGGGAAAACGGATTGTTAAAAGCAGAGGCTAGCAGACAAAGAATGAACCTGAATCGATACTAGCCTGTTAGGTCGACAGAATGCTTTTGAACAGGGACTGGCCAATGGATCCCATCCCTATACATAATCTTATATAAATAAACACATCTTTGTCAAATATAGTAACTATATACGATGCCTATACCCCAAAGTTAGCAGGGGCATTGTTGTTAAGTTAAAGGTTCAAAAAGTAGAAGTGATATTAAATAGTGGCAGCAGCAGGAGTTTAGGAAAACCAGTGAAGTGGAAGCTGGGTTTTGTTAATAAAATAAGGCTGCAATCCAATACATGTCTACTCAGAAGGACTTACTCCCAGGTAAGTTTAATTGCAGTAAGTAAGGAAATATTGGCGCACACCCCTTCCTTTCTCTTTCTCTCCACTGTTCACCACCCCGATACTGGCAGAAGACTTGAGGAGGGGCTGCCTTCAGCAAACCCAGGCGAGCAATACCTGCGAGCTTGTCCAGAGCTTTTTTTATTTAAAAAAATGGACACCAAGTCCACCATTTCTCAAATGTAAATGCAGTAGTTCCCAAACTTCCCCCCCCCATAGACCACCTGAACACTTCTGAGGAACTTGGGGGACCACACTTAATGATTTTTCCCCACCTTTTGCAGCAATTCTAATGCACTGCGCTAGATGCTGTTATGACTTTTAAAATATATTCTTTTACTTCTTACATTGTATTTCATGGTGTCACAATTTGAATCCCATAGGATATGGCATAAATCACAATGATAAATAATAAAATGCAACATAAGAAATCAAAGAAGCACTAAAAATCCAATTAGAAATCAATCTGAATATTTTTTTTATCATTAATTTTTATTTCAAATTTTCAAAGACAAGAAACAAAACAAAACAAAAACAATTCAACAATAAAATAAAATGTTGACTTCCGATTTGTCGCAGATCAGTTATAGGTCTACAATATATAACAATCCTATCTCTAAAATTATATTATAAAATCACTTTCCTCCAGTAGTTATCTTAATTAATCATCAAATCTCATAAACATTATTTTATTCTTTCCACAAAAAGTCAAAGAGAGGTTTCAATTCCTTGAGAGATATATCTTTTAATTTTTCTCCAAATAAACATATCGCTTAATCCATCTAATTCAAATCTGTTAGGCCCAATAATTTCAATAGCCATTCTTCCATTATCTATATTAATTCCATCTTCCAACTTCAATAATCCTGTTAAGTCCAGTAATTTCAGTAGCCATTCTTCCATTATCAGTATCCCATAATAATCTTGTTGTCATAGCCATAGTCCAAGAAAACATATCAATTAATCCATCTCGTCAAATCTGCCAAGTCCAATAATTTCCACAACCATTCTTCCATTATCAATATTAATTCCATCTTCCATCTTCAATAGTCCTGTTAAATCCAGTGGTTTCAGTATCCATTCATCCATTATCAGTATCCCATGATGATCTTGCTGTCATAGCCATAGTCATATAACAAGAGTCTGATGGGAATTTCCCCCAGCACAAATATGTCCTTGCCATCAATTCTGAATATGTTGTTGAAATATTGTTGTAAAGTCACATCTCTGCTCTGGGTGCATCTCTGCTCTGTCACATATTTGTAGTTAATTCCATAACTTTTTTCTATGTCAAGCCCCATCACATCATTCCAGTCAAGAATTCTGAGTATGCTGCTGAAATATTGCTGCAAAGTCATATCTCTGTTCTTCTTTTTTACAAAATGCACTGGCTCATTTCTTAAGAGTTTCTCCACTGTCACATATCTGTAGCCAACTCCATAGATTTTTTCTATGTCAAGCTCCATGATATCATTCCAGTCCAGAAAATTATCCAAGACATTGATAACTTTACCACCAAAATCTTCATTAATTTCTTCAGAGACAACGTTGAATTCCAAACAGTAAACTTTATTTCTAACATCCATAAACTCCAAATCTTTTTCCAATTTCACATTTGTTCCAATCTCCAAGGCTTGTAGCTTCCCTATCCCATCAAACTCCTCTCTCACAGAATCCATTGTTTCTTTAAGCTCCTGCGTCATTTTGTTAAATTCAATTTTCATCTCCGTCTACCGTGTCTCAGGGTTTGTTTCGTTATCTCAATCTCAGTCATTATTTTCTGAAACATAATTTCTTCCATGATCTCAATCACTTTCCTGGTTGTCTTTCTTAAAACCACAGAAACAAAAATTATTTCAGCCACAATTGGGTTAATGTTCCAGGCTTGCTTATATCAGCGTAGACAATACAGCCTGCCTTATCTCTATGTATTCAGGAATACAAAAACAAACTTAGTTCCCAACATCAAAACAATTAGTGGCGTCGTGAACAAGCAGATTCGTCAAAATGAAATAGACCAAAAAAAAAAGTTTTTGTTCCCCCCTCCTCGAAATAGAAATCCCTCTTCCGTTGGTATCTTTAGAATGCACCTCCAGGACAGCTTTTTGCGATAAAAACAAAGATAAGCTTTTTCAATTTCTTTCCTCCTTAATTTTGTTAGTGAAAGAGAAAAGCCATAAACTCACCTAGAAATTCTTCACAGCTGATTCATTGACAAATCTCTTTTTTGCTACACCAATTAAACCAAGTAAAAAAAGAAAATAGAAAGAAGGATGCTTATCTGCCTGTTGAAGTCCGTTTTTCTTTAAAGAAAAGATAAACGTGTCGCTGTAATCAGCAAGAGCTTGATGAAAGTCCGTCCGGCATTGCAGTTTGAACCTTCTCTCATAAATAAATGAAATCCAGTCCTCCCCACAAAAACAGGCTTTGTGGTTGATCTCTACGTTTCTCCCTGACCGGGAGAAAATCTTTACCAGTCAAAAAGAACGTAGTGACTGATTTTAAAACTGAAAAAGCTTCTTCTGAGACGAGAGCTCGTCTCAGAGGCAGCACAGGCAAAGCAACCCTTCCCGGAAGTCCAGAAATCAATCTGAATATTGAATGCCATTCACAGGCACTGCTCCTGTGTTTTTCAAAGGCACACCGTGGACCGGCAGTGTACCTAGCGTATTTGACACCCGGAGCGGATCATTTTTTTAACACCCCCCTCCTCTATACGACAAAATTATTTTCAGTAATAATCATGAAATGAAATGAATAATAAAAATGGCCAGAAAAGAAACGCTGACAGTGAAAAGTTTCTTTTATTAAACTTCATATATATATATATATATAATCATGCCAGTAAAAAAATAAAAAATAATAAAAAAAATTACAGTACAAAAAAGGAAAAAAGTAATGGAGTAATACAAAAAACTGGTTGCCCAAAACATGATGGATTTCTTTAGGAGGTGTTCTGTGGAGAACCATTTGCCTTTCACCTCTGCTCTTTGGAGTCTGACCAGAACCGGCTGGCCAAAGTCTGGCATTCTGTCTTCCACACTGGAAAGCGAGAAGACCCACAAGGAGGGCAGGAAGGCAACAGCCCCCTTCCCATCGCTGCAGCTGGTATTTAGTGGTAGACTACCTCTAAAACTGGAGGTTCTGTAAAGCCTTTATGACTGGCAGGCACATCCACCCTCCCCCAAGCAGTGGCTCCATGTCCGTGGGGTCAGTGGAATCCCCTCCAGGTTTTAGTCTGAACTTTCAAGGAGCTGGTCAAGGCCCTGAACCTATTTTGGGCCTTGGTTTCAGTACCTTGGACAGCTTCTCAAAAGTCTGGATTAAAACCTGGAGCGGTCATTTGAGCTAGTAGTCCTCATCACATCTTGGGAAGCAAGCTACATGAATTATTTTAATCCTTATGAAAAGGTCTAGCCCACCCTTATACTGCCCATGAAGAACCTCTCAGAGCAGCTTACAATTTGAAATCACAAAACAAGAAATATATTATAATACAATGAATGTGGGAATAAAAACACATAAGTGACATCACATTTTTAAAAATCAATTTAAAAGCAACCAGGGCAGCGATCGTAAATGAATTGCATGCCATGTGAAAAAGTGCTACCTTTTGTCTATCCTAAATCTTCTTACATTCCACCTTGTTGGGTGGCCCTAAATTTTATTATGATGAACATTTCTCTCCATGTTGATAGAGAAAGGTGGTTCTCCTTCTTGCATAACGCTAGAAGTCAATGAAGCTGCATGTTGGAAGATTCAGGACAGACAGAAGAAAGTACTCCGTCATGCAGCGCATAGTTAAACTGTGGAACTCATTCCCACTGGAGGCAGTGATGGCCACCAACTTGGATGGCTTCAACAGAGGTTTAGACAAATTGATGGAGGATCATAAGGCTATAACTGGCTACTAGTCATGGTGGCTATGCTCCCCTTCCATGGTCAGAGGCAGCATGCTTCCAAATACCAGTTGCTGGGAACTGCAGGAGGGGAGAGTGCTCTGGCACTTAGGTTCAGCTTGCGGGCTTCCCATAATGGGCACCTGGTTCTCCACTATGAGAACAGGATGCTGGACTAGAGGTGACATGATAGACGTGTATAAAATGATGCCTGGCGCATGGAGAAAGTGGATAGATAGCAGCAAGCCTCTTGCAAGGGAGTTCTGGGGGAGGAGGGAAGCCCCCCACCTCCACCCCCCAAAGGCAAAACACCCCTTTCTATGGGGAGGGGACCTGCCTCCTTCCAGTGCCTGCCTTTTGTCAGGGGAAGTCTTTCTCTCTCTTCCCCCCACAATAAGTTTGCCCCCCACAAGCTTTGTCATGGGGGTGTGACAGAAAACCTCTTCTCCCCCACCCTCCCGCCTGCTCCGCTTCCTGCTTCTTCACTTAGGATCGCTCTCGCTTTCTGCAACCCCCTCCTCCCTGCCACACTTAATTAACCTCTGGCGCTCTGAAGGACATCGGGGTCTCCTCTCCCTACCCCTCCCAAGCGCAGCGGAAGCCAGGATGGAGGAAGCCCCAACACCACCGAGGAGGCAGAGGAGGCGGTCAGGGATCCAGTCTTAGCGGGAGCTGGCGGGGCTGTCTCTCCCGGCCAGGGGCACTTTTTTGCAGCTCCCTGGCGGCTCTTCCAAGTGTCCTCATCCCGGCTTCCCCCTCCCCCCGCCCAGTCATTCTCTGGGCAATCCCTTTTTTCTTATTTATTTATTTATTGAATTTGTATACCGCCCCATAGCTGAAGCTCTTTGGGCAGTTTACAACAATTAAAAACATTAAAAACAAATATACAAATTTAAAAACACATTTTTAAAAAGCAATTTTAAAATGCCTGGGAGAAGAGGAAAGTCTTGACCTGGCGCCAGAAAGATAACAGTGTTGGCACCAGGAGCACCTCGTTAGAAAGATCATTCCATAACTTGGCGACCACCACTGAGAAGGCCCTCTCCCTTGTTGCCAGACTCCCAGCTTCCCTCGGAGTAGGCACCCGGAGGAGGGCCTTGGATGTTGAGTGTGGTGTACGGGTGGGTTCATGTCGGGAGAGGCATTCAATCAGGTATTGTGGTCCTAAGCCGTGTAAGGCTTTATAGGTTAAAACCAGCACCTTGAATCGAGCTCGGAAACATACAGGCAGCCAATGCAAGCAGGCCAGAATCGGTTTTATATGTTCAAACTGTCTGGTCAATGTTACCAATCTGGCCAATGCATTTTGCACAAGCTGCAGTTTCCGAACAGTCTTCAAAGGCAGCCCCACGTAGAGCGCCTTGCAGTAATCTAACTTGGAAGTTACCAGAGCATGGACAACTGAAGCCAGGTTATCCCTTATTGCCTGCACCTAGGGCGGACCGCTCCCACCGTTCCGCCCTTGGTACGCCACTGCCGAGGACCACCTGAATGACGACTGGTGGTCCTCAGACCACATTTTGGGAATCCCTGGCCTAGAGCAGGAGTGGGAAACTTCAGGCCTGAAGACCTAATCCCACCAGGCCTCCCCATTTGGCCCACAGTGTTTTTGGCCAAGTCATGCACACCTTCTCTATATCTGATGTTTTTTATGACAGGTGAGGGGGCAGGTCAAGGTGCGGCCAGGCCAAAGAGGGTCTGCAGGTGTTGGACAAAAATTCTTCACATTAAATTTAGGAGAAAATGTTGGGCAGATGTTTATTGCAATAGAAAGAAAATACTAATGGCCATCAGGAGAGAGTGCCCCAGGATACTTGCCTGGCCACAGAAGGGAAGTCTCTCTGCCTGAGGAACAGTTACACACAATTTTGTAGCCATGGCATACAATACATCAAGATCACCATATTTGGAAGCAAGGTTATACATGATAAATATTCCCTTGCAAGGACATCACTCACAACCTAAGGTAGGGTCTCCGTAAAATGAGTTAGGGTACCAGTCACAAGTCATAAACATGTTTACAGTCATATCCTGATTATTCTGCTTCTTACTGTAAAAATGCACTTCATTGCAAAGTTTTCCCTAACCACTTCTGCTTTTTGGGTACACAGTGTTTACAAGTCATGATGTTTTCCCCTCTCCCTCTATGTCCTAGGAGAGCCAGTGTGGTGTAGTGGTTAAGGTGTTGGACTATGACCTGGAAGATCAGGGTTTGAATCCCCACACATCCATGAAGCTCACCAGGTGATCCCGGGCCAGCCACTGCCCCTCCACCTCAGAGGACGGCAACAGCAAACCACCTCTGAACACTGCCTACTACGAAAACCCCATTCATAGGGTCACCGTAAGTCAGGATCGACTTGGGCAGTCCATTTCCATTTTTTTATGTCCTAATCTGGTGTAATAGCAAGCAAAAAATTGTAAAGCATATCAAACTATCATAAATGGAGGTCTGAGTACCATGCTTCCTCACAGGCATCACTGATCAGCTGTTCAGCAGCACCTGCAAAGCCCTGCGTACAGGATTTCATGAGTCCCAGTGATCAGCTGATCGTCCATGTGAATTAAAACAGCTCACATGCCACTGTGACATCAAGTAATTGACAAATGTCAGTCCCACCCACCCATCATGGTCCACAGGGAGTGTCGGAGATAAGTTGGCCAGATCCAGTTCCCCATCCCTGGCACGAGATCTAAAGCTACAATCCTGCTTACTATGAGATGAGTCTCAGTGAATTCAGTGGGGCTGCCCTGTGAGAAAACATGCAAAAGTTCTCCGTTTTCAGCTGAAATCATAATCATGCTTATCTGAGCTATTATTAGGAATTGCTGACCAGTGCCCCATGTGGCAAGCAGTGTCTCTACAGCCTCTAGCAAAAGATCTGCCAGATTGACTCCGTGCAGGCTAGATTCCTCCTGGGCAGAAAGGAGTCTAAGAGGATTTCCTGTGTCAGTGGAACTCAGTGTACTCTAGGGGTCAGGCCAAACTTTCATTGCATATGGCCAAAATTCAGACAGGCTTCAAGGTATCCAACAAATCACACCTGCAAATTCAAAGACTGAAAAGTCTTTTTTATGTGTAATAAAACACAGTAAATAAAAGGATTTTTTTTTAAAGCAGCAGCAGCAATACAAAAGGATAAGAAAAAACAGCAAAAAAAACAAAGGGAGGGAAGCAATAAAATAAATAATACAATTATCATCGAAGGGCATCACCATGACAATTTACAGCTGCATTCTTGCATGGATGCTTGCAGCAGCCAGTGCAAAGACAAATACTTAGCTATAAGTCACCAAAAAAGTCAGTACCTGGCAATAAATAACATACCTTTTCTGGGATTTTTTTTTAGTGCAATCCCAATAAATAGTATCTTGAGGTGAAAACAGGGTTCCAAGTACAAAGGACAAAATAAGTTGCAATGAGTAAAATTAGAAGTGCAGGATCCCTTCCTGACAATCACAGCAACACAACCCTCCCCCGTTTTGTTGCTGGGCTGAGAATGAGATCCTTGTTAATGCTTTCTCCCACAACAACAGACGTCCCCAGGAGCCCATCAGCATGAAAGGGGAGAGTGTTAGCTACTGAGAAGAGTCTTCTCAGTGGCTGACTCACCTCCTTATACTTTAACTGGCTCCAATCAGTAGGAAAAGACAAAGAAGCATGTTAGAAGACTCTTCTTGGTGGCCAACAGACTCCCATTTCAGGCTGATTAGCTTCTAGGGATGCTGGAGACACAGGGATCCAGCTGGGACCCTGTTCCCAAAAAAGTAAGGGGTCTAAGACCCTCCAAGACCCCGGATGACCCTTGGTTGTAATGCTGAACAACTTGGGTCTAGGATACCGTAACGATCACATGAGTCCTTCTTTCCCACCTCAATCACCGATATCATCTGGAGGAGCACTTTTAGCTGTCCTCCATGTTACAGAGGCCCAACTAACTTCAACCAAAAGTTGGGTATTTAGTGTTGCTGGTCCCATCCTGCAGAGCACTCTTCCAGGAGAGATTCAACAGGCACCCTTGCTTTTGACTTTCAGGAGTCTCTTGAAGACCTTTTCATGATGAAAGGCCTTGGCAGCTGTTTAATTTTTGATTACCCAGTCACCTTAATGATTATCTGTATTTTCATTTTTTTTTTAAATGGTGTTTAGGTGTTAACATTGTAAATATTCACACTGTAGCATTTATGATCTGAAGTTACAACGTTCTTTTAGAAATATACATAGATATAAATAAATAAATGTGGAAGATGTTTGCCTCTGGCTCCAGCCCCACTGGCATGTGGCCCCTAGAAGGTTGCCGGTGCAGGGATGTGGCCCCTGGCTGAAAAAGGTTCCTGGTCTCTGAACTGAATGATGTGCTCCTCTTTCCAGTACAGATTCCAGATGCTTAAAACGAAAAGCTGTATTTTAAAGATTTTTGAAATAGAAACCATTCCCCACCACCGCACGTGCCACTCCTAGTTAAAAAGGCAGCTGGCCACTTTCACTTAACACTGCCACAAGTTTTATAAAAGCTGTCAGATACACTTGCCGGTGGAAGTGAGTTAATGACTCAAAGATCTGATGCCCTACAAGAAACAGTCATTGCGATGAATCGAAAAGAAGAAGTGATGAACTGTTGAGACTACCAAAAGTTGTGTATGAAATAGACTTCTGCTGTCATAAAGAGACCTGAGTGGCATGATCTGGTTGGGGGATTCATTAAGGTCTAAAGACTGGCAGAAAGATTAAGGGTTCAGTCTATGGCAAGTTCTCAGTGGACTTGCATGCAGGAATTTCTGTGTGGGATATATCTCAAGGCCATTTCTATCTACTTATAATAATGTAAAACCCACATCCTGTTATTTGCCTTCAGCTTAAAAAAAAACCTGGAGCTGCAGGGAGAGAGAATGCCCTTCATCTGGGCCAGAAAAGACAGCTCCACACTGTATCAACATTCTAATCATCTTAGTCTGTGTATTTCTTTAAATGGTTTACTAACGTATTTTGTATTGATTATATTTTCATTTTGGTAACAGGTTACATTTATTTGTAAGCAAGGACCAGGGACAATTTGATTCAGTTCTCATTTGAAGGCGAACCTGCCTGTAGATATCACGACACAGTGAGACACGGTGAGACCAGAGTTCAATTTCGGAGCCCCCCTCGTAATTCTCGTCTCCGCTTTTATTTTACCTCCGCTTGGAGGCGTGGATTATTTTCTCTCCATAAACAGCCTATGACCTTTAACTATTGTATAACATCACGTACATACATAGTACAACAGCATTATCTACGTGGCAATATGCAGGCAGTTATTTAACCACTACAGATGTCAGTATCGTTTACAGCCATAAAGTTAACCACATCCTGTTTTTCCACTGGTCAGATCGCAATGTCTTGAGAGATAGTGTACTGAGAACAGCAGCGTGGTTTGCCAACGTATGCTGTTCATTCAGTCCACCCCACATCTCCCCCTTTTTTATTTTTTAGCAAAAAGTAATTACTACGTAATGGTCGCGGAGCAACAGGTGTACACGTCTGGAAAAGGTATTGTAAAAAACAGCATAAGCCTATACTTAAAATGAGTAAAAGAATAGCATATCTAAGAATCTGACTTAGCCATCCAGTGGGCAGCCAACTCCAAAGCCACTGCCACCAAGTTGTAGGGGCGTCCTGCAAAATGTTATTAGCTAGATCCTTCAAGTTTTTTACCTGTGTTCTGATTTCAAAACTGTTGTCAGTTAAATTAAAACAGCACATATTCTTTATAGTTTCGCACCCCAACTGATGTTGTAATAGCAGGTAATCTATAGCTGCACGATTATCCAAGATAGCTTGTCTTAATATACCCTGCTCTTCATTTAACAAAGCAATGGCTCGAGAGGTGGCATTTATCATCTTAACATAATTACAGGCTAATTTATGTAATTGATTGCTGTTACTTACTGCCAATGCAGGAAGTCCAACAAGGGAGATGGCTAGTGATACACTTTCTGCTTTATTAAGCAATTCCACCTTGTCATTACAATCAGCCGGCATGGCAACAGCTTCTCTTTTCCTACGTTGGGCTAGCAACTCCCTTTTATGAAGGAAAATGGGAACCAGTCGACTCAGGCAACAGATGGTATCAGAAATATTAGCGGGAACATAATTAAAAGTGGTTTCTCCACATGTCCAAAACCATCCACCTGGTAAAGGAATGTGTCCGTACATACTGGATATGTTAATGTGCTGTGTACAATTCCATGTGGGTCTCCCAACCTTTAGACATCCCTTCTGCACCTTATGTCGACTACAATTAACCATCCGAGCACACGTATTATTAATGGAATTTGCAACATGTGATGTAAATAATTGAAAAGCATTAACAGGCAGCTGGAAGGTTGGAGTTCCCCAATTCGAAACAGTATGATATTTAATCTCTGAAGTATTCATGAACCGCCCAAGTCCTGTAATGTTCCCAATATCCCCAGGTGCTTTGCATACGGGTATTAAACATGTTCCCAACATACCCATTTCCTGTACATGTTCAGTCATGCAAAAGTCACTCACATTTGTCATTCTTGCTAACTGAACCCAGATATTGTGTTGAAACCGCATCCCCAACTCCTGCCCCAACCTGTCAGCCCCGGCGCTTCCTAAAATCCAACAAATGCAAAGTACAAAAATAGAATTTGTATTTAAAGACGCAATTAAAGCAAGAATGGTATTCTCAGTTGTCTTGTCCACCCCGGCTTGTTCCATTGCTTTTTCTGCTTGTGTTGCTAAGTTCTTTATTTGGCCCCAAGTCACGGGAGGTTGCGGAACATTCCGACCACGCTTCCTGGAAGACATCCCAGTATCCTGAAGTTGCAGAGAAAAATTAGGGATGGGATTCTTAAGATTATCGTGCCAGGACATCGTCTTTCCAGGGCCGGATACACCTAGCAGGTACCCACACAGGACCGTCAGGCGTAGACACAGCCGCGTAACCTCGACCCCACGTTATAAGCGGAACTGGGCCTTTCCACTCTGGATTTGGTAGTTGCCGAAACTGCACCCGCGGGGCAGGTAGAGACTCCGACTGCTGAAAATGCCGCTGCGCTCGAGTAGAAAAGGAAAAATGAGTATTGGGAGATTGAGACAAATTTAAATGATTAATGGTAAACAACACTTGTGCCAGCCACTCCTCTTTGGTGGCCAATCCCAGTGGTACTCCTCCTTTTTGTTTTTGTTTAAGCAAATGCTCTTTAAGGGTACGATTGGTACGTTCGACGACAGCTTGACCTGTAGAATTATAAGGAATACCAAACAAATGTGTAATGGACCACTTAGTGCAAAACTGTGCAAATTGCTGTGAAACATATGCAGGACCATTATCAGTTTTTATCGTCTGAGGTTGGCCCATGATGGCAATAGAACGAATGACATGATTAATAACATTCTTAGTTTTTTCCCCTTTCTGAGGAGTTACCCATATGTATCCGGAATATGTATCTACTGTAACATGCAAATACTTCCATGGGGAGAAAGTAGGAAAATGTGTAACATCCATTTGCCACAACTGGTTAACTATGAGACCTCGTGGGTTCACTCCTGGTTCTGGGGATAGAGTTAACTGTGTGCATTGGGGACATTGTTGAATAATGGCAGAGGCTTCCTGGGCAGTAAGATGGAATTGCTTCTGGAGTGCTTTAGCATTTTGATGATGAAGGGCATGACTTTCTATGGGTGTGCAAAGGAGGGCACGAAGAGCCTGATCAGCATATTGATTACCTTCTGTTAACAATCCTGGGAAAGGTTGATGACTGCGAATATGAAATATAGCAAATCGACAAGACCGAGTATGTATGAGTTTTTGAAGTGTAAGCATAAGAGCAAGTAGATTAGTGTCCAGCATGGGAGAGACATAACTACCGGGTAATGCAAGTACAACATTCTTAACATAAAGACTATCGGTAATAATGTTAACCTCCTGATCTGCAAAAGTCAACAGCGCCATACTAACAGCGGCCAACTCAGATCTCTGAGCGGAAGTTTGGGGTAAGGTGAAAATTGTCTTCCAAACCCCCTGCTCGTGCCATGCAACAACCCCTCTAGTTGGACTGCCATCAGTATAGACCGTGACCGCAGGTAAGGGTTGTAAACTGATTACAGATTGAAACTGGATAGGAATTTTTTGTGTAATTTGAAGCCGTGGATCTGATGAGGAACGACATGAAATTGTGCCCAAATAAGAGACTAAAGCCCATTGAAGGTCATCAGAAAGCGCAACAGCATTTTCCCATGTGTAAAGTTTAAGAGGCAACGAAATTTCAACCGGATCGATACCTAATAATTGCCTTGATCGTAATCGTGCTTTTTGGATTATTTCTGCTGCTTGCATTGGCAAAGTTGTGATAGATGACTTTGGTGTATGGGCTAAGTAAAGCCACTCTATTATATGTGTAGCATTGGAGCCTGACTCCTGAGTGAGTGCAGCAAAAAGTTGGCTTCCATCAAATAAAACAAATAAAATCAGTGGTTTATTCAATATTTGTCGATCCACCCAAATAGCTTTTAACGTTGTAGAAACTAATTCTAGGGATTGCCTTGCCTGTTTCGTTAAAGTAATAATATCTGCAGGTTGACGTCCTTGTTTTAAACATTCAAATAAAGGCCCCATGTCTTGAGTGGTAAGTTTACAATATGGTCGAATCCAATTAATAGAACCCAAGAATTGTTGTAGTTCTACATAAGTTGGCTTCATTGACAAAGTAAGACAGGGCAATACAGGAGTGGAGTAGGATTGCATTAATTTATGTCCTAAATACAGAAATGGTTCTTTGAGTTGTACCTTTTCAGGGGCAATCTGCAACCCTGACTGTGACAAATGATCAGTAAGGTGTTGTTGCCACATAGATGGGAGGGTTCTCCCAGCCACCAAGATGTCATCCATATAATGGTAGACCAATAATGTAGGGTATTGAGCCCGAAAGGGTCGCAGGGCCATGTCTACAAACTGTTGACATAGGGTTGGACTATTTAACATGCCCTGAGGTAGCACTTTCCATTGATATCGTTGCGCAGGGCCAGAGTTATTATATACGGGAACAGTAAACGCAAATTTCGGTGCGTCTTGCGCTTGTAACGGTATTGTGAAAAAGCAATCTTTCAGGTCTATAATAGCTAAGGAATAGTCATATGGAATTAAATTTGGATTGGGCGTCCCACATTGTAGCGGACCCATGGGCACAATTAATTTATTTATTTCTCGTAAATCATGTAAGAGCCTCCACTTTCCAGATTTCTTTTTAATCACAAACACTGGGGTGTTATAAGGGCTATTACTTTCTGCTATATGATCAGCTTCCAGTTGCTCCTTTACCAGTTGGTGCAGAGCTTCTAATTTTTCTTTGGGTAAGGGCCATTGTTCTACCCAAATGGGTATGTCTGTCTTCCATTGTAAAGGAAGAGCTGCCTTTTGTTGGCTAATCATTAATAACAATGGTGGTCTGGAATTGCTCCAGTAAATCCCTTCCCCACAGATTTACTGAAATGTCCAAAATACAAGGGCGAATGTGGGCTATACGATCACCATCAAGAGCAACAACTTGTATCCAATCCTTACTCCGTTTTGAATCCTGAGCTCCGCCCACTCCCCACACAGAAGGGGCCACTTCTACTGGCCAAGAGGATGGCCAGTTATGTTCAGCAATTACTGTGACATCTGCCCCAGAATCTATAATACCTTCAAAAATAACATTGTTTAAACAATACTTACGAACCGGTTTCTCCCTGGTCACTTCTGCCAGTACTGCAGCTACCTGTGGATGGAAAGGATTACCTGAAATACTCACACTCGGCGATTTCGTCCTTGTAGATCCGAATCCACCAGTACGTTTTTGGGAGGAAGTGTTCGATGTGAAAAGACGATATGGCAATAACAATAGTTGCGCAAAAGAATCTCCCTTCTTCAACTGAAGGGGAAGGTGACTCCAATACTGAATATAAATAATTCCCTGATAATCAGAATCAATAACACCAGGTACCACCATTATATTATTCTTGGAAGCAGAGGATCGCGGTAGTACAAGGCCTACGGTGCCTTCTGGTAAAGGGCCAGTGAGTGTGGTAGGCATTAAAAGAACTGCTCCAGGCAAAGGAACATCTTTTGACTCTGCATGTATTAAATCAATTCCAGCGCTTCCTTGAGTAGCAGGGGTGGGTACACTTCCTTGAGATTCGGGGCTGGAAGCCTGCCCCAAGTTCAGTTTCCCTCAATAGGACGGGAAGACACGTTGGTATTGGTAGTGGGAGCTGAACGACACTGATTAGCCCAATGATAACCCTTTTTACATTTCGGACAGATTTTCTTTGGCCGGTTTGTAACAGTGCCCCCACCTTTAAATGCTCCTCCGCCAGGAGCCCGACATTCCCTTCTGAAATGACCAGGCTTTTGACAATTAAAACAATTGCCTGTAGGTTTGTTACCCTGTCTTAATGCCCCAGCTAACAATGTCATGGCATGAACATGTGTACCTACCTCTGCACAAGCTTGAATCATGTCTCCCAATTCATATTGCGGTCTATGAATAATGTTTTTCAAAATCTTTTTACAGTCTGTGTTAGAATTCTCGTAAGCTAATTTTAACAATAATTCCCCTTGTGCCTGAGGGTTATCAACCTGCCGTGTCAGAGCCTCTTTCAAACGGTCAACAAACTGAAAATAGGGCTCTGTTGCTTGCTGCCGTACATTCGTAAAAGAACGTAAGGGTTCTTTCCCAGCAGGCACCTTTTTAAATGCTTTCTGTATACACTCAGCAGTTCGATGAAATGCGGCTTCAGGCAATACCCCTTGTTGTGCTATGGTAGCAAAATTACCTGACCCATAAATTTGCTCGGGAATGATATTAGCATCCCCAGCTGCTATAGCAGCATGTCTAAATTCTTGGTCCCAAACTACATATTGCGAAGGAGTCAAAATCATCCTAAAGAGATCCTTCCAATCTTGAGGGATCATGTTATATCCAGTAGCTACTCCTTCCAACATCCCTTGTACATAATTAGCCGTAATCCCATATTCTCTTACTGCCTTATTTATTTCTCTAATAACAGAAAACGGAAGAGCTGTCCAAGTTGCTATGCGATTATTAGCATTATTAGGATCTGGCTGATATGTAACGGGAAAAGCTGAAATTGTACCCTCCCAGTCTCCCATTTCTTCCATAGATAATAATCCTGAGGCTGCAGCCTGAGCTATGGCTGCTTTAACCTTCCCAGTAACCTGTTCTTGTTGAACTGGAGGGCTATATGGAGGAGCATTTACAAATTTCTCAATATCCTTTTCAGGTGTAGGTAAAGAAAGTTGGGGATAAAGAGGAGTTTTCTGGTCAGAATTGGCAAACAGCGATGTCTCTTTTATCCCTAAATGACTAATGGCCTCAGCACACTTTTGCCATAATAAGAGATGGTGAATAGGTGCTCTTGGTTCTTCATGTAATTTTCTCCCTATCTTTATCCAATCTGACTGACGTAGTGATCCTTGCTCTGGATACCATGGACATTGACATTGAATTGTTTTTAACAATGATTCAATGTGAGAACGACTTATAAAAGCTGAGGTATCCTGTTTTAAAATTTTTTGTAGCTCTTGTGCATGAACCTTCTGCTGAGCTGACAATTCCCCCCCCATACTCACGAATGGGAGCTGTACGCTGAGGTGCACCGTTGGCTGATCCTGCCAGTGGGTACGAGGGTGTTTGTTCTGAATCACGTCGAGGTCACCAGATGTAGATATCACGACACAGTGAGACACGGTGAGACCAGAGTTCAATTTCGGAGCCCCCCTCGTAATTCTCGTCTCCGCTTTTATTTTACCTCCGCTTGGAGGCGTGGATTATTTTCTCTCCATAAACAGCCTATGACCTTTAACTATTGTATAACATCACGTACATACATAGTACAACAGCATTATCTACGTGGCAATATGCAGGCAGTTATTTAACCACTACAGATGTCAGTATCGTTTACAGCCATAAAGTTAACCACATCCTGTTTTTCCACTGGTCAGATCGCAATGTCTTGAGAGATAGTGTACTGAGAACAGCAGCGTGGTTTGCCAACGTATGCTGTTCATTCAGTCCACCCCACACTGCCTAATTCACAATTTCCAAAACAACAGGTGAACCAAAACACAGCCATCCTTCAAAATTCACACTTCTCCAAATTTTGCAGTGCAATTCTCCAACTAACGTGTACATAAAAATGCACATATTAGGGTCAAGTATGCATATATTTGTGAAATTAACATACAGAAATGCATTACTTAAGGGGGAAATGCTTTTCAAAACGGTATTAGGCAACATTGCATACAAAATTGTGTATATTAGAAGAAATTTGCAACATTGCATACAAAATTGTGTATATTAGGAGGAATTAGGAGGAATTTTCATGAGGATTTTTTTTAAAAAAATCACAAACTGATGTGGAAATGCTGAGAACTGAATTTAAAATTGGAAAAATGAGAAGCTAAAATTGACAGACTTGGTAATCCTTGAAATCCTCTGTGTCTTTACTCAGAAGTCCTGCTGTATTCAAGGAGCTTACACCCTTAACAAGTGTTTCTTTTAATTTTATTTCTTCTTTTAATTTTATTATTATTATTATTTAATAATAATAATAATAATAATAATAATCACAGCAGCTTTTTTTATATCACCCATAAAATGATTCCTGAATTAACAGTAGTTGCTGTGTTTCCTGCTAAGCCAGTTGGTCAAAGAAAGGGAAAGAAAGAAAGAAAGAAAGAAAGAAAGGGTTATATGTGTTTGCCTTTTCAAAAACAGATTAGCAGTGCTGGAGGAGGACTGATTTAATGTTGCACTAGCCTTTGCACTTTGTTGGAGTGCAACTTCAAAACCTCCCCCTCTCCACCCCTGCATGTTTTTAACTCTAGGCAATGTCAGCTTATCAACCTGGGTCAAACAGAGGCTGCTTTCTCCTGCCTTTTAATTAGAGAGAAATGGGCCCAAATAGCTTGGTGTTGAGTTACAACGAGGCGCACCAACCCAACCAGTCTTTGCCCCGGGGAAATATCGCCAATTAAGTTGATTGTGGATGTCCATCTCATCCTGAGATAAGGAATGGTATGTTAGGATGAAGTAACACTTTGAGGCACCATAAACGAAAGACACATATACAAAAAGATATATATGGCCCTGAGAACTATCTTCTAGGAATATTCTATTGCACACTTCTGAGGGGGATGTTGACACATTACAGAAAACTGTAGCCATTTATTACAGAGGGATAACAGCATGGCATGAAGGGAGTTGAGAATACACAGAGTACAGGAAAATAAAACAGTCAAGGACAGTTGAGTGATTATCTTGTCCGGAACGGAATTGCAGCCAGGCTGGCACCGTCTCCCGTTCGTTCCCACAGCAAGAAAACGAAACTCGAAGAGTGCCTTTTGGATAGTAAGACCCATGGTGCTTTGCAACTATGGTTGGGTGTGTGGCTCTGTGTGTAAATGTAGCTAAGACTCAAATGCAACTAAGGCCTTACCCTGATTTATCCCAACAGCACAATAATACAAAAGCAGAGCAGATAACTAAAGGAGAGAAGTAAAACAATGTGTTAAAACTACAGAAACACTACTTCCTTATGTTAGGTATATGGTTAATCTATGAAAAAAATGAAATAAGTCGATCCTGACTTATGGTGATCCTATGAATAGGGTTTTCATGGCAAGTGTATTCAGACTGTTTACCATTGCCTTCCTCTGAGGCTGAGGTCACCCATCGAGCTTCATGGCTGTGTGGGGATTCGAACCCTGGTCTCCCAGCTCATAGTCCAACACTCTAACTACTACGCCACACTTGAAATAATTTAGCAAGGGTCTTAGGTCACATCTAAACCTTACATTTAAAGCAGAATTATACCACTTTAACAATACCCAGAGTTCCCAGGGAAGAGGGATTGATTGTTCCACCCCCTTAGGGACAGTAGTTCTGTGAGGGTAATAGAAGTCTCCTAATGATGCTCAGCACCCTTATCAAACTACAATCCCCTGCAAGCCATGACTGTTAAAAGTGGTTTCATAATATTTTAAATGGATGGTGTGGATGTAGCTTTATGGGGGAGGGAGCAAAATGCCATATTTATTCAATACTATTCAGAAATCAAAGTTAGAGAGCTTTCCTACACACACACACACACACACACACGCTTTGGAAGAATGTTTATAAAGGATGGGTGTTCTGCCAGCTAGGTGGGCTCACCCAAGCAGGCAGAGTGACAGATGCATCCAAGCGCTGGTGAAAGGGTTTCTCCAGGGATACAGAGGTCTTGCCCAGGTTAGCTCTTTCCCTCTGAGTTCTCCTTAGGGATGGAGGAATTTGATTCAGTTTGCATTTACAGCTGAATCTATCAAATTAGTACTTTGCAAAACAATCCAAGAACCAAAACATAGCCATCCTTCACAATGCAGTTCTCCAATCAAACAATGTTTACAAAAATGCATCTATTAGGGGAAAGAATATATAAGTGAAGACAGCATTTAAAAATTGCAGGGGGGGGGCTCGCCCGCAGTGGAGAGTGAGGAATGTAGTCTACTATCATCACTGGCAGGGCTGGCACCAGCCTGCAGTGGACCCTTGGGCACCAGACTGCAGGGGCCCTCCTAATCATTGCCACTACCACTGCCACCACCAGGGGCTTAAATAGGCACAGCCACGTCACGGATTAGCACACAGTGTGTGCACACCTGCCATCACCCAAGATGGTGGGTGTTGATGCCCCTGCTGCCATCTTGGGTGATGGCAAGCATGTGCGCACAAGTGCGTTGATGCGTTGACATAGAAAATTGCATGCCCAGTCTGCACCGGCAGCAGGGGGGTACCTGGGAGGGTGGCTGCCACTCCTTGATCAACATCAGCATTGGGACACACAGCTCATGTCCAGGGCTGGCGCCAGGCATGCCGAGGCCCTTGGGCACCAGCCTGCCCCGATCCCCAGCACCCACCTGCACACTCCACCTATCTTTCCCTTGAAGTGAATGCTGACCTCGCTGTGCACGCATGCCTGCCATCAACCAAGATGGTGGCTGAGGCTTCCCTAAGGGGCTGGTGCCCCTGCCACCATCTTGGTTGATGAGAGGCATGCACCCACAGTGCAGTCAGCATTTACTTCAAGGGAAAGATAGGTGGGGCATGCAGGCGAGCATCACGGGCCTGTGCGTTAGTAAGGGGAGTGCCTGGGAGCTCCCTCTCTGTGATCTGCAGCAGATTCAGGAGCCAACACTGCTGATCACAGAAGAGAGCACTACCCACCCACCCTAAGGAGGGTCTGTTCAGGGGACCCTTTGGCTCCAGGGTCCCTCGACCAGGGCCTGATCTGGCCAACCTCTGGTACCGGCCCTGCTCACATTCCATGACCCAATGCTAACATATATTGCGGAGCAGGAGCTACACCCGACCAGTCCTAGCAGCAGGAGCCCTCGGCCAGTGCCCAACCTAGCCACCCACTGGTGTGGGGCCTGATTGCTGGCATGTAGCCCAGACTTATTCAATCAGCAGCCAGGACTTAATGACTCTGCTGGACAATTCCAGACAGATAAAGAGGGGAATCTCTCACAGAGTCAGAGCTGACAGTTTCCCCAATATCACACAGAAGGGAGAAGAGACAGATACAACTTGAGAAATTATCCTCTTTTCCCAAGAAAAGCCTCCGCCTTGCTTCAAAGACTGGAAAGTGCTAGATTTAGCTCATGCAAGTAGAGTGCCTCTTTTATTCAGTGTCTTGGGGCGAGAGCTTTTTTGAGACAACTTTCCATTGCTTCTACAGCCTAGTTGCACTTGCTGGTGAGGAAGTAAGAAACCAGGATGTAGAGGATTCTGAGTATCTGAAAGAATTGGTTCTGCCTGTGAATGTCTGGAGAGGATAAAAACTGCAGAGTGTGGAAAAACAACTGATAGAACAGTAGGCTAAGCAAGCATGTCTTTGAAGTATCTTGTAAGCCCCTGAAGTGTCTCATTTACGAGACTAGTGTTACACCACTAGTTAGCAAGTACTCCCTAGCAAACGTCCTAGCAATTTATAGATAATCAGGATGTAGACAGACTAAAGGAATTTCCTGTGTATTACACATGCTCCAAATGTGAGAGTTTCATCTCCTGAAGTTTCTGTTCCTTGAAGACTTTAAAGACCTGTGCCATTTTCTAGAAAAAGTCAGTTTTCTGCTTGACTCTCCAGGCCTGTATGCTTTGAATAAACTCGCAATCTGCTTCAGTTCAAATTGCCTCTGAGTGAATTCCTCCACACTGGTTTGTGCCTAGCATGTTTTGATACTACATTCCTGAGCTAACAAAACTCTATGCAAAACCCAGTCTTTGAGCCCTAAGTCCGCTTCTCTGGTTGGGAGCCAGGCCAACTGAAACACAATGATCCATACAATTATAATGTGGAGTTAAATGAGTACATAAATAAATATAGGAAAACTCACTCAGCCAGTACAAGGTAGCAAAACAATGTGCCTACAACGATAATTAATCAAGACAGCACACCACGGATTAAAGAATCACCAGTGGCGTAGGGCAGTGGTTCCCAACCTTTATGAGCACAGGACCCCCTTTATAAGCTGAAAAGTTTTTGTGACCCCCTCCCCCCAGGGAGGCAGGCTGGCTGCCAGGAAGGAAGGGGGAAAGCAGCCTTTCTTTTCAGGCTTGCTTCTTTTTGCTTCACAAAAACCCCTCTCCTCTCATTCTAAGCAAGGGCGTTGCCAGTTGCGGCAGTGCAAGGAGATGGGAATCAGTGATAGTAATCCCCTCTTCTTCCTGGTAGCTCCACCCTCAGCCTCCTTTGGCATCTGCCATGTATTTTATAGGCAGATGCCTGCCCTTAGTGCGTCTGAAAGATGCTCTGGCGCTTCAGCAAAAGGCCTCCCCTCTCGTTTGGAGCAAGGGGGAGGTGTCATCTGCAGCAGCAGCGGAAAGCAGACAGTGTAGAAGGAGTGAAGACTTTTTTAAAAAATTAATAAATAACTCATTTCTTTACTGTTCACGGCCCCCTCTGGATTACTTTGCGGACCCCCTGGGGGTCCCGGCCCCCAGGTTGGGAACCAATGGCATAGGGGAATTGACAGCGCAACTAATGAAGAAAGTTGAATGAGTATAAAACCAAGCCACATATCAATAGGCCCTATCCGGCATCTCCCATCTAAAATTCTCAACAGCCCATCTTACTTTGAAGCATCCCAAAGCATTTGAAAGTTACCCACTGGCATTGGATCTTAGCATCAGAAGGTGGCAGGTCAAGGTCAGAGTCCAATGAATGAATTTCAAGAGTGTCAGGAACGGAGATGGGGGCAAAGCCAGTCTCGCCTTGTGTGGGGCCAGTGGGCCAGGCCAGTCATCTTCTGATGATTGTAGCCTCCAGCCATGGGTCCTTAGTAGTTCTTCGCCGAGGCAAGGGGGTCCTCGAAGGCGTTCTCTGCTGTGCTTGCTGGTGTATCCGGCGTATTCAAAGGACATGGTTGTGTAAGGTGTGTCAGAATGTCACACGTAGCAGTTCCAGAGTGCAAGGTTACATACAGTAAGCACAAAGATAAAATAATACATTTTAGGTAGGTAGGGGGTTGGATGCAGTACAAGCATCTGGCATGGAAGGCCTTTTCCGGGATTTGCGTTGATAAGTCCAGGATGGATCTCCTGACGCAGAGCCTGTGGCTGGGGAGTGGGGTAGGCCCAGGCGCCTTCTGCGGGGGATGGCTGCATGTTCTCTGGGAGTGTACTAATCTGAATCATGTCAGTTTCAAACTGGACCCCCAGCGTGTGCCCAAATTCTCCCTAAGGGAAAGAGCCACCAGGACCTCCTCCATTTGCTTTTCCACTGCTTCATAAGCCCATGGCATCCCCTCCAAGGCCCTTCAGGATTCAACATCTGCTATGCCACAGCTGTTCCCCAGCCTCTTATCACACTATCAACAGGTGCCAAGGTCACTCTGCAGTGGCATCTGCAAAAAGTCACCTTCTGTCCTGTTCTGAGTGGGATCCACGAGACAGAGACGTGGGTGCAATTAAATTGTGTTTTATTAAAGTAATGAATACATCTAAAGCAGTGCGCTTCGTAGAAACCCCTAAGCTAAAATTCCCTAACTGCCCTCTAGGCATGCTCTGCAACGTTGCAAGAAAGTTGACTCAGCAGCTCCAACCCGGAAGCGGCAGGCTTAAATAGGCAGGGTCTTGGAGCGTACTCTCTGGCTCCTGTGCAATTCTTGCCTTTGGCCTGCCCGTTTCTCCCTGCATCGAGAGCGGGGTGAAGGGGGGCGTGCTTCCAACACCTCGTCCGAAGGAACCTGCTCCTTAGCCAGAGATTCGAGGTCAGGTGGCAGCGAAGTGTTGGACTCATCCCGCGAGCCACTGGGTAAAGTGGGAGTTAACGCCCACTCCGGCTCATCGTCTAGCTGCTCCTCTGACATGGAAGTAATGGCGGCATAGGAGGAGGACGCTGTATTTGGAGCTCCGCAGTTTAGAGCTCCGCAACTGCTCTTAACATCTTTTTTGGAATCCGTATGGAGAGGAGAACACTCTTACTTGTAGGGTTTACTGCAGTCTCGTCGGCACCAACGTCGGCGTTTCATCTGACGAGAGGCACCAACGAAACCTAGGTGACCGAGACGGCGTTGGAGAGAACATTGGAGGGAGCGGAGAGAGGTTTGCGGAGTGGTGGAGGGTAACCAAGCGGACTCGTTCTCTTGGGCTGTGGCTGAGTTGAGTTTCATCAGTGGGGAGCGGGATACGGGGCTGATGCAGAGCTATAGGAGCTGTGGCTGCGTTTTTCCTTTTGGACTGTGGCTTTACGCCTCCATTACCTCTCTCCCCTGTCGCAGAGTCCAACTAACCTGCACCGCCCATTACGGCCACCGGCTCCTCCATCCAGCCCAGCCAGCTAATGAGGCTGAGACGTCTGGAAAACCCACGCCGCCGCTGCCGTCCCATTGGGCTCTTCCAAGCCGGAGAAGGAGGAGGAGACGAGCGGTTGTTCTGCTGCCTCCGTTTCGCCATCCTCCTCCTGACCATGAAACCCCAACTAGTCTACAGCGCCCACCATACGGCTGCCGGCCCCTTCGTCCACCTTAACCAGCCAACGAGGGAGAACTCCGCCGTTGCCGCCACCGGGTCCTCGTCAAGTTGAAAGAGGAGGAGGAGGAGGAGATCAGCGGCGGATTTACACTACAACCACCCGTGGAACTGGCTTTAATCCCAGTGGGCTTACTCTGTGCGGAGCAGCGTCACCTCCCTTTAGCTGGAGGCTTTTTAAAAGAACTTTGCGGTGCTGCTATTCAACCCCGCCACTCTTTGGGAAGTCGGTTTAACGGAGGCGAAGGCTGATATCAGGGCATGTGCTGCTCACAGGGGGGTGGGGGGAAGGGGTGGGGGGCCAATGTATATCGAGGCTGAGCAGCAGACGCTGGTGGGGAGCTAGGGGCAGGTCATGTCAGGTAAGAGGAACCAGAAAGAGATGCGTAATATCTGTCCCTTGTTCCAGACCTGCCCAGAACCAACAGATGGCTGGGGGATGCTTGACTCCATACTCCGACCTTCGAGTGCTGCTGTGTAATGCCTGGTCTGTTGCCCAAAAAAATCCATCATTCATGATATGATATTAGATGAGGGCGCAGACCTGGCATTTATTACGGAAACCTGGCTGGATGCAGCTTCTGCTCCTATTCTGGCTGCCATGTGCCTAGCTGGGTTTTCGTATGCACAGCAGCCGAAGGTCGGGAGTCGGGGAGGGGGAGTGGCGGTTATTTATCGAAGGTCCTTGGTTCTCACCAGACCCCCACTCTATGAGACCAAGGTGGCAGATTGCATGTACTGGAGGTTGAGACCAAAGGGCAGTCTAGGGATTCTACTAGTGTACCGTCCACCCCACTGCACAACGGAATCCCTGGCCAAGGTGCTGGGGGTGGTCTCGGATGTACGGGTGCAGTCCACAAACCTTTTGGTATTGGGGGACTTCAACGTGCATTCGGAGGCCAGTCTCACTGGAGCACCTCGGGACTTCTTGGAAACCATGGCTTCCTGGGAGCTGCACCTTATTACAATGGGTCCCACCTATGTAGCCGGTCATGCACTCGACCTTGTGTTTGTCTCGGGAGAGGAGGGGAGTGGTCTGAAAATTGGGGATACATCCATCACCCCCTTGTCATGGTCAGATCACTACCTGGTGAGGATGGACCTTTCACTGCCGCAAACCCTCTGTGGGGTTGGAGGACCCATTAAGATGGTCTGCCCCAGGCGGTTGATGGAACCTGATGGATTCCTGAATGCGCTTGGGGATACATTGGAGCAAGCACACGGCCACTCGGCTGAAGCCCTGGTGGAGGGCTGGAATGCCGCAATCACCGGGGCATTAAACCGAGTGGCTCCAAAACGCCCTCTCCCCCTGAATAGAACTCAGACGGCGCCGTGGTTTACCCCACGGTTACGTATTCTGAAGCGGGAGGTGAGACGGCTAGAGCGCCGGTGGCGGAAGTCTCGCTCTGAGGATGATCGAACACTGGTTAGAGCTGCTGCTGCAGCCTATCATGTGGCAATAAGGGCAACAAAAAAGGATTTTTATGCTGCCTCTATTGCATCTGCAGAGTGCTGTCCCAGGAGACTATTCCAAGTGGTCCGGAGCCTGGTCGGTCCAGTTGCTCCGGAATCAATGAAACATGATAAGGTCTCCTGTGACGAGTTTGCTAAACACTTTGCGGATAAAATCAATCGTATTAAAAGCGAGATTCCGTACACTGTGGATACAGAGAGTGAGCCAGAGGTGAACAGTGTTGCTTCGGTGGCGTGGGATCGGTTCCAGCTTCTTCCTTCTGATGAAGTGGCAAAGGTGCTTTCAACTCTAAGGCCGACCACCTGCTTACTTGATCCTTGCCCTTCGTGGCTCATTATGAGCTGCAAAGATAGACTGGGAGAGAGGATCAAGCTGATGATAAATGCATCGCTTGAAGAGGGAATAATGCCATCAGTGCTCAAGGAAACGATAATAAAACCAATTTTAAAAAAGTCCTCCTTGAACCCTCAAGATCTGAACAACTTCCGCCCAGTCTCAAATGTGCCATTCTTAGGCAAGGCAGTTGAGCGGGTGGTGGCTAAACAGTTGCAAGCACACTTGGAAGAAGCAGATTATCTGGATCCATTTCAGTCGGGCTTCAGACCGGGACATGGGACTGAAACAGCCTTGGTCGCCTTGGTAGATGATATGAGAAGGGCGTGGGATAGAGGCGAAGGCACCTTCCTTGTCCTCCTCGATCTCTCAGTGGCTTTTGATACCGTCAACCACGCTATCCTCTTGGATCTCCTGCAGAGGTTAGGTATTGGGGGCACTGTATTGCAGTGGTTCCATTCCTTCCTCTCTGGGAGATACCAAAGAGTAGCATTGGAGGAAGAGGTTTCAGATCCCTGGCCCCTCACTTGTGGGGTGCCACAGGGTTCTATCCTTTCTCCAAAGCTCTTTAACATCTATATAAAGCCGCTGGGAGCAATCATCAGGAGATTTGGGCTGCAATGTCATCAGTATGCGGATGACACGCAGCTCTGTCTCTCATTTAAATCTTCACCAAGGTTGGCTGTGGAAACCCTGTCCAAGTGTCTGGAGTCGGTGAGTGGCTGGATGGGAAGGAATAAGTTGAAGCTGAATCCTGACAAAACCGAGGTGCTGTTTGTGGGCGACAAGGGAAGGCTGGGAGATATAGACCTGGTGCTTAAAGGGGTACGATTGCCCTTGAAAGACCAGGTCCATAGCCTGGGAGTCATTCTTGACTCCCAGCTGTCTATGGAGGCTCAAGTTTCAGCTGTGAGCCGAGCAGCTCTGTATCAACTCCATCTGATACGGAGGCTACGCCCCTACCTTCCCAATCATCTGCTCCCACTGGTGGTACATGCCCTGATCACCACTCGCCTAGACTACTGTAATGCGCTCTACGTGGGGTTACCCTTGAAAACGGTTCGGAAATTACAGCTGGTACAGAATGCAGCGGCGCGTCTGATTGCAGGCAGCCGCCGTAGAGATCACATCACTCCTGTGTTGAAGGAGTTGCATTGGTTACCGGTTGTGTACCGAACCCAATTCAAGGTGTTGGTGTTACAAAAGGGCAAGACCCTTAAGTGTTGGCCTGCCTGTTGTGGCCCCCAATTCCCAGATATGCCGATCAGGAATTAGAGACGAGACCTTTAGATTGCAAGAGCTTGCCTTTATTCCTTTGCAAAGGGAGAGGTGACCATAAAGGAGGCTCTCTCCCTATTAAACAGACAACCATCACATTTATAGGCCGTTATACGTCACATACATAATCATCAAAGCATCAAAGTGCATTGCTAATCAGAATAAATGTTTCATCCGGGGCTTTCCTATCTTCACCTAGTGCCCTTTACATCTGTTTCCCATGGCTCACTTCCTTGTTCTTATCCCGAGTTCCTCTATCCTTGACCTTCTATTCTGCAAGCTATGTGGGAAAGAATATCTCAACTGCTGAGAAAGCATGGAAGCATATGTTTCATATTTTTGCACACATTAAGAGGCCTGATTGCCACATTGGTCTTAACCTTTAAAGCCCTATACGATTGTGGCCCAGCCTATCTGAAGGAGCGCCTCCAGCATCGACAGGGATGCCGCTCAACAAGATCGACCTCAGAGGGCCTTCTCTGGATCCCACCAGTCAAAACAGCTAGGCTGGTGAGGACTCGAGAGAGGGCCTTCTCAATAGTGGCCCCCACCCTCTGGAACTCTCTCCCAGGTGATATACGCCATGCCCCGTCTATAAGGAGTAGTAGTAATAAGTCTTTAATGTTTCTAGCCATTGGCCATTACATTTCAATTTAAAAACACAAGGAAAAACATTTCAATAAAACGACATTTTAAACAATCATAGCCTAGCCCTAAAAGTTAGAGATTTTGTGCAATTTGCTTTGACAAGTTGGGCTCTAATATGCTTCGCTGCCATGGCAAAGTCGGTAATCGCAAAGGTGACAGCTTTATGATTACCTGCCAAAAGATCCGTGATTATAGTTTCTGGGCGTAGGCCCATCCTAGGCTTGATAAAAGGGGCTAAAAATTTCTGTCAAGGGCTGTTATAAAGAGGACAATAAAGTATATAATGGGCAAGGTCCTCAATCACCTTATTTCCACAAATACAGAAATGTTTGTTTTTTGGGAGGCTTTTTAATGAGCTTCCGCAGGACCCTGAAGACTTGGCTTTTTAGGCGGGTGTTTGAGATGGGCTAGTTTTTTACTGTTTTTAAATTTAAATTGTTTTATATACTGTTGTACGTCGCCCAGAGTGGCTGGACAACCAGCCAGATGGGCGACTAACAAATTTAATAATAAATAAATAAATAAATAAATAAATAAATAAAATGTCTGGGAGTGGCGTGCTCTCCCCGGCTGGGACAGCGCCGTCCATGGGAACTGGCCTGAAATCCTCCTTACTCCCTCGCTCAAGGTCTTGCGGAGTCTCAACAACTCCTGGGCCGTCCTTGCCCTCGGACAGCTGAGAAGCCTGAAACTTCCCCTCCAGGCCCTCGCAAGAGGGCTGGGGCTCGACACCGTGACAAGCAGCTTCTCTGCTTTCCGTGGGGGCTGCACAAAGCCAGATCTCTTTCAGTGTTGCTATCCATTTAAGCTAGCCCTTGCCAATCTGGTGCCCTCCAGAGGTTTTGGGCTTCAGCCCCCATCAGTCCCTGAAGTGGGGGATTGATTGTTAAAGCACTCTTTGAATCGTAGCTCTGTGAAGGGAATAGGGGTCTCTTAACAATTCTCAGCACCCTTTGCAAAACTACAGATGCCAGGATCGGGGTGGGAGAGTGCCATGACCGTTTAAAGTGGTATAATATTGCCAGTGCCACTTTAGTCTGATGCACTGCAATAGGAGTCTAGCAACACAGGAATACTTTGTAGACCTGACAGAACCTGTGCCCTCTGAGCCTCTCAGCCTGCGCCCTCTACATATGGATATGATGGTGGACCTTCTTTGAATTGACAAGATCTTTTTAAAAAGAAAACTTGATGGGGGAGGGATCATTTTTTTTGCATGAAATAAGTCCTCAGTTGCAAAAAGTTGTCGCTGCCGTCGTTTGGATGAACCTGCTAAACTAACATCATAATGACAGGCGCCCACTCTCTGTACATTCTGAAAAGAATGGAAGGCTTTTTTGTTTTGTTTTGACAAGCTTTTCCAGCTGGGTGAAAACGTTTCTGCCTTAGGGTTAAAAACAATACAAAATGAGGACCAATTTTTAGTTGTTTTAAACTACTGTTTTAGAAACCATTTTTAGCTGTTTTTATGGCACATTTGTAAATCACCTTTACAAGGTTTCTCAATGGACTTCTGTTGGCAACAATCACTTCTTCGCCAGCTAAGACCAAAAAAAGAGGGGTGGGCTTTAAAAAGAACTAGAAAGGTCCTCCTCTAGACAAGGAATGTGTCACTCTAAAATAGACTATAGGGTTGGCACAAGCTCATTTCTCACAAAACAATTGGCCAGCATAGTACTTGCACATTTTGCTTCCTATCTCTGGCTCAACAAGAAATAGTACAGGGGTGGGGAACCCTTTCCAACTTTAGGGCCACATTTCCCCAAGGGCAATCTTCTAGGGGCCACATGCCAGTGGTGGGCATGATCAGAGGCAAACAGTGAGCGGAATAACCAAGGTGACTCTTGACTTTCATACAATAGGCTCCATTACAGTAGGATCAAGAAAGATAAGGCTATCGATGGCTACTAGCCAAGATGGCTATGCTCCGTTGGGAGTAAAGCACCAGTGCATGTTACAAATCTGTGGAGGGCAACGGCCTTTCTGTCTATGTATTATTCCCTCTACCAATTTCTCCTCCAAAGTGTTATTTTTGCAGGCTTTGCTCCTCCCCTTCCTCTCTTCTCTTCCTGTCTTTGTTCTCAGTTAGTAATGGCTCCATGAGCGGAAGCCACATGGCTACTTCAGGATCTATGACTTTACCTCTTTGTAGTAATAAACCTTGTGTTTCTTTCTTCTTTCAACTACCAGCCTTAACAGACCAGTTACTGCAGCAACATATATATATATATATATATATGTTAATATAATAAAAACCTCTGTTTGGTTAATTACAATTACGTTCATATATGTTTATATATATATATATATATATATATATATATATATGTTTATATATATATATGAACATAATTGTGATTAACCAAACAGAGGATTTTATTGTATTAACAAAATGTTCCGGCTTCAGCCTTCATCAGCTGCTAACATACAAATGCTGTTACCAAGGTGGCAGTTATAGAGCTTTGAGGATGGAATGCTCAGGGGGGCATCATTTGCAGAAGCTAAGTGGTGGTGGTTCTGTCCTCCAGGTCCAGGCCATGTGGTGCCAATGTGTCCAGAGAGTAAATCCAAAAGTTCTCCCTTTTGGTCAATGCTGCTGGATCTGCTGGCATCTCTATCGCTGTAATGGAAAAGTCCAACAGGCTGTGACCCTCAATGTTAAAATGCTTTGCAACTGGTTGCTCCACTTTTTTTGTTAAGATTGCCAATTTGTGGTTTCTGTAGCGTGTGCGTAGGTAAGTTGTGGTTTTACCTACATATTGGATATGACATCCTGGTACACACACACATGCACACGTTACTGACTTGATCCAGCAAGGTTGTTATTATGTTTTTATGCTCTAGCTACACAAATGTCAGGTTTCTGGACAAGTACACCTTTCCG
Organism: Rhineura floridana; assembly: GCF_030035675.1. NCBI lineage: Eukaryota > Metazoa > Chordata > Lepidosauria > Squamata > Rhineuridae > Rhineura > Rhineura floridana. Next base: position 22,537,122 of record NC_084496.1, read on the forward strand.
TCCTAGATCCAGGAAAACAAGAGGCATTATCACAGACACGTTCCAGCCAGGCAAATGCACTCAAAGAATGTGAGTCATGGCCTGATAAGTAGGGGGTTTCCTGGAGTGTGATAAGTATAAAGTGTGTTGCTTTTGCAGGGTGCTCAAATTGTGTAGATGTGTGACTTTGTGTAAATGATGGCTGTTGTTTGGAAGGGGTGAAATGTAGTTAGTGAAGCAAGGAAAACAAGCTAAAATAGACAGATGTCAGGAAACAAGTGCGACAGAGACAGTTGTGGTTAGGTTCCACTCTGTCTGCCAACAACGAAGAAGAACATACTAAAGGGGAGGGAGATATACCAAATATGGGTAATAATAAATATGAGTATGAGGGAGCTAAAATATGAGTAGTGGGAGATGTAAACAGAGGCAGGACTTCCTGTGACATGAATAGGCGGCATGGATAGGCTGTAAACCCTGAAGTACTCGACCAATGAGGAAACAGGGGAGGGAACGAAGCGACGGGCTATAGGATAAAAGAACTGTACCAATGTCACTTGGGTGTGCCTACTTTGTGGACACCCGCTCTTGCAAGAACGTATAATAAAGCTTTGATACTGCTTCACAAGTGCCTCTGTTGTGGGTCTCTCTTAAAGAACCTTTGTTTCTAACAGGAGGGGCTCCTGAGTGCCTGACAGAGATGACTGTGTAAGAAACATGGTTTTCCTTAAGGGAAAAACCCCCTATGAGACCCCAAAATGGTCCCCTGTGGAAGACCCACGACAGAGACAATTGTGAAGCAGTTTCAAAGCTTTATTTCGTTCTTGCAAGAGCGGGTGTCTACCAGAAGGCGGACACACCCAAATGACATTGGTACAAATCTTTTATCCTCTAGCCCGACGCAGTGGGTCCCTCCCTTGTTTCCTCATTGGACAGAGTACTCCAAGGCTTACAGTCTATCAGAGCCGCCTGTCCCTGTCACATGAAACTCCTCCCCTGTTTACATCTCCCACTCCTCAGTTTTAGGCTACCTTATACCCTTATTTATTATTTCCCATATATGGTATATTGCTCCCCTCCCCTCCTCATTAACTAAGCATAAAAACTCCCTTTACATCAAGCAAAGCAATGAAGGACTAAAAACATCAGCTGAATTAGTCAAGTGTAAATCCCCTTTCTATTTTGAAGTGGAACTTGACCACAAACTGTCTGTTCTGGCTGCTTTTATTTGAACTTCAGACAGATGTCCTATTCTAAGAAAAAGCCCCTTTTCTCTACTTATGTTAACTCTAGTCTCTTTAGAATATGTGTTACAAGCAGTCTATCAATTTATTAAGCACTTATTCTTAACAATAAAATCACATATTTTATTTATCCTTAGAATATTCTGAAAAAGCAACACATTATATACACTTCTCACAACTGGAGGGCTACATTTGGCCCCCGGGCCAGAGGTGCTACACCTGGACTAGATTTATGGGGGGGGGATGAAAATTGGGAATTCAGGCCAGTTAACCATGCAAAGGGGCACCAGGTGGCATGGCCTGAATCTAGATAAAACTTGGCTAGCCTGGCAATATGGCAACCCTAGACAGGAGGGTACTCTGGACAATCACCCTGTCCTCAAAGTGACCCACCTGTAAAAAGACATGCATGTCAGTGTCAGCTCTAGATTTCAGGAAGCCCTTGGAGAAGATATTTCAGTGGGGGTGGGCCTTCCTGGATGGGTGCCCCCACCTTGGCCCAGTCACCACTGCTAATTCATTTGCCCTCTCCTTCAGGGCCCTGTCCACACTGACCGCCACACTGAGGGGGCAAGGCAAGTGAAGGAAGCTGCTCTATCTCCTGGGTGTCCTGTAGAGGGCCGGTGAACAATCAGCAACAGTGAGGTGGCAGAGGGGAAAGAATAGGGCCAGGGGGTTCCAGGGATCAGCAGCTAGCCCTTTAGCAGGGGGTGACTCTTGGCAGGTTCTCTACATAGCCAACCACTTCCAGAACTGAATTTTAGCCATATGTCTGTGTGTATTATTTATTTATTAGACTTATTCGTCGCTTATCTGGCTGAACTGTCAGCCACTCTAAGCCACGTACAAAGCAGAACATGTAAACATCAAAACATTAAGAGACTAACAATAAAAACTAACAATAACGTAAAAGCAACATATTCCAATAATAACAAGGCTTCTCTCCTGTATAGTCCAGAGGTGTAACTACCGATGGAGGTTCCTGGTGTAAGCATAGAACCAGTGTGGTAATAGTTCATTTGCAAGATGTAAAGCAATATCCTCCCCTGATCTTAACATCCAGCAACTCCAAGAAACAGAGGGGCGGGACAACAGGCCCCTCGAAATCAAAACCAACAGAGCAGTTCTCAAGGAAGCCAAGGCAGAGGAGCCAGGGTGTAAATATGACTGATAACAGGCAAAACAAACAGAGGCCGCATGGCAAAACGACAGCCGCCACAGGGACACCTCCCACTCCTCAGAAGCCGAAAGATTATCACAGCAACGGCGTCTTCCAAGGTCAGGCCGCAACACCCGACCCGCCAGTCTCTGGCTCCCGCCTGCCTCTGCATCCAGCCCGACTCGGCGCTCTCCACCGTGGAGACTTCCAAACACAAGCAAGCCCGGCTGCTGAGAGTCGTACAAGCCTTGCCTGTGGCGGAGAACCTGGTCCATAGCAAACCATCCACCCTTTGAAGTGAACGGCCCAGTCAGGTTATGAATAAAACAAATATAGAGGATTATTTATTCTTGTCACTTATTATTGATTTATTTGAATACTGCTCGCATGCCAGAATGGCTTCTAAGCGGTGTACAAGCACAGGATCAGTGATAAAATCCATATGTAATTAAAATAAAAAATAAAACAATCATCAAAACATTAAAAACTTCCATAGTTAAAGCATTAAAAATTTCCTTAATTAAAATATACAGTAAAACAAGCCAGTTTTTTTTTAAAGTAACAATTAAAACACTTAAACGAGCAATGAAAACAATTAGATCAGGAAGTAGAAGTTCAGGGGAATGCTTGCTTAAACAGATGGGTCTACAACAGCCGGCAGAAAGCCAATACAGAGAGGGCCTCTTGTACTTCAGCAGGGAGGGAGGGGATTCTACAACAATGGTGCCACCAGTGAAAAAGCCCATCTGTGTTGCCAACAGAGTTGCAACTGCTAGCAGTGGTGGTCCCCTTCTCCAGATGTCCAGGGTTACCTCTCAAATAGAAGTATTTCCACCATCTTCTTTCATTCCCTTATATTTTATTTATTTATTTATTATTGCATTTATATCCCACTTTTCCTCCAAGGAGGTCAAACTGGCGTACATGGTTCTACCCCTCCTAATTTAATCCCCACAACAATCCTGTGAAGTAGATTAGGTTGAGAAGCAGTGAGGCTGAATGGAGATTTGAACCCCAGTCTCCCAGGTCCTAGTCCAACATTCTGCTTTGATTTGGAATGCTTTGATTTGGATTCCTGCATTCTGCAGGGGGTTGGACTTGATGGCCTTATAGGCCCCTTCCAACTCTACTATTCTATGATTCCATGATTCTAATCACTACACAACACCGGTGTATTGCCCAAGATATGCATTGCCCAATTGCCAAACTCTGTCCATTGATTAGTTGCGATGCCAGCTTTATTCCTACCCAGTTCCCTCTAACCATTCCTCAATCCAACATCAATTGTCCCCACCTCTAATTTCAAGTAACCTCACAGTAGTCCCTTCAATTGCAATACATCTTTGCCTCATTTTCCTCATTTCCTTCTAAATTCCCCTTTTTATTTAAAGTTTCTGTTTTATTATTTTTCAGCCACTGTACAGATGCTAATTTTAAACTATCGTTGCCACAGTATGCTATCTTATGGTAAGCCATTATATACTGTGATCGATGCTTTGACTGGGGAACCTTTTTCTGCCCAAGGGCCACATTCCTGAATGACCAACCTTCCAAGGGCCACATGCCAGTGGTGAGTGGAGTCAGATCCAGAGCCACAAATATGACATTTATCTTTACACAGTAGGTTACATTCCAGCTATGCAAAAGTCAGGTTTTCTATATATACAGACACACCCATCCCTCATCCACAGGGCCGGCCCCAGGTATGCCGGGGCCCTTGGGCACCACCCTGCCCCGGGCCCTGGCACTCCCCTTCTGCAATTCAAGGCAGGATTGCTGCCGTGGATCGCAGAGTGGGAGCTTCAGAGCCCCCACGATTCCCTACCTTTCTTGGCTGTTTTGCCGTTGCGCACGCTGGGCTACCATTAACCAAGATGGCGGCCAAGGTTTCCCTAAAGGACTGAAGCCTCTGCCGCCATCTTGGCTGATGGCAGGGATGCACGTGCGTAGCCCCACCTGGCCACCCTTTGGAGCCAGCCCTGCTCATCCAAGCAAGGAAGACAAATAATCATGGTCCAAGGATACATTCTAGCCAGACAAAAGCACTTGCGGAGGGTGCAGAGCAGGGCAAGTGAGAGGTGTGGCCTGGTGAGAAGGGTAGTGGCCTAGCAAGAGTCACGAGGACCAGACAGAGAGGCCTGGAGGGCCACAATTGGCCTCAGGGCCTGAATTTCCTGTATGAGGATTTATTGGAAGAGGGGTGTATGCCAAAGAGTTAGTTATTGGTGAACCACACTTGCTCCTTTCATGCCTAGAGATCCCTCACGGCCAAAGTCCTGTAACAGGTTCTTTTTTTCTTTTATATTATTCTGTAAAATAGTAGCAGTGTGTGGAGATGGCATCGCTGAGCAGAGCATGGAAATGTTGATCATTTATCTCTCAAGAGATAAGCCTAGTATAATCCCACAGTGGCCAGCTGGTACCGACAGCCATTTAGTTATCTATCTTGGCTGCTCACTATAGAGTATGTGCTATCTTGACCTTGCAAATGTATAAACTTTGCTAACACCACTGATGTATAACCCAAATAGCAGGTGTGATTAATCGGAGTCTAATAGTATATAATGCCCTGCAAATCTCTCCAATACTGGAACTCAGAGTTTAGACCAGAGGTCCTGGGACAGTGTTCCATGTCAGCTCTAGCTACAGGGATTCGTCCACTGTGGTTTCCTAGGGATCCCAGGCAGCAGCAGGGATGTAAGATTTATAATAATCTCTCTTTTTAAAGTTTTCTTAGGTATTAAATAAAACCTTTAGCTTTCACTCCATTTGCGTGGTCATTGCCTCTGAAGAGCCATTGTCCATTGGCAATACTCTTCTCCACCCCTGATCTATGTCTTATATCTCTATTCTTAGACTATGCCTAGACAAACAGCACAATAACCATTTTATGGTTAGTATCTGTATATTTAAATGCATGTAGAAACTTTATGGCCATTAAACTCTTACATCTACATGAAAGAAAAAAAGCAGCCTGAAAATTTGAAAGTCCTTTTAAAAACATCCTCCAAGCAATGCAATCGAGGGCAGTTTGGCATAAATGCATTAAAAAAAGGAAGAGTCCTTTTTTCCATTCCATTCTCTAGAATTGGGGGGGGGGATGGAATGAGCAGATAAAATCCCAACCCTCCACACATTGAAAAGCGGTGCTACTTTGTAGAACAGCTTCTTATTCTACCAACCAGTTAATTCCCCTGCTTATAAGGCAGGAAAGCCAAAGAAACACATCATTTATGGCTGGTTGGATCCCTGTTTGTTTGAGCTTAAGCAGAGAAAGATGTTATAAATGCAGTACAGAACATTAAGCGGTAATTTGGAGGGCAGGGGGACAAGAGACAAAATTAGCGCATGCAATGGCATCCTTTAAGCGAGGTTAAGCTGGCTAACTTCACAGAGACTAACCATGCATAGCAACAGAGCACTTTCTGTTTTGCATAAAAAGAGCATTAGCATCGCTGCAAGCGTTTTGAAGGCTCTTTCTCAGTTTAAAGCACTTTGCATGCACTATTACTCTAAGAAGAACATACGATGAGCCCTGTTCAACCAGGCCAAAGGCCCAGCTAGTCCAGTATCATGTTCTCACAGTGGCCAACCAGATCCCTGCAAGAGAAGACTACAAGGGGGACGTGAACACAACAGCATTCTCCCCACTTGTGATTCCCAGTAGCTGAGGTGCTCCCTCCAGATTGGTGGGTTTTTTTGCAGGTGTATTCTGGAATACATCACTGATGTAATAATAGGGATTAGCAGTTGTACTGGTCCACACATTACTCCACTTTATTAGTTATTCTGCAATGCTTTCTACCACATTATTGCCATCTAGAAGGGCACTCTTGCACGATAAAGTGTGGAAGAAAAGGATTCTGGGTATCTGCCAGATTGGTTCTGTATGTCAAATAAGGACAGGAACGGTCAGAGTATGGGAAAGCACTGATAAGAATTGTTTACTAAAAGAATGTCCTTGAAGTTTCTTATTAACTGCTGGCCTTGCGATTTCCCACTTGAATAACCAGCTGACAATACTCCTTAGCAATACTTAAGAGTTGACAAGAAAGTTCTTCCCCTTTCCTTGGAGTATATTAAGTTCCTTAGTTCCACAAGGAGACAAAGATCTTTCGTAGCTCTCTCCTGCAGCTGTAGTTTGAATAAACTTCTTCTGCCTTGGACACAAACAGAGTGTGGCTCTTTTCCATGACAAACGCAACACAAGTGGGACAAAAAAACCCACACAACCAGAGCATTCGAGCTATGAAAAGTTACAGGATGTCTGCAGTAAGGCGTGTGTCCACCCTGAAGCTACTGCAGGTGCAAACAGTATTGATCACATATAAGCAACCCAATAGCATCATGAGTACAAATCATCACAAACGAACAATAAAAGAGACCCCTGAGTAGTAGTGGCTTTGCTCTCCTGCCACTCAGCAAAAGGAAGTGTAGGAAACTCAGTGCATGGGGCAGTGGAGCCAGTCCAAGTCTCCTGCCGCTGCGCACCACACCACGTCTTGCCCCTCCCCCTCTTGGTGTGCAAGCAGCAACCTGAAGCATTGGGAAACCAAGTGAGCAATGCAGCCCCCCCCCACTACTGGTCAGTAGGGGCCCTAGTATTCAGAGCTATATTACCTCCAACAGCGGATGCAGCCATTGTGGCTAATAACCATATCCTCCATGAATCTGTCTAATCCTCTTTTAAAGCCATCCAAGTTGGCCATCACAACAGCCCTGAAAGGTTGAACAGTATTTTTATCCCCACACTGCAAATGGAGAAGAGATAATAGTTTACCTAAGGCTACCTAGAGAATTTGGGGTTAAGACTACATTTTCGTCATTCTGTTACCCTTGCCAACTGAGGTATTATTTTATATAGGTAAGGGTACCTAACTGACCTATAAATAGGCTCTTTTATTTATTTATTTAAAATATTTCTATCCCACCCTTCTACCCTATAATAGGGCACTCAGGGCGGCTTACAAAAATAAAATCAAACACATACATAACAAAATTGTAAACAATAAAATCACAAAAACATTAAAATAAATTAAAATATAATATTTATATATATACACACATATATACACACACATATATACATATATAGAGGGAGTGGTACTAAAGGGGACTACAAGGGTAAAATTTAACATGGAAGGCATAAAATCAGTGTCAGCTACCAGTTCCACCCAGCGCCCTATTTTGATACAGTCAATAGACAATACACACATGAGATGGCGCCCGATGCTTTATTTAAACCTTATAATGAATCCAGTTCTAATAAGCAATATTCCACAATCACACTTACCCTTTATACCTGCAAACTGTTAACCTGATGAAGATAAAACAGTTAGTTTACCACAGATAGCTTTAACTTTTTATCCAGATGATCAGTCTGGATAAACAGGTAAAGAATCTTATCAAGCCAAGAGCATATTGTAGTCATGATGTAGCCCCTCTCTCCTGGGTGTGATGTTCTTCTCTTCTGTCTCCATTACTACTGTTGGTCATTACACCTACTCCACCCCAGTGGTTCACTTGGGTGTTCCTTGGATGCATCTACCTTATCTTGGCCATCTTGTTTGTAAGGTCTCATGATCACTCCATCTGTGTCATTACATCACTAACACCACTTGTTTTTTTCCTCTTTTTGTTTTTTTTTTCCAATTAATTTTTATTCAAATTTTCAAAACCAAAACAATACAAAAAGAAAAAACACAAATCAATAACTAATACAATAAAAAAAGAAAAAAAATATTGACTTCCGATTTGTCGTAGTTCAGCTATAAGTCTATAATATATAACAAGCCTGTCTCTTAATAGATTATAAAATCACCTTCCTCCAGCGGTTATCTTAGTTGGTATCAAATCTCATTAACATCATATCATTTTATTCTTCCACAAAAAGTCAAAGAGAAGTTTCCAATCCTTGAGATATATGTCCATCAATTTTTTTCTAGATAAACATGTTGGCTGGAACCTACACCTTCATAACATGTTTGCCCCTTAACATCTATCAAATATTCTACCTCAACTATCAGCTGTTTCCAACTGTCTTTTCACCTTCTTGCAGGCTTCTTGATTAGTTCATCATCCTGATTCAGTGCCTTTCTATGACCTTTTCCCAAGCTGGTGTTTCATCAAGTATCCTTGTATTCAGAGGTCTCGTCAAAGAACATATTATGGGGTTCCAGGCTTTCCCTAATTCCATACATATGAAATATCAGAAAGTAACAATTCTCGAAGCTATTATGCTCCAGCAGCATTCATAAGGCTGCAATTCGCTGCACACTTATTCCTGAAAGTGAGGCTGTATACACATTACCAGCTTAAAACACAGCTAGGTTGTTCTTTTTCTTAATTCATATCAAGGCTAGTTAGGGGGGGAATGCATCAAAACACAGTATAGATATAAAACAACAGGATAGATAACATTGTACACATAGTGCTTCCCAAACCAGCAGTGGAAGCACACCAGCTGCAGAGTAAACAGGAATGTGTACACAAACTAAGACCCACTGGACTCCACAAGGCTGACTTCTGAGCAGACATGCATAGGATTGCACTGTCTGGCTCCCTTTTATAAAATCACCATAACCCACCAGCCTGTTTTTGCATTGAAAGATATGATCCAAGGTCAGCTTTTAATACATTTTTAAAACAGTCCATCGGCGGCAACATTTGGAGGAAAGACAGAGGTGATTAACTGAGATGGATATTAATGGCAAATTTACAAGGCATAGATCATAAACTATGATGCCTTTCATGAATTTGTGTCTGAAGTTGCCTCTTCAAGGACCTTTACCTTTGCTCAAAGACAAGTAAAAGCTTTTTTTGAAATTCCAGCAAGCATTTACCCCTTATTTAGAGGGGTGAAGTTCTAAATATGTAAATAAATAAATTACTTGATTTTTTCCCAACTATATTTTTATGGTTGTTTTTACCGATTTTATTTTATAAGGTGCATTCTGCCACGATATGTTCTTATGAAAGCACAGAATCTAAACATGCAAATAAATAAATATTTCCTGAGTGCCTGATGTAATTAGTTTTAAAACACAGCAATCAAAAGTAAAGTGTTGTTTAAATTCTGTCTTTGATCTTGTTTTCTTATTGTCTGTGATCCAACTAAGGTGAACTTCTCCTTTTTAGAAAGCCAGGTTATAAACTTAGAACAAGGTTGAAAGTATTAGGTCACAGTCCTATGCACACTGACACGCTCACTTCAGCAAGCTATATTTGGCCCCCACTGAAGCCACCGCGGCCCCTCCCCATTTGGACCACCCCCTCCCACACTGGCCTCCAGTCCTGGCTTCGCAAATAAAATCACTCATGTCTACACTGAAATTGGGCAAAGCCCCCGGACAGGATATGCTCCCCCCGGAACTCTTTAAAAATCTTCCGGATTGGTGGGCACCCATATTAGCCAAATTATTTACACAAGTTAATAATACTGGCATCTTCCCGGAGGGATGGAAGCAAAGCATTGTCATCCCCATCTATAAGAAAGGGGAGAAGCGCAAACCAAACAACTATCGCCCCATTAGCCTTCTTGATACAGGGGTCAAATTATACTCTAAATACCTGTTAACCAAAGTTGAAGAGTGGGAAACCACTAATCAGGTTATTTCCCCGGCTTAAGCAGGGTTTCGTAAAGGCCAGAGCACTATGGATCACTGCTTAACGTTATACCATATTGCAAGGATGAGTATTGTCGGCCCCACGAAACACCTATATGCCACCTTTGTGGATCTGGCAGTGGCATTTGATTCTATAGACAGAGCAAGGCTCTGGGCCAAATTAGCCAAAACCAACATAGATAAGCGCCTTCTCTTTCTTATTAGAGAATTACATTCTGACAACACTGCAAGAGTTAGGGTGGGCTTTACAGGCTCTCTTACAGAACGCATAGCCATTAATAAGGGAGTAAAGCAGGGCTGTTTATTGGCCCCTTTTCTCTTTAACTTCTATCTCAACGAAATATCCTCTGAATTAATGGGCCCTGAATTCCCTCCCCCCCCCCGCCCTTGGAAATAGGAAAGTGTCGATACTTCCTTATGCTGACGACATGGTACTATTATCCATTACACAAATTGGGCTGAGGAGATTGCTTAAAAAATGCAGCGCATACTGCGCAAAAGAAAACCTCACAATCAACCACTCTAAAACTAAAATCTTGGTGTTTGGCAAGAGGCCCCGGAATCTCTCCTGGTCCCTAGACGGCCAGCCAATTGAGCAATGCCGTGCCTTTAATTTATTTATTTATTTATTTATTTCATTTTTAAACCGCCCATAGCGAATAGCTCTCTGGGCGGTGAACAAAACAAGATTAAAATACAATATTACAATAAAATTACAATAAAATCAGCAACAAGTTAAACGGGGAAAAAAATTAAATGAAACACATTGAACATTAAAATGCCTGGGAGTATAGCCAGGTCTTAACCTGGCGCCTAAAAGAAAGTACCGAAGGCGCCAGGCGTATCTCCACAGGTAGGCTGTTCCACAGTTCGGGGGCCACTACAGAAAAGGCCCTAGATCTAATAACAATCCTCCGGGCATCCTGATGAGTTGGTACCCGGAGGAGGGCCTTGGATATTGAACAAAGTGAATGGGTAGGTTCATAGCGGGAGAGGCGTTCCACAAGGTATTGTGGTCCCACACCGTGTAAGGCTTTATAGGTCAAAACCAGCACCTTGAATCTGGCTCGGAAACAAATAGGCAGCCAGTGCAGGCGGGCCAGGACAGGTGTTATATGCGCAGACCAGCGGGTCCTCGTTAACAACCTGGCTGCCGCATTTTGCACTAGCTGAAGTTTCCGAACGGTCTTCAAGGGCAGCCCTACGTAGAGCGCATTACAGTAGTCCAGTCTAGAGGTTACCAGAGTGTGAACAACTGAGGCGAGATCGTCACTGTCCAGATAGGGGCGTAGTTGGGCTACTAAGCGAAGATGGTAAAATGCATTCCGTGCCACTTGGGCGTCTATTTCCAGGACAATCTTTCCTGGAAAAAACATATAAATCGAATTAAACTTACAGCCTTAAGATCATGTGGTGCAATCCTGAGTTTTTATAGAACAGCTGGTGGCAATCTTGTCCTCCCCGCCCTATAATATTTTGTAAACAAGGTCCTTGCACAGATCCTCTATGGGGCCCCGGTTTGGGGATGGGAAAATTCCATCATGCCCAGCCTTGAGGCAATCCAAAATAGTTTCCTAAGGAAACTTTTGCGCCTTCCTCCGGGCACTCCGGCGGCATTTCTTCGAGCGGAGCTTGGCTTTCCTCAACTCACCGCTCGTGCTCATTACACTCAATTAAATTTTTGGGAATCTATAAAAAATGCCCCTACTAAATTATGCTATGATATGACTCTAAGGGACAATTACTGGAGTGCCAGAATATCGAACCTATACCACCTCTATCATATAACAACTCCGAACCCAATTGTTTCAGACTGAGTCAAGTTGAAGGAAGCAATTTTTCAACGTAGTAACTGGATTGATCGCTTGGCCATCAGAAACTCCAGATTCTCAAGGTGGTATGGAGCAATAAAAACGGACCACCAGAGAGAAAATTATTTGACCTACCCTATTTCATCAAATCTTAGGCAAGCATTTACTGCCCTAAGATTTCAGACAATGCCATCTGCGGTCTTATCAGGCCGATCCAGCGTTTATGTATTTGTGGAGCAGGCATGATTGAAATCTCTTCCACTACCTGTTAGAGTGTCCATTATATTTCCATCCGAGACTCAAATTCCTCGATAGTTTGTTGATACGGCCGCGTCCCCCGCAAGAAAATATTGTCTATCTTTTATCAAACCAGCAATGATCTGAAACGAATGCTGATGAAAGTTAAAGAGGAAAGCACAAAAGCAGGACTACAGCTGAGCGTCAAAAAGACTAAAGTAATGACAAGAGAAGATTTATGTAACTTTAAAGTTGACAACGAGGACATTGAACTTGTCAAGGATTATCAATACCTCGCCACAGTCATTAACCAAAATGGAGACCATAGTCAAGAAATCAGAAGAAAACTAGGACTGGGGAGGGCAGCTATGAGAGAACTAGAAAAGGTCCTCAAATGCAAAGATGGATCACTGAACACTATAGTCAGGATCATTCAGACCATGGTATTCCCGATCTCTATATATGGATGTGAAAGTTGGATAGTGAAAAAAGCAGATAAGAGAAAAATCAATTCATTTGAAATGTGGTGTTGGAGGAGAGCTTTGGACTGTGAAAAAGGCAAATAATTGGGTGTCAGAACAAATTAAACCAGAACCATCATTAGAAGCTAAAATGATGAAACTGAGGTTATCATACTTTGGACACATCACGAGAAGACAGCATTCACTGGAAAAGACAGTAATGCTGGCAAAAACAGAATGGAGTAGAAAAAGAGGAAGGCCAAACAAGAGATGGATTGATTCCATAAAGGATGCCACAGACCTGAACTTACAAGATCTGAACAGGGCAGTTCACGACAGATGCTCTTGGAGGTCACTAAATCTTAGGGGCACCATAAGTCGTAATCGTCTATAACAACAAAAGCCTTGCCTAAGGAGAGACAAAATGATGGCACGCTCCTGATTGGTTAACGGGGCTCGAGAAAAGCACGTGCTTTGATGGAGGGAGGGCAGGGCAAGACAGGCTATCGCTACTCCTGATTGGCCGAGCGGACTTTTCCTCGCGAGGCAAACAAACCCCGGCGAAAAGACCACCACTTTTTGGTGAGGGGGGGGAGAGAGTATGTGTCCGTTAGCTGCTGATTGGACCAGCGCTCGCGGACGTCGCCCAATAACCGGAAGAGGAGGAAAGCTCTCACTCTCTGAGTGACGAGCGGCCACTTCCTCTCGGTGGTCCCTCACGGAAGGCTTGTTTGGGTCTCTTCTCTTTCGAGGAAAGATTCTGCGCCTGCGCAGTTCTCCACCGGCTGCAGCTATAGCTGCTTTCTGGTGCCTCCTTCTATCACCCCCCCACCCCTCCCCTCCTTGGAACGTTGGCGGCGTGAACGTTCCACGGGTCTCCAACGACTAGCGCGCGATAGAGAGGAGCGAGCGTTCGCTTGGCGCGCCTGCGCAGACGGCCTGGTGAGTCGGCGGTGGAGGGGGGTGCAGGAGTGATATTTACCTCCATTTCTAGAGACAGAGAAGACCTTTGAAGTAATACTGAGGGAAAAGATACCCAGTATGTATGTAAACGTGTCAAAATGTTGATATGCTTATATTATTTTAATATATGGGAATGCCTTTCGTTCCTCATTCGTCTCAAGTATATGTGCTAGATTAATATATGCTAATTCACACGTGGGTGAGGGTTAGTTTGAATCCGGGGGGGGGGGAGTTGTACTTGGATCCCATTGGATGCCATGTGAACGACTGAGAAAAAAATGAAATGGACCGCCTTCAAGTCGATCCCGACTTGTCGATCCCGGGTTTTCATGGTAAGCGGTATTCAGAGGTGGTTTCCCATTGCCTCCCTCTGAGGCTGAGAGGCAGTGACTGGCCCAAGGTCACCCAGTGAGCTTTATGGCTGTGTGGGGATTCGAACCCTGGCCTCCCAGGTCGTAGTCCAGCACTCTAACCACTATACCACACTCCTAATGACTCAGTACCCTCCACAAACTAAACTTCCCAGGATTCTTTGGGGGAAGTCATGCCTCTTTAAAGTTGTATGATACCCCTTTAAATATATAGGGCAGAAGGGCCTTAGATTCCAAAGCAAAGATGGATGACAAAATGTTTACTTTTAACTGCCCCCCCCTTTGACATATCTTTTTTGTGAAACTAACTGCATCTTGGTAGGCCTCAGAACTAACTGCATCTTGGTAGGCATTGATTGTTAAGCCACTCTGGGGAATTGTAGCTCTGTGAGGGGATGATGATGATGAACTGCCTTCAAGTTGATTCTGACTTATGGAGACCCTATGAATAGGGTTTTCATGGTAAGCGGTATTCAGAGGGGGTTTCCCATTGCCTCCCTCTGAGGCTGAGAGGCAGTGACTGGCCCAAGGTCACCCAGTGAGCTTCATGGCTGTGTGGGGATTTGAACCCTGGTCTCCCAGGTCATAGTCCAACACTCTGACCACTATGCCACACTGGCTGCCCTATAGGGAGTACCATTTTGGCTACCCCTGAAACACCTTTGGTCTGATCCAGGGGGACTCTTTATGTTCTTAGGCAAGATGACAGATAAAAATATAGTCCGACATTCTAACCACGCTTCTCTGGCTTTTTAAGAACTGTGTTATGTTGGATTCGAAGCTCTTCGTAAGCATTGCTTCATGATGTGCATTGGGGTGAGAGTTTGGCCCCCAAGGAGCTATATTGCACTTTTTAACTTGTTCATAAATTATCTAGAATGGCCTTTCCCAACCTTTGGGTCTGCAGTTGTTGCTGTATGTAGTACAGTTCCCATCGTCCCTGAGCATTGGCCATGCTGGCTGGGGCCAATTGGAGTTTTAGTCCAGAAACATCTTGGGACCCAAAGGCCAGGAAAGGCTGATCTAGAACAAGTGTAGGCAACCTTTGGACTACCAGATGTTGCTGAACTACAACTCCTATTATCCCTGGCCATTGGCCATGCTTGCTGGGGCTGATGAGAGTTGTAGTTCAGCAACATCCGGAGGGTCAAAGGCTCTCTATCCCTGTTCTAGAATTGGGGGTGATCATTGAAGGGCACCATCTGAGCTATATATTTTAACACACTCTTATACCACTTTAAACAGTTCGTGGTTTCCAGCAAAAAAATCCTGAGAACTGTAGTTTGTTAAGAGTGCTGAGAGTGAGGGGAGACCCCCGTTCCCCTCACAGAAGAAGGGAAGAAGGATTGATTATTAAACCACTCTTGGAATTATAGCTCTGCTAGGGGAACAGGTGTCTCCTAAAAACTCTGAACAGGTACTGATTAACTGGGAAAAGGTTATTTTGGGGTTGTTGCAGATGGCTCAGTCAAAATATCAACCCAGTGTGCAACAGCTATGAAAAAGGCAAATATCATACTAGCGGTCATTTAGAAAGTGACTGAAAAGAAAATGCCTGTATGTGTAAGTAATGCCTTTGTAGAAAACTGTGGTGTGGCCGCACTTGTAATACTGTGTAAAATTCTGATTGCCACATCTCAAAAAGTATATTATAGAACTGGAAAAGGTGTAGAAAGGGGCAACCAGGGCTGTGGAGTCGGAGTCGGAAGCAATTTTGGGTGGAGTCGGAGTTGGTAGAAATATACCGACTCCGGCTTCAAAATAAATTTTGATTGACAATTTTTTAAAAATATAAATTCAAAATGTCAAAGAAGCTTCCCATGAAGTCAGCTGTAGTTGAGCATTTCACCATAACTCAAGATGGAAAACATTTTGTATTTCAGTATATGACATAGGACCCAGATGAAGACAAATGCTGTGATGCCAAGATCAGCGCATATTCAGGCAGCGATAAAAATGCTCCTATGAGAGCTTCCAATTTAAAAAGACATTTACAGCGCTTTCCAGGGCTGTGGAGTTGGAAGCAATTTTGGGTGGAGTTGGAGTCGGACAGTAGAAAAATAGAGGAGTCGGAGTCAAAGGTTTGGCATACTGACTCCACAGCCCTGGGGGCAACCAAAATGATCAGAGGAATGGAGCAACTTTCCTATGAAGATATGCTGCAATGTTTATTTTTAGTTTGGTGGGTGGGAGGCAGAAAAAGAGAAAATGACAGAGGTGCATAAAATAATGTTGTAGAGAAGATTGCTTTCTCATAACGCTAGAACCAAATGAGGTTATCCAATGAAGTTGCACAGTGGGAGATTTCAGGACACACAAACAGAAGTATTACTTCCCACAGTGCTTAGTTGTGCTTCCACAAGATGTGAGAGTCACTGGGTTGGGCAACTTTAAAGGGGATTAGACTAATTAATGGATAATGCTGTCAATACCTACTAGCCACGATGGCTAAATTCTACTATCACTGTTATGTCTCTGAATACCAGTTACTGGAAAGTTTAAGAGGGGAGAATGCTCTTGCACTCAGATTCTGCTTGCAGGCTTCCCAGAGGCACTTGGCTGGCCACTGGAAGAAAAGGATGCTGGAATAGATGGGCATTTGGCCTGATCCAGCAGGACTGTTCTTATGATCTAAGGATGTCTTCTCCCATCCAACATTCTCACCTTCAGAGGCAATTTTTCTGTACCCTTCTCTTTTTTAGTGGTTTGACTGATGCTGAAGCTGGTTGCTGCCTGTGCTGTGGTGAAGGGAGGGGGCAGGGCAAGTGAGGGAGGCTGCCTGGAGAGGCAGGTGGGTGATGGCAGAGGAAGTCACAATAGGCCAAGGTAGCTTCTCAGCTGCTGTAAGGTGATTTTTTGTGTGTTTTAGGGTGGAAGAAATGAATCCAAACATGGACATCACAAAGCCCATGCGTGCCAGAAAAACAATGACTCCAAGCAGCCAAAAGCGAGTGGCAACGTTGAGCAAAAAGAACATCCAAGGAGCAGAGAAGATGGCAAATGGTGGCTCCAGTGCGGATAATCATGTTCATTTTAAAAGGGCTGAAACAAGCTCCTTATATGTGAACTCTCTGAAAGATCTTAACCTCAAGCCTGAATCAAAACAAACTCTGTTGCCCTCTCCGACGTTAAAAGAGCCCATAACTAATGTAGTTGTTAATTCCGAAATCAGTATTTATAATGGTAGTCAGGAAGAATCCCACGGTCTTGCCTACAGTGCTTGCCCTACAAACTCTGATGTGAAACAGTTCCTGAATGCTGGAGCTTTACAGGATATTTTGTACTGTTACTTTGAAAAAGAATCCAGTTCCTCATTGTTTAAGCCGGTGGAAGTACACTTGAACTCGGAGCCAGCTGTCCAGCCTTCAGGTCCGTTGGAAAAGCAGTTTTCAGTTACTTCTCCTAGGAGTGAAATCCCTGTGTTACATAAAGTAGCCAAAATAAAGGACAAAATGCTTGTTAAACGAACTGTACCAGTATTGGAATCAGAAAACGATAACTCCCAGCTGCCTAAGAAGAATGTTAGTGCTTCAGTATTGCCAGGTAATTGTATATGATCTTTTAAAAAGGATGTTTAAGGGACTGCAAGGGTTTGGGACTAAAGAGCCCAACCCTCCTCCACTTTCCACCACAGCTTCTTTTGCACCCCCCTCTAAACTACCCCAGAGGTTTGGGGGGGCCTTCTCCAGGGGCCTTGGGTGCTACAGAAGGAATATGATTGGAGCCCTAGCAAACATGCAGCAGCCTCTTTCAAATCCAGATGAGATAAGGGCCAGTCCAGACCCTGTAGTCTTCATCAGAGGCCGTTATCTGTGTGCTCTGCCTGAGGGAGGTGTGGAGGGTGGTCACATGAGAACAAGTCTTTTCAGTGGTTCCCCCTCCTCCCCGTGGAATGTTCTCCCTAGAGAGACGTGCCTGGCACCATCCTTGTCTTTAGGAGCCAAAGACCTTTTTGTTTTCTTAGGCATTTGAGAGTTAAGCCTCCTGTGGTGGTGCTCATCTTTTAGTGGGATGGGTTGGGCTTGTCCTGATTAATGTGTTGCTAGATGTGCATCTTGCGTATTATGTATGGTTTTTAAATGTCTCTGGTTTTAAATTGTTATGTGTATTTGATGGAGAATTTTGGGATCCGCTGGACCGGGGCTCCTTGAGGAAATTGAAGACACAGGCTTGCAGCAGATAGGCCTTTATTGGTTACGTGCACACAGTTAGTCTCCCTTGATGTTTGGTGGAGCTCTGCAACATGGCACAGCTCATCTGGGCCTTTTATACATTCCAGGACAAAGACATTAGCATATCCCAATCAGGGGGCTACACATAAGCATTACATAGAGGTTACACTATACATTATTTTCTAGCCAATCTGGTAATTTCAGCAAGTTTCATACCAGCACATTTTTTACTATGAGCTAAAACATTCCCATGCTAATCCTTCTCAGGCCTTGGAGAGCAACAGAGATGTCCTGTACCAGTGTTCTGTTCCTCTTACCTTCTTGAGCCAGGCTGTACCTAGCACACCATGCATTCCAGTTACCATGGATACATCTGCATAACAGACAGAGATATCAGGATCAAGGAGAGGATTTTAGCTGGATTTTAACACTATTAAAATATTATAAATCCTATGGTTTTCTAAAAGAATATATTTTACTTACTATTTGTATCTGAAAAATTCTCCCTTATATATTGTTGTCGTCGCTTCCAGACACTGTCTTTGTACAGAACGATGAATAAATAATAATAAATAATTTTAGTAAATAGTAATAATATTTTAGAGGGAGAAGCAACAGGAATGTAGATAGTTGAGAATCCAATGTGGCATACTGGTTAGAGGCCTATACTGGGCCTGGGAAGACCCAAGTTCAGATCCCCAGTTGTAAAAGCATTGGCTATTGTCCTGGGGAAGGGTATAAGGCAGGAGTGGCTATCTTTTTGTAGGCCTGTAGGCAAATGTATAGCTGCCTTTAGCAGGGCTGTGGAGTCGGAGTCAGAAGCAATTTTGGGTGGAGTCGGTAGAAATGTTCTGACTCCGGCTTCAAAATAAAATTTTTCATAGGAATTTAGGAAAGTTTTCTTGTTCAGAAATTTTAATCAAATAAATATATTTTATGTTCTATCCATCTAGCCTGATGATTGGTGGTGATGAAATGGCTTGTGCTACCATTTTACTACAGTAAATTTGTTATTAGGTAATATGTGGTGGAAATGGTTGGTTCAGGCTTCTCTGAGCTCTCCAAAATGGCTAGGCCTTAATATTCTGCATATTGCTGAAACTGTGCTTATAAGGCAGTGAAAGGAAGTGGAGCAAGAGTTATATTAATGTGCCAAATGCTTGCTAAGAGGCCACATATTGTCAAGGGAGGTATAAAGGAAATAAGGAGGAGGTTGGAGGGATTATTTTCATGAGAAAGGAAGAGAGGAGTTATCTTGACATGCATATCTTTAGGAAATGTTGTGTTTATGCCAAATAAGGAATATTAATGCCAAGTTATTGTATTGAGTGACATATGCTTATGTATAATCATGTGATGATTGTGTAAAAGTAACCTTGAAAACAGTATATAAGGATGATGTGTGGATAATGAGGGGGGGCTTGCACTGAGATTCTATTTCTGCGTAACCTCCCAGGCAATTGCTTGCAGATAAAAGGTTTCTATTCAAAGTATCAATTTTTTGTCTTAAGAGCTTGGGTAGGGCAGCGTTTCCCAACTAGTGGGCCACCAGATGTTGTTGGACCACAATTCCCATCTTTCCTGACCATTGGCAATGCTGGCTGAGGCTGATGGAAGTTGTGGTTCAACAACATCTGGTGGCCCACTAGTTGGGAAAGGCTAGGTTAGGGCCTCCCAGCATTGAACTCCGCAGGTGTTAGCCCAGTTGGGCTCCCACAACAATAGTTAATATACATTTGCCATTTATGAAGGAGTCAGAGTTGGACAGTATAAAAATAGAGGGGTCGGAGTCGAAGGTTTGGCATACCAACTCCACAGCCCTGGCCTTTAGGCATGGAGGCCTGTACTATCTCCTCCAGAGCCTTGGCATCCTTTAGCACTTAGCATCTCTCTGGCAGCTTGGAAGATAGGTCAAAGAACAGTCAATGTAATGAGTTAGCAGGGCGGTGGAGTTGGTACACCAAACCTTCGACTCCGACTCCAGCTCCTCTGTTTTTCTACTGTCCGACTCCGACTCCTCTATTTTTATACTGTCCGACTCCGACTCCACCCAGAATTGCTTCTTGTCAATCAAAATTTATTTGGAAGTCGGAGTCGGTACATTTCTACCGACTCCTCCACCCAAAATTGCTCACGACTCCGACTCCACAGCCCTGGGAGTTAGGTCATAGCCCACCTGGTACGGGGCTAACAACCTTACATTCCAAGGAGCAGTCTGATGCTCTGCCAGAAGGACTAGCTCTAGGATGCCAGAGTACTCCGCTTATCAGCAGTACCAATTAGTGCAATGACTTACTATGCTGAGAAAGCTATGGCATAATGCTCTGTAGCAATTAATCACTTATCTGATATCACTGCTGTGCCTGTAAAGAAGTACACTATATAAATCACTCTTGTGGCCCAGTTAGGAGTTCAACCTGGTCAATGGTTTGTGCAGGACCTTGCAGTCTGATCTGCCTATTGGGTATGCCTGTGTGCTGTAAGTTTCTCAATAAGCTTCTCCTTGTAAGCAAACCTGGATCTGACCTATCATTTCCTTGGCACCCCTAAGATGTGGAAGCCCACGGCTGAGGCACACATCTTCTTTGGTCCGAGGGCCACATTTGCCCATGGACAAAAGGCCCTTGAGGCTGCATGATCCCCCTCTCTTTCATGCACACACACACACCTTCCTCAGCCTGTCTATGCAGATCAGCCAAAGAGCAGGCATGATCATCCCTTCTCCACTCAAATGTTTGACTGGGGAAGAACAAGTCGCATCCCTATAACGACACTGGAGTCCACCAGCCCCATGACTGTTATACTGTATTTGCCATTGCTATCAAAAGTCAGTGGGATGGCGGGGGGGGGGGCAGAAAAGTCCGTAAACTGGGGGTCAGCTATCTCTTGTTAAGGAGATATTTTAATATTATTTATTAGGCTTGTTAGTCATTTGTTACCTGAAGGTCTCCAAGTGACCCATTCAATAATAACAATAATAATAATATTTCACGCCATGTGCATTTTGGCAGAAACTAGAAAATTGCAGCCTTCTATAAAGTTTGGACAAGTCTTATTATAACTCTGCCTCCAAAGCTTTGAGGGGTGGGAGTGGGGAGGCAGGTAGGTTTTTGCTTTTGTGTTTTTCTTTTTTGATTGCTGCAAAAATCGTTTGCAGCTTTCTCAAAAGCTGGGAAGAAAAATTTATTGAAGTACTGATCCAGCTTCACAAAAATGTATTGCAGTACCTTGCTGGTGTGATGAGAGCCAGTCTGGTGTAGTGGCTAGAATGTTAGACTAAGACCTGGAAGATCAGGTTTCAAATCTCCAGTCTGCCACAAGGCTCGCTAGGTGGCTTTGGGCCAGTCGCTGCTGGTCTGTGTAACCTATCTTGCAGGGTTGTTGTGAGGATAAAATGGGGGGAACAGAGAACCATGTACACAATTGGGGTCAATTGCGTCTCATACGAAGACTGCAACCCTACCTTCCTGTCCACCAGCTCCCACTCGTAGTACACGCTCTGGTCACCTCTCGTTTAGACTACTGCAATGCGCTCTACGTGGGGTTGCCCTTGAAAACAGTCCGGAAATTACAGCTGGTACAAAATACGGCGACTCGTCTACTTACAAACACCCGCCGTTATGATCATATTACCCCAGTGCTGTACAATCTACACTGGCTTCCAGTTATTTTCCGGGCTCAATTCAAGGTGTTGGTATTAACCTATAAATCCCTGTACGGTTTCGGCCCAGTATACCTGATGGAGCGCCTCCAACGTCATAAATTGTGCCGCCCTACAAGATCTGCCGCTCAGGGCCTCCTCTCAGTCCCGTCAACTAAAGTGATTGGGTTGGTGAGGACTCGAGAGAGGGCCTTCTCTGTGGCGGCCCCCACGATTTGGAACTCCCTCCCAATAGATCTTCAACATGCCCCTTCCTTATATATATTTTGCCGGGGCCTGAAGACTTGGCTTTTCCATCAGGCCTTTATGAACTTGAGACTTCTAAGGTGAACTAGCTTCAGAATTGTATTACTGACAACTCTACTAAATATTGTAATTTTGCATTGTGCTGTACTGGTTATATTGTTTTTATTGTATCATATTTTACCATGTATTTTATCGTGCTTTATTGTACGCTGCCTAGAGTGGCCATTGGCCAGATAGGCGGCCTATAAATTAAAGTTTATTATTATTATTATTATTGTTATTATTATTATCTTGAGCTCCTTGGAGGAAAGGTGGGATATAAATGTAGATGATGATGAGATACTAATGCTGTGGTGATGATGATATGTTCACCGCCCAGAGAGCTATTGCTAGTCGGGCGGTATATAAATTTAATAAATAATAATAATAATAATAATAATAGTAAATGTTTTCCAAATTCCTTGGTTGAATGCCTTTTGTCTTTTCTGAAAGATGCCACTCAGAAGAAAAGGAGATCTTCAGAAACTGATGGAGATGTCCTTTCCAAACACACCAAAATATGTGATGAAGCTAGAGAGCGTTGCAGCACAGCCTCAGATATAAAACCATCTGGATTAGGGAAGGTAAGTTGTGTTGTCCGATACAAAAGCTTGCTTTTAAGTATGCCATTGTCGTCGTGCTGTTGATCAGCTTGTTGTTGCTGGTGGAGTTGCTCTGGGTGGCCACAGCGAAATGGAATTAAAGCGGAGCTGAGAATGGGAAGCTGTTCTAATGAGTGGGCTTGTGATGTTCTGGTCATTCATCATGTGCTCTTGGGCTGATTTTAAAAAGCAGACCCTGAAATGTCTTGATGGTTTTGAGTTCATTTCAGCCTTGTGTCACTATTTATTGTCTTGATAGCTTACTTCAAGCCCTCCTGGGGCTGGAAAAGTCTAAAGGGAATGCTGCACGTTGCAGTGATATTGCTCCATTAATCGGGGCAGGAATCTCTCACCAAACTAAACCGTGGATCAGGGTTGCCAGCTCAGTTCCAGTCATGGATGCAGCCAACTCCGACAGTTTCTAGCCCACTCTGTTCTAAAGGCTCACAATGAATAACAATTGATTAAGGTGTTTTGTTTTTTAAATAAAACTGTACAATTAAAACTTTCTTTTGATGTCTGATCCAGGGGCTACCAAATATTTTTGTAGGCCAGATAGGCCAGTGTAGAATGCAAACGCCACTTTGAGTCTTACAGCACCTTAAAAGGCTAACAAATCTTTTTATGTCATGAGCTTTTATGGACTAGAGTCCACTCATCAGATGCCTCTAGTCGACAAAAGCTAACGATGTAATACATTTCTTACAACTACGTATACACCATACATTTAAAACACATGACTGTGCTTTAAATGTATGGTGTGTAAGTCTTTAAGATGCTGCAAGACTTGAGGTAGCATTTGCTATAACGGATGGGCAGAACAATCCAAACTATAACAAGCCACCATAACTTATGCCAGGATAAATTATGCCAGTGTAATTTGCCCTTATTTCAAACTCCATTCATGAACAGGGCTATTGCCACCTGAGCGAGCTTGAGCCTGGCAGATGGAAAACAAGCCTTTAAAGTAGAGGGTGACTTTTAGCACCCTTTTTGTCTGTGTAACATCCACTGGTCATGTGACTGAGCTGAACAGAGTTTGGATTAAGGGCAGGTCCGTCCGTCCGTCCGTCCCCCCCATGCTGCACTGCCCTTGCCACTGTCCCAGAATGCCCCTTTTTTGGGACTTACCCCAGCCTTGGCTGAGCCAGGATGGTAGACTTATGCAGGCGTATCTCCGGCTGAGCCAGGATGATGGACTTCAACCAGAATAGTCCCAGCTGAGCCCAGCCTCAGCTGGAGATCCCCCTATTCCAAACTCTGCTCATCCCAGTGGAACGGCTTTGGACTGCTCCCTAACCTGCCTGCCCCTCTGGAAATAGCCAACTAATATAGCTGCCTTTCTGGAAGCTGTGACTAGCGTAGAAAGGGTTGGCTATATGTTTGTGACCCTAACAGAACCGTCGTTAAACTCATCTGGGGTTATGGGAGAGAGAGAATTCAGACTGCTGCCGGATTTAGGAACGTAAGAAGCTGCTTTATTCTGTCAGACCCATGGCCCGCCTGCCTCTGTATTGTCTGTATCAGTGGTTCCCAAGCTTTTCCCCCATTGACAGCTTGAAAATTGCTCAGGGGCTTGGCGGACCACTTAATGGTTTTTCTGCCTGTTGTAGCCATTGTAACGCACTGTGCTAGATGCTGTATTATTTTTTAATTGAATTTTTATTTGCTTCTTTTATTTCTTATACGTTACTGTGTTCTATAGAATTAAAAATGGAATAGGTAAAATATAATAAGAGAAGCAATCAAACTCCAATTAAAAATCAATATGAATATTTAACGCGATGGATGTGTCACCTCCCATCTTCAACCACACATCCCCAGGCATGCCGCAGACCACCTTAACGAACCTGGTGGGCCAGTTTAGGAACCCTTGGTCTGTATTGAGTAGCAGCAGCTGGCCACGGTTTTAAAAAGTAGATAATAGCAAGACTCAAAACATAAAGAGGGTACTGTATTGTACTCAGAGTTCATGTATAACAGAAACTAACTCAAATAATACAATGAAACAAAAAACTTGATACATTAATTGGAAGATGAAACACCGGTTGAAAACTCTGTTTCGACAGCTTAGTCTTTTTTCAAACCTGCCTGTTTCATCAAATGTCCTTGGAAAGAGTGATAACACCCCACTCGTACAGAGATGAATCCAAGTTCTTCCTGTGCTTTGCTGGCTGACAAGTTCTTTTATCTGTGCAGCTGCTTTTTCGTTGGTAGCTGGAAGCACAATTTGCTATTGTATATCTAGCATTATTATACAAAAAGCATGTAACTAATTATCACGCTTACCCAAGATGAAAATGGGATATTTCACTCAAATATCATTCATACATTCTTCCCGGAGCAAAACAGAATAAACTCACTCACCTTCCAAAAAACGTGATTTATAATGGCTGTGAGAATACTTTCTCATGTGATAAATCATTACTAATTACAAACAGATGTTACGAGTGTGAAGACAAATCACACTTATTGTTGAGACCATTAGGACTTGCAGAGTTAAAGTGAAAATCCAACATGACTTGGGTCCACTTAATACTAAATGTGGAGCTTTTCATTTAAACAGAGACCAATGAATCTGTTCTATAGCAAAATGTCTAAGCTCATCCAGACTATGTTTACATTCTATTTATTTTATTTATTTATTACATTTATACCCCACCTTTCTTTTCATGATGGAAACCCAAGGTGCCTTACATATGGTTCCCAGGTGGTCTCCCATCCAGGTACTGACCAGGCCTGACCCTGGGAGGTGGCTTGATGTGACTTCAGACCATAGCTTTCTTTTCTCACTATTCTCACATTCTACAAATTGTGTAGTTAATGGGGTTCCATGAATTTTGCTGTTCTGTCCTTTGATATGACTTCTTAAGGCTGTGCTAGTCTGGCCTACATAGTTTAGCAGGTGAGGGTATAAAACAGCATAGACCATATTAGCAGGATTGTAGGGAGCTGATATTGAACGGTTTCACCAGTTGTCAATCTTCTAATGTCCCCTAACTTGGGGGTGGAACCTGGGACCTTCTGCATGTAAAGCAGATGCTCTATACTTAAGCCATAGTCCTTTCCCACCGAAATACATGGGGAGGTGTCAAACTAGTCACTGTAGTTGGCAATGGCTCATATATGAGAATGCCTCCACTTCTTTCTCCCCCCCCCTCATCCCAGACAAGCACTTCCCACTTTTATTTCAGTGGAGGGTACAGCCGCATCTAATTGCCCCTTTACATGTGTGGAGCTGCAACAGAAGTCAGAGGGGAGGGTGTCTATGCTTACATGGAAATCCTTAGACCAAATCCAAAGATCTACTTGAGGCACCTGCAAGGACTCTTGCACATGGCTTTGGGCGGTCTGACCACTGGATATGCACATCATTCTTTTTTTAAAAGTTTTTCCATGTGGCACGGGGAGGTAAGTTGATTTTTAAGCACTAGGGGTACATGGAATTTCATTGCATTGTTCTTTGGATCTTGTCCTGCTCCATGCTGCATGCCCATGAAGGTTTGTTTCAGGGTGAGCAACAGAAGATATAGACCAGAGGAAGCTGCCTTCTACTGGGTCAGACCCCTGGTCCATCTTGCTCAGTGTTGTCTACACTGACTGGCAGCAGCTCTCCAGGGTTCCAGGCAACAGTCTCTTCCAGCTGTACCTGGAGATGCCAGGGCTTGAACCTGGGACTTTCTGCATGCAAAGCAGATGCTCTATCAATGAGCTACGGCTCTTCCATTGCACAGTAGTGTTGTGTTGTGCTTACCAGTGCAACAGTGAGGATCAAGTGTGAAGGATACGGAATGAATATGAAAAATGAAAAGCCAAAAAAAGTCAGTTGTGACTGCAGTGCAGAAGGCACTGTGCTTCACATTTTAGGGGAACTGCTTCAAGTGAGGGCTTTTAAACTTTCTGCTTGCTAAGTGGAATATCTCCCTTAAAAAAAATCTCAATTTAAAGTTTGCGTGCATGTGTGTGTCGTTCCCCTCGCTGTAGGTCAAGTGTTTCATTCAAAGTCAGCTGGACAATTCGATGCAAACCTTGGATCACAGTCTCCAACATCTAAGTGAAAGAATTGATCGCACGCAGTGCCTACGGAAGCATGAAGGAATAGCGATTAAAATTGTAGTAAGGCAATGTTCCATTTAAAAAGCTTTGTCTGTTGTTCATGGTTTAACACATTAAACTTATAGGCCATAAGTGTACATATAGGTAAGCAAGTTTTTTTACTGGAGCCTGTCATATCTATGCAAGGCTGGCATCAGACGTCAGTATTATTGGGCATCTGCCAAGGCCCACACCCCCTTACTCTGCTTCTCCTTGCTGTCGCCTGTTCCCCTGCCTTCTCCAACCAAGCAGTGGCAGGAGCAAGGAAGAGGAGGAGCAGCTTCTGCTTGTCACGTCCTCCCCCTCTCGTGGGTGGGTGCGCGCGCGCGTGTGCGTGCGTGCGTGCGAAAAGGAGATGGGCTGCTGTGATGTCATAGAAATCTGAGGAGTGTAAATAGGGTATAAAGAGTTATAGAGTTGTCAGGAGACCCCTATTCTCCTTACAGAGCTATAGTTCTGAGAGTTTCCTGAGAAGAGGAATCAATTCTTAAACCACTCTGGGGATTACAGGTCTGTGACGGAAATAGGAGTCTCCTGACAACTCTCGGCACCATTTACAAACTACACTTCCCAGGATTCTTTGGGGGAAGCCATGACTCTTTAAAGTCGTATGATACTTCTGTGTAGCGCAAATGGGGCCAAAGATAGGGGGAAGGGAAGTGCAAGGTATTAAAGGAAACTTTTTTTTTTTTTTTGGTAGGGCAAACTGGATAGCACAAACTGCTTAGGGGTTGGTGTAAAATGTATGAGAGAAAGAGATGGCAGGGTTGCGGTTGGCACAAGAGCACGGGTAGTATGGTGAGTTGCAGGAGTAAGAGATTCCAACACAGACAGTGGGAAAGGGGGAAGCAGTAACTAGAGAGAAGACAAAAGTATTCTGCACAAGTTCTGAAGCAATCAAATGGGAATAGGCAGGAAAAAGATGGCTTTGTACCCAGTCAGTGGACAAGATTAATACCTTGCCCAAATCTGGCATCAGGGTAAAACTGTATAAGGGAATGAAAGGAGTTGGGTGGGTCACTTCTGGTAACCTGGATGCCTGAAGGTTGTGTCGGATGTCTGGGATCCTGGGGGAGGAATGTGTGTGCAAGCCACAGTTTATAAATGCAAAACACTCAAACCGTTCATAAGTACAAAAAATGCAAAACACTGTTAAATGTGAACAAAACAATGTGTAAATGCAAAAAAAGCTTTCAAACATTCATCCTGACTGGGCCAGGTGTTACTTTGACCGATGGATTATAGCAACTGGAGGAATTAACTACTGCAACTATCTGCATTGATTTGATTTAATCCACCAGGAAATATAGCAGAAGTTCCTCTGCATTAAAATGAAACTGAAGTATTGAGGGATTGATAACTGCCATTTGATATATTCCCTGTACTTATATCCTCCAATGTTTGAGAAAGTGTGAGTTGGCAGTCTTGGAGAGCTTGTTACTGATATACTTCTCCAGTTTCACTTGTCATTTACCTGTTTTGTATTTATTCAGTGTTTTGTTCTCACATGTGTTTCACATGTAACAGTGTTTTGCAGTGTTTGTACTTATGAATGGTTTGAGTGTTTTGCATTTATAAATTGTGGCTTGTACACACATCCTTTATTATTGGTTCCAGCAATTTTGTTTTGTAGTTTATGTTGTATCATTGGGAACCTCTCCTTTGTTTCTCCTGGGGAAGGAGCCACTGCTGCCAGTGGATGCAACTTGTGTCACTTGTAAGCATATTTCTTCTTTTACAATTGCCTGATGCAGATGTGTGCGTTTTTTAATAAAATCTGTATTCTTTCATTCTTGAACCTGACCCGTTCTGGTCAATTCAAAGAATGGGCAGAACTACATGGGCCAGGTCTTTCCCCTGCAGGTAAGGTTGTGGGACTGTGCATGTTCAAAAGCCTCCAACTGTTAATACATCAATATGGTTAAAATTAACAGGTAAAGAACAAAGGAGGCAAAGAGACAGTGGGTAAGCAACTAATCTGCACATAGTGACTTGAACTTACAGCCAAATTTTTGGCTCCAGTTATTTAGCATTGCTTAGATGCAACTGTGAATGTCGCTTCTGTTGTTCTGAAGCCCTTCTGCAGCCTGACGCAAACTGGTTCTTTCTCTTTCCTTGCAGAAGAAAATCTCTAGGCTTGACAGACGCATTAATGCCGTGATATCATTTCAGAAGACGGAATTATCCAAAAAAGTAAGGCTTAACATGCTACAACGATGTAATATACTACAACACTCCGTTGAAGACAGAAGCAACTAAACCTTTTGCCTAGTGTCCTAACTCCCATGAACTCAGAAAGCAGTGCAACAGCTCATGGTGGCCCATGTAGCACAAGAATATGTATGTGTTGTAATAACACATGTGTTTGATTATGACTAATTGGGCATCTTCCTTTTTTAATGGGTCTGATTTATTGTGGTGTTCTTAAATGGTAGCAGGAGATGAGACTGTTGAACGCTTCACCAGTTGTTTGCATTCTGCTATCCCTTAGCCCACCATACATGCAGAAGGGGATCTCATAGGACCCCTCCTGCCTCATGTAAAAATCAGGAAGGGAAAAAGATTATGTGAATCAGGCATTTTGTGCACTGGATCCTGTACACTGACAACCTTCCTCCTTCAACAAGCCTTTTAAGTAGATACTGTATTCCAGTCTGCATCTGTATTGTAATTGTTTTAAAGATGGTTTGTTTTCAGTGCTTTATCACTTGTTGTTTGCCACCCTGGGCTCCTCTTTGGAGGAAGGGCAGGATAAAAATTATTATTATTATTATTGTTAGGGCTTCACTCCCAAATGGGGTGTTTGAGAGGCTGAATTTATTAATTAAACTCCTGTCAAGAGGGGCCCCTTCAACTCCAGACAGGCCCAGATATTAAGGTTTCTAAGTTATACTTACCTTCTAGGGAAGCAGTCAGTGTGGCAGATGATGATGATAGAGCTTTATGAGAGAGAAAAAAGACTATATGCCTATTACAGAAAATAAAGGCTATAGCAAAGATGTGAGCTCGCGTGCTTTCGATTTACCTCCAGGATGGGCACTTAAGTGATGCTGAATCCCTGACTGTGACGTCTGCCTTTATTCTGACTGATTTCTCCCAATCAATTTCTCTAAACCTGGGGATAGGCAAAGTTTTATTGAAGAGGATATGGTCTCTGTCTACATATGCCCATGTCACTTGTTTTGGGGTACCTTGCAGAGTCAGGAAGATCTGATACTCTGCAAAAGCGAGATGCTTTTGCGTTGTTTGTTTTGATGGCTGACCACGGGTGGCCTCGTACTTAACCACAGAGATGCCTAGTAAGCTCTGTGCGTCATATTGAGTCCCTGTTCTCACTGGCTGTTGGAATGATGGCTAAGAATCTTGAGATCTAAATGAGAGCGATGCATTTGTTTATTTATCTATTATATTTACGTCCTTCCTCCCAGAAGGAGCCCAGGATGGCAAAATCACAAAACACTAAAAACATATATAAAACATCTTAAAATATCTTTAAAAAATATACAGAATATAATGCATTTAGCTGCAGCCAAAGCTGTTGGTTATCTGTATACATACAGATGTATTATTATTATTATTATTTATGTTTGCAGTTTGCAGCGCCAAAGAGAGGTGCTGCTGCAAATTGCAGTGTGAATGCTACCCCCACACACACCTGCACATGACTCGCACTACCCACAACCATGGCAAGCAGGAAAGGCGGCAGTGGTGACAGCTTGGTGAGCAAGTGGGGGGCCTACACGCAGCGGGGTATGCAGCAGCAGCTGGGTGGGTGGGCAGCCTACATAGCAACGGAGGCGGCAGGTGTGCAGTGGCACTGTTTGTCTGGGGTGGCATGGGGCAGCAGGAACAGAGGAACAGGCAAAGGGAGTGGGGTTGCCCGGGGGTGGGTTGGTGGCGGGGGATTGGCGAGCTGGGTGGGGGTTTGGTGAGTGGGGGGATTGGCAAGCAGAATGAGCAGGGCGGCAGAGACTCCCTAGTAAGCTTACATGCCTCTAACAGCATTCACATCATACTCCAACTTTCCATACAGTGTTATAGATGTGAAAGGCTCGGGGCAGGCACAGGCATCTTGCAAGGTGTGGGAGTATGATCTAGCTCCCCCCCCCCCGGCATAGTTGTGTGAACATGGGTTGGTAATGTGATGCAGTTGCTAAAAAGGCTAATGCGACTTTGGAGTCATAGTTACCAAGTGAAGGATACATTTTGGAGCACTGCCTCTTTTTGCTACAGGTCAAATGATTATCAAGTTAATTACAAATTAATTACCACTATCCTGTAAGTGACTGTCCTTCTGAACTACTCTTCACAGGGTGAGATTCTAGATCATGAGGGAAAGTGAGGCCAATATGCCTTAAAGAATTCCCGTCAACAGAGCAGTGAAATTAACATTTGCCACCCTGGGCTCCTGCCGGGAGGAAGGGTGGGATATAAATCAAATAATAAATAAATAAAACTATCTTTATTTTTAAATGGTATACCTGTTACAGAAAATGACATGGCAGGTTAATACACACATGTATATTCCTGGATGGGACCTCTGTCTCTGATTGGCATCCAACGAGGAGACTCCCTGTCATAACCCCTTGCTGCTTTTATCACCTGAATATTTCCCTCCCATGATTCTCTGACGGGCCTTTTCAGTAGTGGCCCCTCACTTGTGGAATGCTCTTCCCAGAGAGGCATGCCTTGTCCCATCTTTATCTATTTTTAGGGGCCAGACAAATACTTTCTTCTTTACCCATGCTTTTGGCCCTTAATGTGTGGGGGCTTAGCTACTGGTGGCATCTTTTAGTGGGGCGGGACCTATAGCCCTGTCCTTTATTTTCTGATGTATTTTTAGGGTGGGGTTTTTCATTGATTGTAGTTGTTATTATGTGGTTTTAATGTATTGATTGTGTTTTGTTTTATTGCAAGTCTCTTTCAATCACTTTTGCGAGAAAAGCAAGTAATATATACAATAAATAAATCAGCTAAGCCATATAAGGTAACACAGTACAATATAATTCCATGATTGGTCCATACCCAGCAAAACATCACTGAACATCAGCCCTGCCACCATTCTGACATTCTTGCATCGCTTGCTTTTGAGTTAGCAGCCACCACCTGAAGTTGAGAAATAGATGTACTTTTCCTGTCTTAAGCTCATCTCTCTGCCCTAAGAGGTTCCAGTGCTAAACTCAAAGCTGCTCTAGCATTAAAAAAAGCCCTTTTTCTTACTTACTGAAAAACATCCCTGAATATCATGTTCCAGATACCTATGACTTTTATGCTAAGCTGATGAATTAAATATTTCCAAGCGATCAAAGCAATACAATTGACAAACAGAGCAATACTATGGATTTGGATAGGCATACCTGAAATTCATGCACTATTCGCAAGATGTCATAGTTCCACGTTATTCCATGCGAGTCAGACCCTGGGAACCATTCTCAGCACTATACTTTAAAAAGGAGTTGGAGAAACTGGAAGGGGTTTAGAGTAAAGTAACGAAGATAATCAGGGGCATGGAAGCCAAATTCAGTGGGGCAAGGTGGAAGGAAATGAGTATGTTTTAGCTTGGAGAACATTGAGAGCAAGACTCTTTAAAGACCTGAACAGGCGTCACATAAAAGAGGGCAAAGACTTTGGCCATACATTAAAAGCAGTATCATGCCACTAACAGTCATGGCTTCCCCCCCAAAAAATTGTAGGGACAGTAGTATGTTAAGGGTGCTTTGAGTTTGGAGGCCCCTCTTCCCCTCACAGAGCTTCAATTCCCAGAGTGGTTTAACAGTCCATTCCTCTTCCCAGGGAAGTCTGGGAATTGTAGTTCTGAGAAGGGAAAGGGGGTCTCCTATAAATTCTCAGCACCCTGAACAAACAGTCCCCGGGATTCTTTTGGGGAAGCCATGACTGTTAAATTGGTATGGTACTGCTTTAAATGTATAATGCAGATGTGGCCTTATTCTTTCCTGTCCCAGATGATAGGACAAGATCAAATGGGTTGAAGTTACAAGAGAATAGATTTCAGGTGAACCTTAGCAGAAACTCATTCACAGCAATACACAGAGATGCTTGCTCAAGGAGAAGTGGAATATGGTTTAATCAACCTGTTGGAGAACCCATCAATTGCGTAGGCCTTAATAGTGGTGAGGAGGAGCCCTCCTCCAACCTGGAAGAGCCTGATGATTCATATTGGACGGTGGAGTGACACAGTGTATGAATTAATTTTTTATTTCTCCCCAGGGATCCCTTCCACGAGCACATTCCCAGAATAAAACATTAAATGGCACCACCTCTCTTCCTGGCAATACAAATGGCATGTCAGCACCATTGAAAGAGATGCCATCCAGTCCTAAAGAAACTCTTTCAAAAATCGCAGAGAGGTAAGTGTTCTCATCAGCAGGACAGGTGACCTTGTTTAGTGACTGCATGCTTGGGTAGTGCATGTATCAGTCCATGAAAAGCAAGCTTATGTTACTGTTTTTTATATTTATTAACATGGATGCAACTTTGTACAAGTGAAGGTCTCTGTGTGTGTGGGGGGGGAATTGTGATGAGAGATGCAGTCCTAATTAACGTTTGTTTTTCGTTCTATGCTACTGAGGACCATTGTAGGCAAAGAGACCGAGCTATGGAATTGGGAACCCAGTTTTGAATTTTGCCTCTTGTGAATTCATGAAATGGCCTCCCTCTCAGCAGCCTCTCCCCCCAACTGAAGTATAGGGATCACTGACCTGCCTTACATGGCTGTTAAAAGGATTGCAAGATAATGTGTGGGAACACTCAAGAGAGCATCAGGGAGGATAAAGCTTTCAATGGCTACTTTTCATAATGGCTGTATACTGCTTCCAGGATCAGAGGCACCATGCTCTTGAATCCCAATGGCCAGTAGGAGAAGGTTATTGCACCCATGTCCTGTTT
The DNA here is from genome assembly GCF_030035675.1 of Rhineura floridana. Classification (NCBI taxonomy): domain Eukaryota; kingdom Metazoa; phylum Chordata; class Lepidosauria; order Squamata; family Rhineuridae; genus Rhineura; species Rhineura floridana. Next base: position 22,570,693 of record NC_084496.1, read on the forward strand.
ACGGACTTCTCACCGGGACATGTAGCTAGTCGCTTTGGGCATCTGGATGCTGCGCTAGCAAGGCCTTTGATCTGATCCAACAGAACTCTTTTTTTCAAAGTTGTTCAGCAGTTGTCACTTAAAATATATTTCTCATAAGAACTGGATTGCATCCAGCGAAATCCTGCACTGAGTAAACCCACTGAAAATACAGGCCCTAGGAGAGCCATGCCCATTCACTTCTATAAGTTTTCTCTGAGTAGGGCTAACATTGGGTATAACCCGTTGTCAACAAACAGTTGCCACTTTGAATGAATTAGCCGTATCGACTGACTCTCTGACATCTCTCTAACGACTTCCTTCTCAATATTCAAGTTTCACATCCCTAGGTTTTTGTGACTTGATACATTATACTGATGAGAAGTAATTTTTCATCTAAGAGTAAAATGACCAATTGGGAAAGTAGGTGTCTTATAAATCAGATGTTGTTATCTTAAATGGATGTTTTGTGTTTCTACCCAATCTATTACGTATGCTTTTCCCCCCTTAATCAGCTCTGATGACGTTATATGCCTTGCTGAAGTGAACAAAAATGCAGATGTGGAAGCTGTGGATTCTGCAGGTACAGAGAACTGACATTTGCATTCCCCTATTTTTGAGACACATTTCATCAGAATGTGTTAAGTGAAACCTACCTATTTTTCTTATAGCTGTTCTTCTCTCTTTTTTTCTCTTTTATAAAACAAGTGCATAACTGGAGGATACCTAAATGTGCTGGGTGAGCAAACTGGTAACAAGTGTACTCCGATGTCTTCATTAAAGGGACACAGTGCAGACTTAAATCTTTCTCTGTTGCAAAGCTAGCAGCTGATGATTAGGTTCTGTGTTGTATTTGCACATGATATACAAAAGACAATAGGTGTGATTCAAGAGACGGAATAATAGGGAGATTTAAGGGTGCAATCCAGACAATAGTTAGGCACACTTCATTGCCATTAAAATCAGCCAAACTGAAGAGCATGAGTCCTTTATTTTATTTATTTAGTGAAATTTTTATTCTTCTAATTGGAAAAAATCCCTAAGTGGTGCACATAAAAACAATATATAACAATTATCAATAGTATACAAATAAAATCAGCAACATTACAGACAAGTGTATGTATAACTATACTGTGTGTCCTGATAGGCTAGCCAAAACAAATGTTTTAGCAGGAGTTGGAAACAGTAAACAAGGGTGCCTGCCTAATTTTAATAGGCAGGGAGATCCAAAGCATAGGTGCCATCACAGCTTTCAGTGTGACTCACAAATGCGAAGCAAACATCATGTGAAGTTTATAAGAGTGCAAGTTCCATAGATCGAAGCGGTTGAGTAGGCAACCAAACGCTTTGACTCAAAGCTCAGCTCTCCCTTCACAGTTGGTAGGTAGCCCTGGGCAAAATCACTAGGCTGGTTTGGGCATAACATGAAACCATCATTTGGCAATATGTGAATGAGCCCTGTACGCGTGAACCCTCCCTCTGATTTCCCATCTCGCATCCAATTTAGCAGTAAACTATAGCTATGGTCAAGCTGCAGCCTGCCTGACTTTGCAGTCCTGCCGTCCAATTCCGATGAAAACACAAATGCCAAGTTAGAAGGGAGAGGAAATTAGAAGGTGTGAGTAGAGGAGGGAGCATCTGAGCAGAGGGCTTATTCACATAGCACCGGCATTGTATCTGAATCAGTCTACTCTCCCTCTCTCTAACTCATTGCTTCGTCAGTCCAATCAGTGTAATGTACCTCACTGGGCTGTTCTGTGGATTAATAAGAATTGTGGAAAGGATATAGTTTAGGGGTGGGTCACATGTTTTCTATCAGCCTTGCTGCACATCTTTTGTGGGTTATGATAAGCTACCTTAAGACCTCTGGTGAGTTAACTGATGTGATATTCAATATGAGAGGATTATTTATAGAATACCATAGATTTTTGAAAAAGAGGCTATTTCACTTCTGAGCTGCTAAGGATGACTGCCAGTTTAAATGTTATTATTACCTTTTCTGAGAAGATCATAGTTAAATACTTGTCTGTATGATACCTGTTTAGAAAAACCAGGAGTTTGGGTAGTCCCTGTGCCAATGCTGGCTGCTATTGCTATCTGTCGTATGTCTTCACTAGCTGTCTGCTTTTCTTCTAAATCTGTAAAGGAAAGCCATTTGTCGGTTATCAAATGAATTTATGTGTTCTAAAGTTACACTTCTGCCAAATCCCCTTAGATGTTCAGCAGAAAGAAGCTTCTGTAAACGCAGGCACTACAGCTGCAACGCTACACAACTCGAAGGTTGGTTTGAAACAACTCCCCACTCCTCTGCCCCACATTTCTTGTTAGGTTTTTCTGCTGTGGTGCAACCTAAGCTTTACTTCCTGTTCTTCATTCTGTAATCGAAGAGAGTCCAAATTACGATTGGCTGCAAAGTGTGTTTCGAGTGTGCAATTAAATAGATGTTCTTTGCTGCGAGATGCATCGTCCGCATCCTCTGCGGCTGTCACTCTTTGGAACTTGCCGGAAGATCAGCTGCACTGATTTCGGGCACCCCATAAGAGATGAGACTTGTGCTCGCTTGGCCTGATCCACTCAAAGCCCAATCAGAACAGATTCTGAGATACCAAGATGAACAAGTCCACTTGTGTGAAGGAATAATAAAAGATTTATTGATTATACATGTAGGATATATACGCAGACGATAAACAGCAAAAGCAAAGAAAGCTTATGAACTCCCCTTCAATCAATGATTCCTCCAAATGGTGTTATAGGTGTAACAGGGAGGCACTGCAGTGGGCCTTGTCCCTGGTAGGCAAGTGCTCATTTCCTCCTCCAGGATGAGAACAAAGGGAAATCTCTTCCTCTTTCCAGAAACTGCCAACTGAGGCTTCTTGAAGGAATGAGATACTGAGAAAGCCAAGCTGTGTGAATATTTACATTTTGCCTGCTTGCCTTGCACAGGTAGCAGAGTGCAAAAAGCCACTATGAGATGTGCAGAGATTTGCTTCTCATGGCTACCATATTATATTCAATATGTGGATTTCTAGGACATTGTGTATGCCTTCTGTGCAAATTCACACTGTGCCTCCTCAGTCCTCTTCTGATTCCCACGGGACCCTCCCCACCCCCAACCTTGCTCTGTAAGGGAAATTCCACACAGGCTACCTGGTTTCATTGGTAGTACTTACCTGCCCGTCTATGCTAGCTTTATCCTCTGTATACCATGAAAAACATGGCTGAGTGAATTGAAATTAATCCCATAGCCACTACACCAGGAGGACTTTGCCATAGGAATGTTAATCCACTGTGATAGAAGCTTAAATCTAGAATATTAACGGCTTGTTTGCTTATTTTATTATATTTATCATTTGATGAACTTATCATTTGATGTGTTTTAGGAATATTCTGTAGAAGGTGTGCTGGAAACCCTTATTTATTGATTATTTAGTTATTACATTTCTATCCCACCCTTCCTCCTAAATTGTATTTTAAATACTATTTTAAAAAATGAAATAAATGAAAATATTTAAAAACATATTAAAACAAAACATCTTTAAAAACATCTTTAAAAAAAAAAAAAAGCTGTGAAATCTTTAAAAGCAATTCCAATACAGATGCAGACTGGGATAAGGTCTCTACTCAAAAGATTTAGGATGGACAAAAGAGTTCTTCACACACTACATACACAATAATGTATGAAAAAGAAAGGAAAGTTGTCTTGATCCGTAAGAAATAAATTGGAATTCACAGTCTGGCAACACTTTTTTTTAGGACTTGCCAAAGCGTCATTCAACTTCATCTCTTCTCGAGTTATAGATTGGGGTGGGACACCTTTTTCACTCTGAGGGCCACATTCCCTTGTGAGGAACCTTCAGGAGTCTGCATGCCGATACAATAGGCTACTGTCCAGTCATACAGAATTTAGCAGTTTCTACACCCCCACCCCCCAATTATTATTATTATTATTTATTAGATTTCTATACCGCCCCATAGCCAAAGCTCTCTGGGCGGTTCACAACAAAATAAAACATCAATATACAATTTAAAACCACATATAAAAAAATTAAAACACTCCAAAAAATACAACAATAGAATATTAATATACTAAAATGCTATAAGTATGACGTGTAAATACAAGATGTTATAATGTAGAAAGATTAATTGATTAAAATGATATTAAAATGCCTGGGAGAAGAGGAACATTTTAACCTGGGGCCGAAAAGATATTAACGTTGGCACCAGGCGTATTTCAAGGGGCAGATCGTTCCATGCAGACAAGGAAGAAGTGTTATTGCAGTTCAGGGACATATTCCAGCCTGGCAAAAGCAACGGGGGGGGCAGGGGGAGAGAGCAAGCCTGGACAAAGACTGCATATGGTCTGGTCATTAGAGCCAGACAGAGAGGCCTGGAGGTTCTGAGGTCCCCCAAACACAAGGAAAAATCCTGAGAAACTACTGAAGGGAGGAACACGTCCATATCCCAAATCTTGACAGCAGACATTTTTATTAGTACCTGTTTTAAATTGCTTAAATTCTCTCTTAATTGCAGGATCTATTACTGATTGATCTAACTGATGAAGGAAGTGATGGTCATAAAGGTGAGAAAAGTGTGTGCTGCATGCAAGTGCGCGAGCAAATACCCAGGTTAATTTACTGATTATTTTTTTTAGCTTGTTTTTAAAATGCATGAATGCCTTTTCCACATATGTTGCCCAGAGCAGTGTACAATACAGGAGCAAACACAGAAAAATTAAAGCCTTTCAGCAAAATCCTACTGAGCAGCAGCATAATATTCCAATGCATAATTGTTATAAATGTGATGCAGCTTCCTGATGAGTTAAAACTGTTGCTGTAGTGACATGTGACTGGTGCTGTTAGTTTACTGCTAATTGTGTCCTTGAGCATGCAGCTAATTTTGTCCCATATGCTATACATCAGCCTTCCTCAACATGGTGTCCTCCAGATGTTGCAGTCCAAGGCAGCTGTGTGCTTTTGGCTGCTGTGTGTGATTGGTTGTCAGGGATGTTTAAAATGGTGCGTTTCTTGCAGGAGTTGGGAAAGAAGAGGAAAAAGGAATTGCAAGGAGAAGAAACTCGGGACTAGAAAGCCTGGCATCCAGTCCTCCCCAGCCTGTGCTGCAGTCAACAAATCAGGTTGCCTTATTTCTTTATTTTAAATGGCACGAACTCGTTCATCTAGGGGTTCTGGGGTTGCCTGCATGTCCCAGCCCATAGCCTGAAGGCACTCAAAAGCAGCGCCACTTTTCTGAAGTTTAAGCAGCTCAGAAGTCTGGTCAGTGCCTGGATGGAAGACCACCTGGGTACCCTGGGTATGAGTTCCAATCAGAGAGAAAGGCAGTATGTAACGGAGCATGTAAAGAGGAGTTTCACAATCCTAAGCCTGCTTAGTCAGAAGGAAGGCCCGTTGAATTCAGTAGTTCTTACTCCCAGGTAGGTGTGCACAGAATGGGGAAGGGCCGTAGCTCAGTAGTAGATCATTTGCTTCACATGCAAAAGGTCCCATGTTCAGTCCTTGGCATCTCCCAATTAAGAGGATTGACTAACAGATGCTGGGAAAGAACATCTTAAGTTTGCTTATTTTGTTTTTTTATTTAAATAACATGCCACTTTTTAGTTTATAGAATCTCCCAAGAGTTCACAACAATTGCTAAAATCAGCAAGTAAACCTTTAAAAGCAGCCAAATAATATTAAAGTATAATTACAGCAGCCAGAACCAAACCACTTTCAATATCAATAGTCAGGGAATGCCAGGGTAAACTGGGAGATATTTTTCTGTTTGGAAAAGCATCCCACCATGGGTGCTTGCCTGATCTCCGTTGGAAGCTCATCCTATGAAAAAGGCAGCCCCACAAAAACAACCCCCTTCTGCACCCCGAGCAGCCAAACTCCAGCAGAGTCAGGAGGGCCCTGCCTGCAGATCACAGCGCCCTTTTTCTCAGCCTGAGACCCTGCAGAGCCACACCCAGTCAGAGTAGATGTTGCTAGGCTAGCTGGGCAAATAGTCCAGCTTGGAATTAGGCTCTTTCCAACATTTCTAATCGTGTAATGGACGGATGCCACTTGACTTGAATTAAACTATGCTATTTTGGGGGGGGGGTCACAGTGTAGTCTAATACAGTATCTGATTTCAACGCACAGTCATTCATGGAAATGGACTGCCTTCCAGTCGATTCCAACGAAGCATTCCACAAAATTCCATAATAAATAAAATAATAAAATTAAAAAGCCAAAGGATGAGCTTCATCCTCTTAGCCGCTAGAGGGCTGTCTTGTAATACCAGAGTCTCAGCATTCTGTTTAAGCCCTTAGGATAGAGCACACGGCCTTCCTTTAGCTCAGACCAGGAGAACCTGCAGCCCTCCAGAAGTTGTTGGACTCTGACTCCCATCAGCCCCAACCAACGCATCCAGTGGTTGGGGATGGTGGGAGGTGTACTCCAAGAACAGCTGGAGGGCCACAGGTTCCCCAGCCCGGCTTTACCTGTCGCTGGGGCTCCCAAAGCAGAAACACTCCAGTCAGGGGAGACTTATGTGTCAAGCTTGTCAATCAGGCTTTCTGCGTGGAGGGAAGGGTATCACTTTTATTGTTGTCTCTTCATAGTTTTGTGTTAAGAAGAAAGGTATATTTGGGGAGGCAGGACCACTGAACTAGGCATAAACATCTTGACCAGGTGGGCAGTGATCGTAGTTTTCTAGAAGATTTTGCATTGGGAAATTAACCTGGAAAGTAATTTGCATCTGAAAATGCACTGTAGAAAATGATCTAATTTGGCACATTTGTTTTACTTGTGTTTAGTAAACAAAGCCGAAAACTTGGTGAAACTGTCAAGCGTGCCTGATATTTATTTGAACTGGCCTCCTTTCATTGTTACTGATGAACCTAAGAAATGGAAAATATAAAGCACTGGAAAACTTTCTGCCCCATATCACCGTTGTTGGGGTATCTCTCTCCCTGCCCCCCCTTACCAGGAAGGGAAAGAAACATATTAAACACCAAGTTCATTAGTTTAACTTTAGTTTATAAATTCAAAGAGGTCAGGAGGCTAACATGGTCCAAAACAACTTTGCAATTTCAGGTTTTTGTGGATGAGGTGTGGAAGCTGATATATACATGATTGTTGCTATGTTATTTTTAAAAGCCCTTGAAACGTTCTTAAGTGCTATACAGTAGGGGCCCGCTTTTCAGCATTCCGCTAATACGGCAGTTTTCAACTAGAGTAAGGCCCCACTCACACGGCGCTTGTTCCGCTTTTACAGCGTTTTTGGGGCATCTGGCGCCATTTTATTGATGGAGTTCCGCTTTTCGGCAGGTTTCGCTTTTAGGCTGGGGTCTGGAACGTAACCCGCCGTATGAATGTGGCCCTACTGTTAGAACATCACATTGATAGTGATGGCCACCAACTCCCTCTCTCTGGGAGCAGGCCCCATTGATTAGAAATGTAAATGATAGTGTGGAGATGTAGCGCATTCTGGCTGTCTGTAGTCCTCTTGTTAACTGAAGCTCCGGCCTTCCACAGGTCTCCAAGCTGTTTCCTCATCTCCCTCCACTACCAAGCATCGCTTTGCAGCTGGAGCACCCAGACAAATTCAGACACACTCTACCTCCGCAGAAGCTCGAACTCGCCGTGACTCAGGTTCAAAATCCCAAAGGCTTTGCTCTCCACTGGAACATCAGCAAAGTGGACCCAAGGTGTGCCCCTATAGAAAGCTTCTGCTTGTTCATCTGCCTCGAGTATGCAAATAAGGGTGCACTCTCTAACTGGATGGAGACAGGCACAATTAAGTTTATGTCTCTCCCCATGGCTTGCTCTGTATCCCAGGTCCCGGGTTGCTCCAAATGTTACTTCGCCATTCAGTCGAAGGACATCTATGGGCGCTATGGACCCTTCTGTGAGATTCAGTCCGTTTCTGTGCTTTAGTTCCTGTGGAGCTGCACACTTGTTCATGTGCCCCCACACTTGTTCATGTGCCCCCCTTCTCTCTGTTGGCACGTTTTCCACAATTCCACTTGTAAAATTCTGTGTCTCAAGACTTCCAGTTCTCCCCATTGAGTTCTTTCCTTTCCTCAAGGGGTATCTTTATGCTACAGAGCAGGAAGGGAGGGAGGGACCAAGGCCCTTCAAGTGTTGTTGAACTACAGTTTCCATCATCTCTGCTCATTCACAGTACTGTCTGGGGCTGCTGGGATTTGTAGTTCAGCTGGGGCCACAGGTTTCCACCCACTGCCTGCTTTACATACAGTTTCTTTACACTCAAAACGTTTAAACATTCCTCCTCCTAACACTGAAGGGATAATGTTGAATTTTTTAAAAGTGCCTTTTCATGGAGACTTAACAGATTTTTTTTTCACTTTCAAAAAAAGGCTTGAATTAAAGTTGATTTAACTTCATGATGTCCTTAAAGCCCTTGCAAGATGCTCATTCCTGTTGGATTCCACAGGCACAGCTCCCGTTCCCAATCTGGTAGCTTGTCAACGTAACAGGGCTGTTTGAAATGGGAAGTATGGTCTGGTAGGTTTTTTTCCTTCTGAAAGAACCAGTTTGCTGCATACGAACATCAGTGTGCATGAAGACTTGACTGAAATTGGTTGGTCACAATGGCTGTTAACTCTCCTGTGTCTGCACCAGAATCAGTAGCTCTTAAGCACATGAGCTTCTGCTAAAAATACTTTGCTGTAGCGCCGGCCCTACCATTAGGCAGAGCGAGGCAGCTCCCTCGGGCAGCAGGTGGGCATGTGCCTTGGAACTTGCCCTGCACCCCCTAAGCTAGTCTTCCCCCACCCTCAGGGTCAGGTGCACCCAAGGATGTTGGAAGCAAGAGTCAACTGCCAATCGTGTCAGCTTCTGTACGTGGAAAGGGGGGGGGCGGAGGAATTATCCTGTCCTTTGCCTCAGGCCCCAAAATGCCATGGAATGCAAAAGAATAAATCAAGTAATTCTGCTCTTACTAGTCTTGAGAGATACTAACTCCTCAGACACACACATGCACACCTTCCAGCTCCTAAGATCCAAATAGATGCTGCTCTCAAGCTTGCCTGGCTCTTGAGGGCTAGAGGCTTGCTTAAAGAAAGGAAAGCAAGCTGTTATTCTCAGGACCCTGGATTGAGCCCGGCAGGAGTTTGCATCACCCAAGCATACAATCACGCACAGCTCTACCTTTTTCTCTATCACTGTGTTTAGTGCTCTTGAAATAGTTTGAATTTGTTCTTGAGTATTTAGCCAGATGCTGTCAAACTGAAATATGGTATCGGCAACAATACTGTTTGTAACTTTTATTTCCATATACACAGTGGGTATATAAAATACAAAACACTTGAGGCACAGTGGATAGAGTTAAGCTAGCAATCCTGAAAATTACTGTCCTCTGCCAAACATTTTTGGTTTCTTAATTTCTGTATTTTAAAAATAAAAAATCTTGAAAAATAGTAGGAGCAAATGTAAAAAAAAAAAAGTTCCTATAATTCCAAGTCGAGTTGCAAAGGCAGTAACATTTTAAGAAAAAAAAAAGGTGGTCTTTTTGTTTTTGGAAAAAATGATGGTATTGTCTTATGTGGTCAGAAATCTAAATATGAAAATAATTCTATATGTGTATGTACATGTACATACTTTTTTACATAAATATAATTTCAGTCTATACAATTTACCCGGCCAGACAAGTTCATTCTTTTGAGTAGCGAATGGACAGTGGTGCAGATTTTTGTATAAAATGTACATGTGCCTGGGCCCAAAATGTCTGAGGACTTCAGAGCACAGGACAAGAATAAGGAGCAGTAAATTTGAGTTCAAGGGGAGGGGGCAGAAACTGGTCAGTAACGGGGATGTCAGCAACCATTAGAGCAGCATTCTTCAACCTTGGGTCACCAGATGTTGTTGGACTACCACTCTCAACAACCCCAGCCAACGGCCAAGGATGATGGGAGTTGTATTCCAGCAACATCTGGGGGCCTAAGGTTGAAGAACTGTGTTAGAGCACGGGCAACCTTCCAGGGGCCATGTGCCAGTGATGGGCATGTGCAGAGGCAAAAGTGGATGGAGCAACAGCTCTGATTCTCCTCTCTGTACAGGCGGCTATAATCTAGCCATGCATAAGTCAGAAGTTTCTCCAGCACCGCCTACATCCTAACGCTTCATCTTCCATCCAGGCAAGCGAGACATGACTACAGTTCAGGAACATGTTCCAGCCAGGCAAAAGCCCTCAAGGAGGGTGCAAAGCAGGGCCGGTGAGGGGTGTGGCCTGGGGGAGAGTCCCAAGGGACAGACAGCAAGGGGGAAGGGTTCAGCCGGCCCCTGGGGCTGAAGTTCCTCACCCATGAGCAGAGCTTGGAAAAGTTACTTTTTAAAAACTACAATTCCCATCAGCCCCAGCCAGCATGGCCACTGGATAGGGGTGATGGGAGTTCAAAAAAGTAACTTTTCCAAGCTCTGCCCATGAGCTAGAGGGAGGTTTTCCATACAGAACACAGTTGGGAGGAGCTGGGTCTTTGCATGAATTCAAACATTTGGCCAGATATTTTGCAGGGTCTAGACATTTTCTTCCCCCTTTCATGTTAACATTCAAATCTGGGGTACCTTTTTTTTTTAACCTGTTTTAAGTAACTTTTTTCAGGTACATTGTTTTGGAGATGGAAAGGCTGCAGAGGGAAGTGACAGTTTTTGGTTCTTCTGGATCAAGGTGCAAAAGAAAATGTACTGAAAATGGGTTGGTTGGTTGGTTGGTTGCATTCCTTCACATCCTCCCAAATCTCAAAAGGCCCTGTATTGAGATATGAATTGGGCTACATGAGCATTTAGTTTAAACTTAATGGAATGGTTGTTTTAAAAGGCAGCTGATGATCAGCTGAAATGATCTTGATCAGGTGACAGCCATGCAGATGGAAGACTTGTAAGTTATGTTTATTTGGAAGTAACTCCCTATTGAGTTTAATAGGGCTTATACCCTAGCAACAGAGAGAGGATTGCAGCCTTAGTAGCAACCACTGGGATTAGTAAGGAAACAGCTGTTAGCTTTTGGGGTAGTCGATGGGGTTGTCTAATTTTAAAAAGAATGCTCTGTAAAGTAATCTTTGCTGCTGTTAAGGATGTCCCAAGACACATTTTAAGAGCAACCTGAGTTTTGTCACCTGCTGGGTGATTTGGCACATGCTTCCGGGGCTGTGAAACCCAGGCAACTTGTTTTGACACAAGCCAATATTGGAAAGATGGAGATATATATATAGCCACCAATAAATATGGTGGATGGGTGGCCAAATTATGGTTGGTTTGGGGGAGGGGGCTTGGGAAAGCATGTGGATTTGGGTAACTGGGAAAGCCAAAGTGGATCTTCTGGAATGATGCAACTCAAGAGGCAATAAGGTTTGGTGTTGTTTGGGCATTTCCTGGTTTAAAAATCACCCTTTTGTTGCCTGCTGTATGTATTTAAGCAGACAACAAAGCAGAAAAGCTGTGCTGCCAAAATCACTTTGTACCAGGACCCAGTACATAAATGCCTCCTTATGACTCAGACTGGCTGACCCAAAACTCTTATTGTCTTCACCAGGGGTGGCTAAACTGCTGGCCCTATAGGGTCCCCAAAATGATTTCTGGTGGCCCCCTGCAACTTGGCTGCCATGTTGTTTAATTTCTTTTTTCTTTCTACACCGACAGCTCTTCGGGGTCATGGCAGAGGAAAGCTACCTAGAATCCCTTTTTCAGTGGAGGGATTGGGTGCCCTCAAAGACAGCCTTTCTTTCAAATTCTTCCCAAATGTAGGGAAATGTTTCAATGAAGGCGTGACTGAACGGCCAGTGCAGAAATGAGCCAAGTGTTTGGTTTGACAACATGCTGCCTTTGTTGACTGCTGGTCAAGGCAGTGAACAGATTTACTCTGAATGCACAGTTTGATGTCCGGGAGCAATTGTTTTAGTCTCAGAAAGTAACGCTCACAGAAGCTGTAAGGGTTTTTGCTGTGCACCTAGAGCAGCAGAGAACAATCTTCCGCTGTGCTAGCTGATGCTGCGTCCAGCTGGAATTACTTCCAAGCCTGAATTGATTATGTTTAGAGCAGGGCACACCCATGTGCTAAACCCCTGGCAACCACATGGGCGCAGTACCTTTGTCCTGCTAGGCAGTTCAAGATCAGCCCAGAACTAGCAGCACCGAGCACATAATTGTCATACCATGCCACTACTTTAGAAAGAACTGCATCCGAGTTCCCTCCTCCACTGGCTTTGGATCACTGAAGGAACTACTGGCTGCAGGATGATATCCTGGATCCAAATAATTATTTGGGGGCCAAGAGGAGTCTGGATCTCGCAGACCTCCTCCTTCATATTCCTAAGGAGACTCCAGACGTCCATCTGAGTGCGTAGTGCTAGCGACAGAACAATGCTTACTGCACTCTGCCAGCTATGCACATTTGTCTTACAGAGCCATAAGACAACTCCTGCTTGTTTTGTTAATGCTTAGTAATATTACCTATTTTGAAAGCTGTATAACAAGAGGAAATGACAAAATCGTGGAGGATAGGTTCTATCAATGGCTACTGAGCACCAACAGCTGCCTTTAAGTTGCCCACTCACACTAGGGGAGTTTAGCTGTTCCAGTTGACCTGCAGTTTTCTCCCTCTCCCATAATACTTGTAGTTTCACACCAAGGGGGATGGGGTGATGCATTGGGAGAGGAGAAACAAACCATAACTTTACTACAAAACCGCTTCTGACTATATACAAAATAGTTACTGGATTTCCAGTACTGCCAAAGGATAGAACGTTTCCTTTTCCTAAAACCAGCTGCCAGAGTTTTATTTACGCTTCCTTAATATTAGGTACATGATGCCGCTGAGCAAAGTGAAAGCAAAGGCAATCCAGGCCAAGACGTAGGAATAGCCAAACTGGCCGCTGTTGACCTTGATAAAGTCGTAGTATGGACCCTTGTGAAACTCTTCATGGCGGTCTGTGTAAATTGATGCTGCAATCATCACGCACAAACCTGGGAGAAAGCGGAGAAGAAAACTGAAGTAGCGTCCTCCTGTTGCAGGCAACTGGGTGATAGAGATTTGGGAACCTTTGGCTCTCCAGATGTTGCTGAATGACACCTCCCATCAGCCCCAACAAGGATGACCCAATGGCCATGGATCACAGGAGCTGTCGTTCAGCAAGATCTGGATGGCCAAAGGTTCCCCACATTTCCCCTCAATAATATTTATTTAATTAATTTGCATACTGCTTCATGCTTCAAAAGAAGCCTCTAAGCGGTTCACAGTGTTAGCAAAAACCACAAATAAAGTGAAAGCAAAACTGCACATTTCACAACAGCAGAGTTGGAAGGGGCCTGTCAGGCCATTGAGGATCCAACCTCCTGCTCGATGCAGGGATCCAACTTAAAGCATACGTGACGGGGCTGTCCAGCTGCCTCTTGAACGCCTCCAGGGTCGGAGAGCCCACTGCCTCCCTAGGTAAATTATTGCAAATGTGCTCTAGGTGGTCCTGGTCTGAAAGCTGCAGCTGGTTCAAAATGCTGCTGCTAGACCATTGGTGGAGACAGACTACTGGCAGCACATAACTCCGGTGCTTAAAAGCTTGCACTGGCTGCCGGTATGTGTCGGGGGAGTCACTGTTGGTGGTCCCCCATGGCTCAGATGCGTGGCTCGTATCCACCAGGAGCCACACACTGGGAGGCCAATTTTATGGAATTCCCAGCTGAGGTTCAGCAAGCATTTTGAGGAAGATTTTTTTTACTGATTTTATGGTTAGTTTTAACTGATTTTATCTTGTATCTTTCTAACCTTCCTGTACACCGCTTACGGACCATGGTGTGAAATGGCATATAAATAGTTGAAAAAATAAAAACCATCACTCTGGAAAAGGCCCTCGTGACAGACAGGGATGAAACTATCTTGGTTTGCCTTTTAAGTTACACTTAAAACACTTTGAAAGATCTTAAACGTCAATATAAACTTAAAACAACAAACATAAATCTCACTAAGCAGCGATGGGGAACCTGGCACCTTCCAGATGATGTTGGATTTCAAAGCCCATCAGTCTCAGCCAGTGTGGCCAATAGTCAGGAAATAGGAGAGCTGCAGTTCAGCAGCATTCTGGGGAGCTGCAGGTTCCCCACCCCTAACTCAAAGGAGCCTCTGCTATGTTGTATATTGTATCCGTTAGGTATTTTTAAAAATCTGCTACATTCCTGAATGGACAGCGAAACAGATAATTGTATTATTCACTAATAGGCAAAAAACCTTGCAGTTTAAAAACGTACCTATAGCCAACAGATATTTCTACCAAAGTTTAAAAAGTAGGGAAATTGGGCAGCTATAGTGAATGCACCAGGGGAGCAGGAGACCTGACCTCCTCTCTGAGATATTGTACTGCCCTACAAATTTGTAAAAATGCAAGCACAATTTGGGTTGGTCTTTCACAGTCCAATCCACTTCCTGTGTAGCTTGGAAGAATTTGGTAACGTGCCTCTGGGCATATGGTGAGTGGTGGCAACACCTGCAGTCCTCCCAAATAACAGAAACAAGATGTGCTGTGCTGATCTTAGCAGGAAGGAAGCAACAATATTAACACAGATTTCAGATAGTCACTTTAAATAAGTTTGATTTACTTTGCAATTTTTTGTGAATTTCTCTGCTTTTTAATCCGGGAGGTAAGAAATGGGATCCTGTGCAGGTTTGCTGAAAATGGATTGATCATTTGCATGCTTATTGAGTTCAGTGGGATTTACTCCCCTGCAGTCATGCATAGGATAGGTGAAACTGACCACAGGAGATGGGGAGGGGAGAAGGGGAGCAGGCATGAGGTGGAGGAGGAGGGGAGGTTTGGTCATTTGCATGCTTATTGAGTTCAGTGGGATTTACTCCCATGCAATTATGCTTAGGATAGGTAAAACTGACCATTGGGAGGGACGCCTGGAGTGGGCAGGAAAGGAGGAAGAAGGGAGGAGGAAAGGAGAGGTGAAAGGCAGGTCTGATCATTTGCATGCTTATTGAGTTCAATGGGATTTACTCCCATGCAATCATGCTTAGCATATGTAAAACTGACCAGGGGGGAAAGAGGGCTGGAGTGGGCAAGGGAGGAGGATGAAGGAAGAGGGGAGGGGGAGGAAGGGAGAGGGGGAGGAGGAGAAAGGCAGGTCTGAGCAGTTGCATGCTTATGAGTTCAGTGGGATTTACTCCTGTGCAGTCATGGCTAGGATATGTAAAACTGACCATGGGGGAGGAGGGGAGAGTAGAGGGAAGGGGGGAGAGGGGAGCAGGAGAAGGGAATTGGAAGGGGAGGGGAAGGGATGAAGAAAGGGAGAGGAAAGGGGCAAAAAGGGAGGTGATAGGAGGGAGGAGAAGGGGAGGGCAGGTTTGATCATTTGCATGCTTATTGAGTTCAATGGGATTTACTCCTGTGCAATCATCCTTGAAAATGAAATGGACTGCCTTAAAGTTGATTCCGAATTATGGCGACCCTATGAATAGGGTTTTCATGGTAAGCAGTATGCAGAGGTGGTTTACCAATACCTTCCTCTAAGGCTGAGAGGCAGTGACTGGCCCAAGGTCACCCAGTGAGCTTTATGGCTGTGAGAGGATTCGAACCCTGGTCTCATAGGATAGGTAAAACTGACCATGGGGGAGGGGGAGGAGCAGGAGAAGGAGGGGATTAGAAGGGGATGGGAAAGGAGAAGCATGGGGTGAAGGAAGGGGAAGGGAAGGAGCAAGAGGGAGGGGATAGGAGGGAGGAGGAGGGGAGGGCATTTGCATGCTTTCTGAGTTCGGTGGGATTTACTCCTGTACAATGATGCTTAGGATAGGTGAAACTGACCTGGAGGAGGGGCAAGGAGGGGTGGGGGATGGGAGGAGATTGGATGGGTGGGCACTGGGCAGAAGGGAAGCCTCTTTCCTCTCCAAAAGGAAAACATTGTGAACAATATCATTCTTTTTCAGGGTTTCCTCCATTTTTTTATTCTACAGCAGGCACATGTAGCCTCCCACCTAAATTTAAACCAAAGCTGTCCCTGCCCACATCCACACCAGACGTTTATTTCCCTTTAGGCAGTCATGGCTTCTCCCAAAGAATCCTGGGAAGTGTAGTTAGTGAAGGGTGCTGAGAGTTGCTAGGAGAGGCCCTGATCCCCACACAGAGCTTCAATCAGAGCAGCTGACTGTTAAACCACGCTGGCCACTGGAGCTCTGTCAGGGGAATAGGAGTCTCCTCTCAGCACCCTTCACAAACTACACCTCCCAGGATTCTTTGGGGGAAGCCATGACTGTCTAAGGTGAAATAAAGGTCTGATGTGGGTGTGGCCCCCTGAATAGACTATTTGTACTGGGGGATGTCAACATTCATGCCAAGGCTACTTTGTCTGGGGCGGCTCAGGACTTCATGGACTCCATGACAACCATGGGGCTGTCCCAATATGTTCACCGCCCAGAGAGCTGTTGCTAGTCGGGCGGTATATAAGTTTTAAAAATAAATAAATAAATAGGCAAGCCCAGCAGCTGTGAGTCTGGCTTTTAGAACACTCAGTTGGTTCTTACTGAGCATGCCCGACATTATCATTTGAGTTCAATGTTAAATGTCTTAAATTAATTAAAAATCAGCCAGGCATTTTTTAAATTTTTAAACTGCAGAAGATGAAGGTCATAGTATGGGGAAGGTCATTAAAGGATTACAGGTATTCTGTGAACATGGTTGATATTTAACTAATTTCAGCAGATTATGAGAACTCTTGACAGAAAAAAGTCCAAAAGGGGTCTGGTTTTTTTCCTCCCTCTTTTTACATTTTGAACTCTCGATTCACTCTGACTGATTTGTGTATCGCCATAAAAATTTAGAGGGCTGTTAACCAAGCTCTGAGTTCAGGACTATGTTTCTGAGATCAGGACTATAAATTTTGTAAGGTTTTGTTTTGAAATGAGCTTATAAGAAGCATCTTTCTGAATGAGATGGGGTGCTGCAGATTCCAAAACAGAGATACTCACAGGATAAGAGCTGGATGATGGATGTTAAGACAAATCGCTCCCCTTGCTTTAGTCGGAAGAGTTGAAGGATAAACACGAAAAAGGCCACGCAGCAGAGGATGGTGGACAGGATCATCGTGGCCTGAACTGCCTGGATCGCGGGGTAGTCTGTAAATATAGAGTATTGTTTAAGATGGATTTAAGAGACATTCCATACCTGGGTGTGATTGCTGTACGCTAGATGGCTAGTAAATGAAACCAGCTGTATTTGAGCATGCTGCTTGTGTGTAAAACCTACACATGTGTGAGGAGGAGCACTGTAAGCTCTGTTCCACTACCTCCAGGACCATCCCCATTGCCATCTACATCATGGAGGGTGGATGTCTAAATGGGGGAGCCCCCTCTACTTATGGAGGCTTCTGGCATGGTTTAGAACCATGGTTACAGTCCACCCTCTTCCTCCCTCCGTGGCCTGGCCGGCACATAACCCTAAACCATGGCTTATTATCCCATGGCTTAATGTTTACATGTGAGCCCAGCCAAGCAGCTTAACTATGGTTTATTAACTATGGTTAAAGGTCACTCGTTAACCAAGGTTTGCAGTTGGTTTGTACACCTTAGTTAACGTTAACTATACCTCAGCATTACATGTGAACCCAGACCTCCTCCGTAACTATGGTCAAAGGCAGAGGTGGCTGGTGTTCATTGAGACTGGTAGGGCGGAAGGCAGGCCGCCCAACAGTAGATGGATTCAGAGCCATTGACAGGCACAGCGAGAGCCAACGACAGGCAAAGCCAAATAATTCTTGGTTTGTCGCTCGTCCTTTTCACCGAGCTCTACGAGGCCAAAAATGAGTCTAAGGAAAAGGAAGCTGATAGGCTGTGCCACCCCCCGGAACCAGTTTTAAGAAGGTAGGCAGGTGGGGGATGTCTGGGGGCAGAATGAGTTTGGTGGGGCAGTGCCCCATTTGCCCTCATGGACTAGCCTCCACAGGATCCTGTGGTTTTTATCATCAATATCCAACCAATCAATATTGTTGTGTTAGATCTGCGACAGCCCCAGTGGCTACCCTTTGATGCTGTAGTCAAGAAATCAAAATGCATCTGTAAAGCACCTCTTGATGCTGTTTCCACTTAGCTGCTTGCTCCTTGCACCATCTTGGTGCTTCCCTAAATGAAGCTCGTTTTCTAACGTCTTGACAGGACCTGCCACATTTTATTTCTGAGTTGTTTTTTCTAATATTAAAAAAATACGTTCTCCCATTAACTTTTCCTTCTTTAAACCCACCTACATCCTGCCAGCAACTTCCTCTCACCAATTCCCCTGCAGAGCGACAACAAAGAAGCTGTCAGCCTCTTGCCAACTCTCCAGAATCTGTTTCCTTCCCCCCCAAAATGCAGCTTCCGTAGAGAGGAACTTCTTGGAATCTGGCAGCACCAGACCCTCCCTTCCTTCTCTTATATTTCAGAGATCTTATGCAAAACTAACTTAACTATAGATGCAACCAGGGCAGGCGGTGGCAGCAGCATTAGAACCGGCTCACCCCCAAATTCCTCTAAAAGCAGGGGGCAATTGAAAAGACAGCAGTGAGGGGTCACCTGGAGATCGAGGTGTCAGGCAGGGGTGGTGAGGTGCTGGAGAACAGAACTGTGTGTGATAGCCCCCCAAATTACCCTCCCCCTCTCAGGTGTGGAGAAGACACTGCCCTATTTTGTTATTTATTTATTTATTAGATTTATATCCCGCCCTTACTCCCAGAAGGAGCTCAGGGCGGCAAACAAAAGTACTACAAACATCATAAAAACAGACTTCAAAAATATAAAACAAAAGATCCTTAAAAACATATTAAAACAAAATATATTTAAAAACATTTTTTAAAAAAGCTTTAACAACATCTTAAATAGCAATTCCAGCACAGACGCAGACTGGGAAAAGTTCTCTACTTAAAAGGCTTGTTGAAAGGAGAAGTAGGTGCCAAAAAGATAACAGAGATGGTGCCTGTCTAATATTTAAGGGGAGCGGATTCCTAGTTGTGGGTCCTCAAAAAGGAAAGAAGCCTCCCTCTGCATGCTATGATGTCATCACATCTTCCAGCCAATGATGAATACAGGGGATGGGAAAATGCTAATGTGATGTCACACTTTTTTAAAAAAAAATACCCTCTACTGGGGAGATATGGTTAGGGCGGGAGAGAGACTAAGTAATGACTAGTCTGGGCTTCACCCCCAGCCTCCCACGTCCACAGGCAGGAAGATACAGCTTGTGATTTACCCGAGAAGGTCTCGTTAAGTGCTGTAGGGTTCGTGCCATTGGTCCATAGATACCAAATGTCTGTGGAGAAGTCCTTCCCAACCCACCAGGCCTAAAAGAGAACAAGAAAAAGTGCATAAACGTACAGCTCAAGAGGAGGGGAAGGAAGTTCGAAATATACACCCTTCAAGCAAGGAGACCACCTTTTTTGTCTAGGTTTGTTTTGTTGTCGTTCAGTTAAAAATGCTTCTTTGGAGAAGCCCTGATGGCTGATGGCCACTACCTATTCCAAAACCCCACCTGCTGGGAGGTGGCTGGAGAGAAGGCCATTTAAATGGGAGTAACAAAAAAAAAAAGTCTGGTCGCAGCCACACCATTAGCTCAAAACACATTTATGGTACATGACTTCCCCAAGGAATCCTGGGAACTGTAGTTTACCCCTCACCGAGCTACAATTCCCAGCACCTTTAACAAACTACAGCTCCCAGAATTCTTGGTGCTTTAAATGTATGGGACGTTTTAAAAATATTTTAAACTCTTTTCAGAATGCTTTTCTCGTTGTTAAAATTGTTTTGTCGATTGGTTTGACGCCCTGGGCTGTTTCGGCAGGAAGGGAGGGTTATAAATCTAACAATCAAACAATCAAATACACCTCAGAAGGCAAGGTTGCTGCTATCTTAAGAACACAGGAAGCTTCCGTATAGTGAGTCAGACTCCTAGTCCGACTAGCCAGTAGCAGCTCTTGGCTCCATGTCAGTGGGGCACTTGAATCCGCTCCAGTTTTTAGTCCGAACTTACAAGAAACTGCTTGAGCACTTTGGACAGCTCCTTCACAGTTCAGACTAAAACCCAGAGCAGATTCCACTGCCCTACTGACACAGAGCCACTCAATGCCACTGAATCTAGCTCTGTACTTGCTGGCACTGCCTGTCCTGGGTTTCAGGTTGGGGGTTGACTCTGGACCCAGTGCAAAGCAGATGCACTGCCACCAAAGTATGGCTCTTCCTGCCCCCGAGGGTTCAGTATGAGAGACGGCCACATTAGACACATGCGAAATGGTAACTTAAGTTGGTGAGCAACTTACGCTGTCAATCGTGGAGATAAACAAAAAAGCTGCTGAGGTTATGTGGAAGACAATGATGAACGCCAGGAGAATCAGCATCTTTGCGCAGGGAGGGCAGCTTCAGAAGACGAGAATGCTGATCAAAACAGAAGGTGGAAAAGAGGCTCAGAGTTACAGGAAAGGATGCTAATGGCGCAATTACTACTACAACTTTTGCAACCAAGTCTTAATTTTGCAAGGCACACACAGACTTTATTATTACATTGATACCCCACTTTTGCTCCAAGGAGCTCAAGGTGGTGCACGTGGGTTCCCCCCCCCCTCCCAGTTTGTACCTCTCGGGAACCCTGTGAGTTAGATTTGGCTGAGTATCATGCACTCCGGATTTCCATGGGCGCTGTACAGAAAAGCCTACAGCTCAGAATTGGGAGGAGGACTTGCACCAGTGGGAGGGGGATGTCATGAGCCCCGGAGAACATTGCTGGACTGGTGATGAAGAAGAAGAGACAGAATGGGACAAGAAAGTGTTGAAGCAGAAGGCTTTGGCACTTTTGATAGTGACAGCTCCTCCCCCTTAGCTCCAGTTGCAACAGAGGGAATGCTAGCTGATCAGGAAGGCACCCTGGACACTCCAGTATGGGGTTCCGCAGGGGTCAGTTTTGTCCCCCATGCTGTTCAACATCTACATGAAACCGTCGGGTGCGGTCATCCGGAGCTTTGGAGTGTATTGCCATCAGTATGCTGATGACACGGCAGCTCTATTTCTCCTTTTCATCTACTTCAGGTGAGGCTGTCAATGTGCTGAACCGGTGCCTGGCTGTGACAATGGACTGGATGAGGGCTAATAAACTGAGGCTCAATCCAGACAAGACTGAGATGCTGCTAGTGGGTGGTTCTTCTGACCAGATGGTGGATGTCCAACCTGTTCTGGATGGGGTCCCCTGAAGGAGCAGGTTCATAGCTTGGGAGTTCTCCTAGAACCATCTCTGTCACTTGAGGCTAAGGTAGCCTCGGTGGCACGGAGTGCCTTCTACCAACTTTGGTTGGTGGCCCAACTATGTCCCTATCTGGACAGGGATAACCTGGCTTCAGTTGTCCATGCTCTGGTAACCTCCAAATTAGATTACTGCAATGCACTCTACGTGGGGCTGCCTTTGAAGACGGTTCGGAAACTGCAGCTTGTGCAAAATGCAGCTGCCAGATTGGTAATGGGGACCAGACGGTCCGAACATATAAAACCGATTCTGGCCCGCTTGCATTGGCTGCCTGTATGTTTCTGAGCTCGATTCAAAGTGCTGGGTTTGACCTATAAAGCCTTACACGGCGTGGGACCACAATACCTGATGGAACGCCTCTCCCGATACGAACCCACCTGTACACTACGTTCAAGATCAAAGGCCCTCCTCCGGGTGCCTACTCCAAGGGAAGCTCGGAGGGTGGCAACAAGGAAGAGGGCCTTTTCAGTGGTAGCCCCCAAATTATGGAATGATCTCCCTGATGAGGTGCGGCTGGCGCCAACACTGTTATCTTTTCAGCGCCAGGTCAAGACTTTCCGCTTCTCCCAGGCATTTTAGCATGTGTTTTAAATTGTTTTTATATTGTTTTAAATTTTTAAATTGTGTTTTAAATTGTATGTTTGTTTTAATGTTTTTGATTGCTGTAAACCACCCAGATAGCTTCGGCTATGGGGCGGTATACAAATGCAATAAATAAGTAAATAAATAAATAAACCAGCCCCTTCTCCTCCACTCCACTCCACCCTCTTCACCGCAGCTGCAGCCACCGTGTGCACCTCCTTTAGAGGAGAAGAATCTCGATGAGGTGCCACCACCACCATCCCAGACACACAGACGACTGCACCGGCATGCTCAGCTGGCCCCCACATTTCCAACTAGGAGGAGTGCTTGCATGCACACCCTCCCATTCTGTGACACCTTCCTCACGCAAATAGAAAGAGCCTGAGTTGAGTTGAGTTTATTTACAGTCAAATTGACCCTTCATACATAAATATTACAAAGTAAAACAAATACAAATGACTTCCATTTGATTTAACAGCAAGGAGATATATATCAAATAAAATCAATATACAAAACAATCAGATTAAAATTAGTTATTGGACTTTTATTTTCCTACATTTAATAGCAGCAGTGCTAAATTTGGCGACAGCAAGTGTCACCTCAGGTACATAATCGCCTAGAAGATAGTCTACGTAAAAGGATTCAGGACTAGATGGAAGAGACGACAAAATAGGCATAATCAATTGAGATCTTAAATCATGATAAAATATACAACGAAAAAGAACATGTTCATTTGATTCAATTTCTCCATCAGCACAGGGGCAAAGTCTCTCACAGTATGAGATTTTATTATATCTACCAGACAATACAGCGGATGGCAATATAGTTAATCTAATTAGAGTAAAAGCCCTTCTATAGTTGGGGAGTTCCAAATTCATGAGGTAGGACATTAAGGTGAAAAATTTCGGGTTGTGTCTTTGTTTCTTTACAAGAAGTAAATGATGCTGGAAGTCAATATCTCTTAACCGTTGTTTAATTATCGCACAGAGTCATAACCCAACTGGAGAATGTAGGGCAAAGAAAAGCCTAGGCTTAAAAGTTTGTCATGAATCATTTTTTCCCAAGGGGAACAAACTTTATAAGTACATGTGGAGCCAACCCGATAGGCCTAAAAATTAATTTCAACCATAATAGTAATCTCAATTTCCACACGCAAGACTCTATGGATTGGAGACCACATTCTAGTCTCAATATAAAGTTTGGAACACAAGTAGGGACTCCTAATATTGATCTTAAAAAGGAGTTTTGTATGGCTTCTAGTTTAGTAAAATTGGTGTATGTACTAGTTTGAGCCCCATATAAGAGTTGCGGGAGGATTTTCGCAGCAAATACTTTTATGGCTGGAAAGATAAATTGGCCCCCTTTCGTATAGAAGATAATAGGGCCTTTGTTGTACGTCTGGCAGTTAACAGGGAGGAGGAGATATGCATCTGATGGGAACCTGATGCTTGAAGTACAATACCGAGATATCTAATAGTTTTTACTTGCTCAGTCGGCAAGTTGTCAATCCTCCAGATATGTTTTGTTCTTTTTTTAGTAAAGAACCTTGGTCTTCTGCCGATTTACTACTAGTTTTTCTTCTTGACAGAAGGATGACAGAGCTGCCATCAATCTTTTGAGACCAATGGGTGTCTGTGAAAGGAGCAGTATATCATCTGCATATAACAGGCAGGCTCTCGGGTTAGAGGCTAGCATTGGAGGGTGAGATGATATAGATGAAAGTTTGGCCACTAGGGGGTTTATATAGATGTTGAATAGTAAGGGTGCTAAAATGCTTTTACTCTAATTAGATTAAATATATTGCCATCCGCTGTATTGTCTGGTAGATATAATAAAATCTCATACTGTGAGAGACTTTGCCCCTGTGCTGATGGAGAAATTGAATCAAATGAACATGTTCTTTTTCGTTGTATATTTTATCATGATTTAAGATCTCAATTGATTATGCCTATTTTGTCGTCTCTTCCATCTAGTCCTGAATCCTTTTACATAGACTATCTTCTAGGCGATTATGTACCTGAGGTGACACTTGCTGTCGCCAAATTTAGCGCTGCTGCTATTAAATGTAGGAAAATAAAAGTCCAATAACTAATTTTAATCCGATTGTTTTGTATATTGATTTTATTTGATATATATCTCCTTGCTGTTAAATCAAATGGAAGTCATTTGTATTTGTTTTACTTTGTAATATTTATGTATGAAGGGTCAATTTGACTGTAAATAAACTCAACTCAACTCAACTCAGAAAGAGCCTGCCAGAACCTACTTAAGGATTGTAAGGGGGTATGTGTTAATTGCTGCAACAGCGTCTTAGCTTTGAGCTGTCATGCCTAGTTATGCTGTGCAGAGCTGCAGAATCTGTTAGCTGATCCACAAAGTGCTCTAAACTGACGTTTTTCATTAAACATATTGAAGAAAGATACACTAGCAGTTCCAAGTCTGATTCCAACAGGTTTGGGCAGGACACAGAGACAGTGACTGGCCCAAAACCACTCAGTGAGCTTCATGGCTGGGAGTGGGGGATTTGAACCTGGTCTCCCCGGTCCTAGGCCAGAAAATTGGATGTGGCCCTCTGGGCCTCTCTGTCTGGCCCTCCAAATGCTTCCCAGACCCTGCCCCTCCTCAGCCCTACTCCACATCCTCATCAAACATTTTGCTTGGTGAGAATGCGTCCTTGAATTGCGATGAGGCCTCTTGCTTGCCTGGGTGGAGGATGGGTATGTGCGTAGAAACCAGATGTTTCACGGCTGGAATGTACAGTAAGAACTCAGCTAATGAAGCACATGCGCTCTTGGACATTACTTCTTTAACAGAAACTTCAGTACCAGAGGTAGGAATTTATTATTTTATTTATTCGTTATTTGATTTATATCCCGCTCTTCCTCCCAGCAGGAGCCCAGGAATAACGGAAAGAGCAGGGGTAGGTTCCTATGCCACAAAAGAGGAGTTCAACATATTTCAGCAAGCTTTTTATTCAAAACTAACAATGTGCATGTCTGAAATGAAATAATCGGGTCAGGTAAGCCTTGCACACAGTCCATTTGAAGGCTTATTCCAAAATGCATCCGGGGATGCCTGCCTTGCCCTTTTCCATCCATTCATTCATTCATTCATTCATTTATTATACTTGTATATCGCCCCATAGCCGAAGCTCTCTGGGCGGTTTACAGTAACTAAAAACAAATACAATTTAAGATACATCTTTTTTAAAAAAAATAAAACACAATTTAAAAATTTAAAACAATATAAAACACATGCTAAAATGCATGGGAGAAGAGGAAAGTCTTGACCTGGCACCAAAAAGATAACAGTGTTTTTATCACGTAGCATCTTGCTCCAGCGATCTAAAGCTGTGAGCACAGTTCTCCTCTCTGTATGCTCGAGCAGCCAGGCAAGAGGCAGCCACCATCACTGTTTTCTCTCGCTCTGCCAACCTCCCTTACACTCGAACAGAATTGTCTGCAGTCAACAGTGCTTCCAGGGCACCCAAAGCACTCTTTACTATAGAGGCACCTGCGCCACCAGGCAAATGCTGTCTGAATTGTCTGCCTGTTCATTTGCTCTTTATTTGCATTTTACCATTTTATTGTGTAAGTTTTGCTCTCTGCCATGTGCATTTTTTTAAATGGAAATCCAGCATTAAAATATCTTTGAAGAAGGAAACAAATGCACAGACATACAGCAGGCAAAGTGCCAAATAGAACTTCCTGTAATATTAGGAGAGGAGAAAGGGAAGGTTGTGTCAGCTCAATAGGACAGCATCTGTTTTGCAGACAGAAGGTCACTGTTTCAATCCCTGGCATCTCTAGGTAGGGTTGGGAATGGCCTCTCTCCAAGATTGTGGAGAGCTGCTGCTAGTCAATGGAGGCCACATCACAGTGGTGGGCAGGGCCAGTGGTAAAGGTGTGTGGAGCAATGGATGTGACTCTTACCTTTGTACTGTAATACCTCAGTTAATATATCCTCCAGGAAAGAAGCTCCTATCAACAAAGCCTTTTTTGGATGCAGAGGGTCGGGGGGCACATACTCTGACATAGTCACAATGTGGCTCCTTGTCTACTGGACCGTGGCTGCTGCAAGCAACTCTCTCACACCTGGCTGGAATGGCACTCCTTGCTAGGTGGTGCAGGCACCTCTGTAGTAAAGAGTGTTTCGGGTGCCCTGGAAGCACTGCTTACTGTAGATGCATCTGCTCGAGTGTAGGGGAGGGTGGCACAGAGAGAGAGACCAAGCACGGGGGGGTGGCTCCTCCTTGCCTGCCCACTTGAGAGTAAGGAAAGGAGAACTGTGCTCAAAGCTTTCAATTGCTAGAGCAAGATGCTACGTGATAAAAGGAAAAGGGCAAGGCAGGCATCCCTGGATGCATTTTAGAAGAAGCCTTCAAGTGGTCTGTGTGCAAGGTTTGCTTCATTTCAGACATGCGTATTGTTAGTTTTAAATAAAAAGTCTGCTGAAATATGTTGAACTGCTCTTCTTTTTGGTCGGGTAAGAACCTGTCCTTATTTCTATTCCTACTTCTGGTACCAAAGTAGTAATGTCCAGGAACACATGTACTTTATTAACTGAGGTATTACTGTACAGTTTTCAGAGTGGTTTAACAGTCAGTCCCTCTTCCCAGGGAACTCTGGGAACTGTAGCTCGGTGACAGGAATAGGGCATTTATTTATTTTATTTATTTATTTATTTTATTCGATTTATATACCGCCCACAGCCCGAAGGCTCTCAGGGTGGTGCACAACATAAGATAAAATACAATAAAATCGCGAAAAACAGTAAAAGCATACATGTTGAACAGTTAAACAGCCTGCTGTACATTAACAGCTAAAAGATAGATTAAAATGCCTGGGAGAATAAAAAGGTTTTAACCTGGCGCCGAAAAGATAAAAGTGTAGGCGCCAGGCGCACCTCATCAGGAAAACTGTTCCATAATTCGGGGGCAACCACTGAAAAGGCCCTAGATCTTGTTACAACCCTCCCGAGCTTCTCTGTGAGTCGGAGCTCGGAGGAGGGCCTTAGATGTTGAACGCAGTGAACAGGTAGGTTCATACCGGGAGAGGCGTTCCGCTAGGTATTGTGGTCCTGCGCCGTGTAAGGCTTTATAAGTCAAAACTAGCACTTTGAATTTGGCCCGGAAACAAATAGGTAGCCAGTGCAAACTAGCCAGAACAGGTGTTATATGCGTGGACCGTCTGGTCCTCGTCAACATTCTAGCTGCTGTGTTTTGCACTAGCTGTAGTTTCCGAACTGTCTTCAAAGGCAGCCCCACGTAGAGCGCATTGCAGTAATCCAGTCTCGAGGTTACCAGAGCATGCACAACTGAAGCGAGGTCGTCGCTTTCCAGATAGGGACGTAGCTGGGCTACCATCCGAAGGTGGTAGAACGCATTCCGTGCCACCGAGGCCACCTGCGCCTCGAGAGACAGGAATGGATCAAAAAGAACCCCCAAGCTACGAACCTGTTCCTTCAGGGGGAGTGTAACTCCATCTAGAACAGGTTGAACATCCACCATCTGATCAGAGAAGGCACTCACCAACAGCGTCTCAGTCTTGTCAGGATTGAGCCTCAGTTTATTAGCTCTCATCCAGTCCATTATCGCGGCCAGGCAACGGTTCAGCACATTAACAGCCTCACCTGAAGAAGATGAAAAGGAGAAATAGAGTTGCGTGTCATCAGCATACTGGTGACAACGCACTCCAAAGCTCCTGATGACCGCACCCAACGACTTCATGTAGATGTTAAAAAGCATGGGGGAAAGAACCCATCCCTGCGGGACTCCACAATGGAGAGTCCAGGGTATCGAACAATGCTCCCCAAGCCCCACCCTCTGGAGCCGGTCCACCAGGTAGAAGCGGAGCCACTGCCAAGCAGTACCTCCAACTCCCAACTCCGTGAGTCTCTCCAGAAGGATACCATGGTCAATGGTATCAAAACCAGCTGAGAGATCAAGGAGAATCAACAGAGTAACACTCCCTCTGTCCCTCTCCCGACATAGGTCATCATACAGGGCGACCAAGGCTGTTTCAGTGCCAAAACCGGGCCTAAAACCGGATTGAAACGGATCTAGATAATCGATTTCATCCAAGAGCACCTGGAGCTGGTTGGCGACCACCCGTTCCAAGACCTTGCCCAGGAATGGAACATTCGCTACCGGCCTATAGTTGTTGAGATTATCTGGGTCCAGGGAAGGTTTCTTCAGGAGTGGTCTCACTACCGCCTCTTTCAAACAAGTAGGAACCACTCCATCTCTCAAGGAGGCATTTATCACTTCCCTGGCCCAGCCGGCTGTTCCAACCCTGCCAGCTTTCACTAGCCAAGAGGGGCAAGGATCCAACATCTCCTAACAATTCTCTGCATCCTTCATTGTGTCCAAGATTCCTTGGGGGTAGCCATGACTTTTTAAAGTGGTAGGTTACTATTTTAATTGTATAGTGCAGATACTCTATACAACCTATACTCTGGACAAGAGGCTACTGTAAGGACAGAATATGGAGAAACCGATTGGTTCCCCATCAGAAAGGGTGTGAGGGGTGTATTTTATCACCCTATTTGTTTAATCTGTATGCAGAACATATCATACGGAAAGCGGGATTGGACCAAGATGAAGGAGGTGTGAAAATTGGAGGGAGAAATATCAATAATTTAAGATATGCAGACGATAACATACTATTAGCAGAAACTAGTAATGATTTGAAATGAATGCTGATGAAAGTTAAAGAGGAAAGCAGGACTACAGCTCAATGTCAAAAAGACTAAAGTAATGACAACAGAAGATTTACGTAGCTTTAAAGTTGACAATGAGGACATTGAACTTATCAATACCTCAGCACAGTCATTAACCAAAATGGAGACAATAGTCAAGAAATCAGAAGGCTAGGACTGGGGAGGGCAGCTGTGAGAGAACTAGAAAAGGTCCTCAAATGCAAAGATGTATCACTGAACACTAAAGTCAGGATCATTCAGACCATGGTATTCCCAATCACTATGTATGGATGTGAAGGTTGGACAGTGAAAAAAGCAGGTAAGAGAAAAATCAACTCATTTGAAATGTGGTGTTGGAGAAGTCTGCAGATACCATGGACCGCAAAAAAGACAAATAATTGGGTATTAGAACAAATTAAACCAGAACAATCACTAGAAGCTAAAATGATGAAACTGAGGTTATCATACTTTGGACACATCATGAGAAGACATGATTCACTAGAAAAGACAATAATGCTGGGAAAAACTGAAGGGATTAGAAAAAGAGGAAGGCCAAACAAGGGATGGATGGATTCCATAAAGGAAGCCACAGACCTGAACTTGCAAGATCTGAACAGGGTGGTTCATGGCAGATGCTCTTGGAGGTCGCCATAAGTTGTAATTGACTTGAAGGCATATAACAACAGTGCAGATGGGCTCAAAGTGTATGCCTGCCCCTCTTTCTAAGCCACTGTTGTGCCCACAGTTGTTATTATTATTAATAATAATAATAATCTTTAATTTTATCCTGCTCTTTTTCCAAGGACTGGAACTCAAGGCGGCTTCCAAATATAAAAGTACATATAATTACAAGCAAACAAAAAAATCTACATTAAAATACAATTAAACTATGTGCAATAATAAAACCATTTAAATATACAATTGGAGTAATTCAAAACTCACTTTAAGATAGTATAGACAAAACAGTAAACACAACACCCTCTTCAACCCCATATGGACCTTGGAATTCTAGGAAACAACAAAGTAGATCCCACAAGCTTGAAATCTATTTCCTCTCCCCACCACGGATGTAAAATATGACTTCTCCTGCCCAATCCAAGAAGTGTGTGTACGTGTGGACCTTTCAAGCAGAACTTAATGTCATTTCGTGTGATTTGGTTCAACAGTCCATCTTTTTTTTTTCCCCAAACTTCTCACAGCAAATTTGTTGCTGGCTGTCCAGATTGAGTAGACTCTTCCCTGGAAAGGTCTATTGCAGGAGTGGGGAACTTTTGACCCTCCAGATGTTGCTGAGCTACAATTCCCATCAGCCCTAGCAAGCATGGTCAATGGTCTAATGTCTCCTTTGGTTAAAGCAGCCCTCCCTAACCTGGTGCCCTCAAGATGATTTGGGCTACAAAACAGCCGTGCTGGCTGGGGCCTATGGGAGTTGTAGTCCCATCTAAAGGGCACCAACTTAGGGAAGGCGGGGTTAAAGAATGCTTGATTCAGTCTTTGGGCATTCCAGAGATGCACAAACTGACAGAGCGAATCTATCAAAGAATGGGATTGGCTGCAGCAATAAACTGCTCTTCTGCCTTACAGGAAAAGGTTCACTATTCTTACTCTAGTCCACCATCCTCTTTCTTGTTATGTGAATTTGTATAGATATTAGCAGAGATCGGCAACAGTCTGAGATGTGTGTGTGCCAGTGTGTGCATTTACCTAAGTAGCAGGCGTTTTACCCTACATTGAGATCACTGAGACTTAAAACTTAGTAAAATAAGAAAAGCTGCTTTATTTATAGAAATACATAGTAAATAGGAAAGGCATACCTAGTTCTAAGTTGGAGGTGCAACGCCCAGGTTTGGGAGTTGCCCTCATGGCTTAGGAGGGAGAAAGCAGAGACAAAGGGGTGTCTCCTCTTTCCTCAGACAGTCAAAGAAGGGAAGGAATGGGCGGAAGGAGGAACAGCAGATAAGCTTCCCTAAGCATATCAGTCTGCGATGGAAGGAAGTCAGTCAGAGCATCACAGGTGAAGGTAGTCAAGCCTAGCCATCTGGAGGACCCTAACTCTATCTCCCTTCTGGAACATAAAAGAACAAAACAGGAGTTGTTCTTGCCCCTCTTCCAATGTTTCTGACAGTGTGACCTTAAACAAAAAGGTAAAGGTGTCCCTGCACTTGTAGTGCAAGTCGTTTCCAACTCTTAGGGTGACGTCTGGCGACGTTTACTAGGCAGACCATATATATGAGGTGGGATTGCCAGTTCTGTCCCCGGCCTTTCTTTACCCCCAGCATATGCTGGGTACTCATTTTACCGACCATGGATGGATGGAAGGCTGAGTGGACCTCGACCCCTTTTACCGGATATTCGACTTCCTCCTTCCATTGGAATCGAACTCCGGCTGTGAGCAGAGCTTCGGCTGCGTTACCGCCGCTTACCACTCTGCGCCACGGAGGATCTGAAAAGTAATCTGTTCCTATGTCTATGACGGGGTAGCCAATGTGGTGCACTCCAGATCTTGTCTGACTCCAGCTGTCATAAGCCCTGGCCAGCATAGGCAAAGGATGCTGGGAGCAGTAATCAAACAACATCTGAAGGGCACCCCATTGGCTACCTCTGGCCTATGGTACAAAGATTGCAAAAATTGCAACGTTCACACACTCCTACAAAACAGCAGTGTACACACAGCTCTAGGCACGAGGGGGGAGTTCTTGAAGAAAAAAGGCAGAAGTCTCGCTGAGCATTCATGAAACCTTGGGAGTGCTTAAAGTAGCTTTTGAGGAAATCTAGTACAGTACCCAGACTTTGTTCAACTTTTCCGTTAGGCTTCCATGTTTTATCTTACTTTTGCTTCAGCAGTCACCTTTAGATTCAATGTCCGGTATCTTTTGGCAAGGCAGGGAAGCATCTGTTGCAGCTTGCAAAGCTAGCGCTGTGGCATTTGAGCGTGTAACCCAACCAGGCTGTGAACCTTGAATTTTTAAAAAAGCCAATAAAACAAAACTGGCAGCTCCAGGTTGGCTGTCATCTTTTGTTTTTGAGGAGCAAAACAGGAAGGATGGCTGAACACAAAGCAAAATATCTGTCTTGCAGAGGATAGGTCAATCAGTGGCAATTAGCCATGATACCTAGACAGAGCTTCCATACATAAAGGCAGTCTATATGTGAGAACCAAATCCTAGGGACAACTGATAGGAAAGGGCGGTCACTCTGATGCCCTCCTTCTGGGCATCCCAGGAGCATCTGACTGGCCACAATCAGAAACAGGATGATGGACTAGAGCAGGGATATGGAACATTTTTTCAGCCCAAGGGACATATTCCCTCGTCAGCAACCTTCCAGGGGCCGCATGCCTGTGGTGGGTGGGGCCGGAGGCAAAAGTGGGTGGAGCAACAGATGTGAAAAAGCCACAGCTATGAAAAAGCCACAGGTTTCTACATATTCATTCATTCATTCTCTCTCTCTCCCTCTCTCCCCCCCTCTCCCTTTCTCCCTCTCCCTCTCCCCCCCCCCCATCGTGCATCCGGGCAAGCAAGAGACACAATAAGAGTTCGAGGGCACATTCCAGCCAGGCAGAAAGCACTCATGAAGGTTGCAGACCAGGACTGGCGAGCCGTGTGGCCAGAGATTGGGGGCATTCAATTGGCTGGTGCGAATACATGGGCCTTTGCAATGCTCTTTCTTCATCTCCTCTAGTAGCTTATCCTTCCCCGCTTTTGGGGGGCATTTTGTTTTTGGATCGATGGGCATTTGAAATACGAGAGCTGAGTTCCTCTGCCTCTCAGCACAACCCAGTGAACTGCTAAGCGAATCAAGAGGATTTAGCGTTGAATCCAGGCATGTGGGAGCATGTGCTGTTTACTTTCATTATGGGGGGAAGATCCACACCCAAAGATGAAGATCAGCCAAATGCAGTGGAGGCTGATCCACGAGGGCGATTGGGACACTGCCTTGCCAACCACATTCTGCCGTCAGCCAGGCCCCACCTGCCTGCCTGCTTACAGCCAATCAGGGCTGCCTCTGCCTGTCGTTGGCTCCGGCTCCACCCACTGTTGGTCTCCCCGCCTTCTGCCCCAATGGGCACCAGGCACAACTGGCCAAACACCTGATCCAATGAGAGACATGCCAGGGTTGGGGCAGGAGCTGAAGGTTCGATCTTGGGTGTTCCCAGCTAGAACTCGGCATTCTAAGTTGTAATTTATCTGTGTCCCAATTTCCTCTCTATTTCTGCTACCTTGCCTTACTCTGATATTGTTAAACCATTGGCCACGGTTGCTGGGGCTGATGGGAGCTGTAGTTCAGTAACATAGAGAGGGCCAAAGGTTCCCCACATCTGGTCTACGAATGCCTTTTTTTGTATTTTTTTTTAAACTGTCACTGTGTTTTAGAATTTTATTTTTGTTGCTGTTCAATTGTTTTGTTATGTTTGCTGCCCTGAGATCCTTAGGGAGGAAGGGCAGGATATAAGTGTAATTAATAAACAGAAACAAATAAAGGAATCTGAGTCTTATTCTACTCAGATTACGGATTTCTGAGTGACCATTCGAACATCAGAAGAGCCAGCTGGATCAGACTAACAGATCTTTCTACTCCAGCTTCTTGCACCCAACAGTGGCCAAACAGATGCCTTTGAGAAGCCTACATGCGGGGCTGGAGGATAACAGCCCTCCTGCTGTTGTCTGTTCCCAGCAG
Organism: Rhineura floridana; assembly: GCF_030035675.1. Lineage (NCBI taxonomy): Eukaryota > Metazoa > Chordata > Lepidosauria > Squamata > Rhineuridae > Rhineura > Rhineura floridana. The sequence continues at coordinate 22,603,910 of NC_084496.1, forward strand.
CTAGTATCTGGAGATAGACTGCCTCTGACCATGGAGGTTCTATTTAGCCTAAGACTAAAATCAGAAGACCCCCTCTAGTCCAATCTCCTACAGAGGCCAGCCAGATCTCCATGGGATGCCAACAAACAGGACAGGGGCACAAGAACATTCTCCTGTCATTGCTCAAGAGGGATGATCTGTGTACACTGCCCTGAGCTCCTTAGAGGGGCTCTCAGGGCAGGGATAAAATGAGATTGGAATCGTGCATAATGTCCTTAGCTCCATGCAGGAGGAGTGGGGTGTAGATAATCAGACAAAACAGCCTACCGAGGGAGTGAGTGTATTTTATTTTTTATTTTTCTGCTTCGACACAGTTTCAAGAAAAGAAAAAAGAGCATTTGTGAGTTTCTCTTTCGGGCCAATATCTAGTAACACAGGCAGAGCCCTGCTGGATCAGACCAAAGGCCTACCTAGTCCAGTGGTCTTTTTGCCCACAGTAGCCAGCCAGATGCATACCCCCTTGTAGACAACCTTCCAGAGACCTCATGCCAGTGCTGGGTGGAGCCAGAGGCCAAAGTGGGTGGTGCCAGAGGCAAAGTGGGCGGAGCAACAGCTATGACTCTTACCTTTCTGCAGCAGGCTTTATTCCAGCCACGCAAAAGTTAGAGGAACAGAGGGAGCTGCCTTGTACTGAGTCACGCCACTGCTCCATCTAGCTCAGTATTGTCTACACTGACTGGCAGCTGCTCTCCAGGCTTTCAGACAGGGGACATTCCCAGCCCTACCTGCCAGGGATTGAACCTAGAACCTTCTGCATGCAAAGCGGACGCTTTGCCACTGAGCCATGGCCCTTCTGCAAACAAGAGGTTTTAATACACCCATGTGACTCCACCTAGGCAAGCAAGAGGCCTGATGGTAGCTCAAGAGCACGTTCCAGCCAGGCAAAACCACACTCAGGGTGTGGCCTGGGAAGAGTTCTCCGGGTCAGACAGACAAAAGGTTCCCACCTCTGCCCCATGGGAAGCCTGCAAGCAGGATGTGAGCTCATGAGCACTCTCGGCATGAGGGCTGTTGCCTGTTCAAACAAATCCTAAAATGCAATCTTAAGTACACTTAGTGGGCAGTAAGACCCACAGAGCTCGGTGGGGTTTAATTAGAGTAAGCCTGTTTAGGATTGTAGTGGATGCCAATGAAGCTTAAGAATTTTATTCAATTCATCCACTGATTCAGTTAAGTCTGCACATAATTACATAGGGGTAAAGCGCAACGGTTTCAAAGAAAAATGAGGAAGGCTTTCTTCGTTTTCAGACACTGCAGATGCAGGTCAAAGCAGACTTCCTTTTGCAAGAAATATTCCCTCGTGAGCATGAGAGGGAGGGTAAGGGAATGCCTTTTTCTAAGATGCTTGCCACCTCCGGGTTGTTAGTTTACAAAAGAAGATGCATTTTTATTTTGTTTATTTATTAGATTTATATCCTGTCCTTCCTTCCAGTAGGGAGGATTTAAAAAAATAATAATTCACAAACATTAAAATCTGCAAACTGATTAATTGGGGAAACATTTTTAAATGGGTGAAAACGTTTTATCATCTATTAACTAATCAAGCGTAGTTATCAACCAAATTGTTGCAGCTCTACTTAGAATAGACTACTTTTGTGCTAGGTGCTGTCAAAAAATACTGGGCTCCATCTGGGCCTCCTCTTCCCTGTCCCAGAAAACTCTTGCTGGGAGGAAGGGCGGGATTTAAATCAAATAATAAATAAATAAATCAGTGAGTTGGGGAGAAATTGGATTCTGTTTACATCTTAAGGAGAAACTATCTAACTTGCACTTTTCAAACCCAGGCATGAACCAAAACACAATTATCCTTCGAAATTTGTACATCTCCAAATGTTGCAAGGCGGTTTCCCAAGTGCTGTGTACAGTAAGGCTTATATTTGGGGGAACTGTCCGTAAAAATGCATGCATTAGTGAAATTAACATGCAAAGGTTCATTACATTAGGGAAAGCTGCTTGCAAAAATGTGTATGTTACTCAGAGCTGCATACAGAAATGTGTATATTAGGAGATATTTGCATTAAATTGACCTGAAACTGACAGATTCATACATCCCTTAACAGCAGCAGAAATTTTGATTTCAAGCTTTGGCAAGCATGAGCTAAGCTCCCATCAGTTCCTCTCACCACTGTCTGCACCAGGATTCTCTAAGTGTACAGAGAGAATTAGAATCGGGGGGCTCTTCCAGGCGACCCACTTGTTCAGCATTCATTTTGATTTAATTTGACAAAGCTTCTGCAAAGATTAAGATTATAGCCTGTCTTTATGAAGCATCCATCCTGATTTACTCGCAAGGTGTTTATGTGTCTTTCCATCATTTAGTCATCCCACACCTCAATACATTTCCCCATCACTTTCCTACCTGCAAAAAGTCAGCTTTTTTTAAAGTGGATTTGTAGCGCTGGGGAGGCAGAGTGCTTTATTGCACAAGCCTAAATTTCCTGGTATTTCCCTTCCAGAAAATACTGACAGGGTGGAGACACCCCAGATCTCTCCCGATGCCTGCAATGGAAACTCTGCAAGAGCATGATCTAATCTCTCTTTGGCTCGCCACCCTTTGGCTGGTATATAAAAATCAATTCCCTGCTCTATCAAGAGCCCTCCAGTTCTAGCAGTTAGAGAACCACCGGAGTCTTAACCTAACAATTGCCTTCTTGGATCAGACCAAAGGTCTATCCAGTCCAGTATCCTAATTCCAACAGAGGCCCCCTCCTCCTCTCAGAAATTACAGCTCAGAACAGCACAGGAACAAAAATGAGATAAGGAATGTGAACTGGAAAGAGATGTGAAAGTATTTCAAGACAGTTTTGACAGGCCTCTTTTAAAACTGTTCAAACAGCTCTGATTCCAAATAGTTCCATATCTTAGATGGGGCCAGAGGAACCCAGATCTGCTAAAGAAATGCTTAACATTGTACAGGATAGGATTTATTAGTGGGGTAGATGCCATTCAGGCTTGGGAAAGATTCAATATTCAAGCAATGGAGTACGCTACAAGTAATTTCCATGTCCTGGGGACATCAGAGGTATCGCGCAAACGCAAAGCTGATTCAGTTGCTGGGTTTTTCTTGGACATAAACGGCTAGCAACGAATCAGTCTTTCTCAGACAGGTGGGACCTTTTTTTGCCAATGGTTCTGTGTCAGTTTGCAGCTCTGTTTGGGGGAAAAGGTAAATGCTACAAAGTCCCTTCCTCTTCCCTGCACACATTGTCATTTGTTGACGCTTTGCATGCAAAATATTGCTAGCTTTCAACTGACACGAGGTCCTTCCAAGCCCATTGTCTTCCTGGGATGTTTTGAGACCTTAGGCCAGGGCTATGGCCCTCCAGATGTCATTGGACACCAAATCCCATCAACTCCAGCCAGCCTGGCCAACGGCCAGGGTCGACAGAAGTGGGAGTCCACCAATGTCTGGAAGACAACCAGTTCCCCCAGCCCATAATAACATACAAAGAGCTCTCCTGCAGGGGTGGGGAATCTTTGGCCCGCCTGATGTTGCTCCAACTCCCATTATCCCTGGCCATTGGCCACGCTTGCTGGGGCTGATGGGAATTGTAGTTCAGCAACATCTGGAGGGCCAAAAGTTTCCCAACACCTGCTGTACTGGATCAGACCAAAGCAGAGACCATCTAGTGCAGCATCCTGCTCCCAGCAGTGCCCAGTGGGATCCCTCTGGGAAATCTCCCAACGGTGCCTCTCCCACTGTTGTTTGCCAACAGCTGGCATTCATAGAATAGTAGAGTTGGAAGGGGCCTACGAGGCTATCAAGTCCAACCCCTTGGTCAATGCAGGAATCCACCTTAAAGCATCCCCAATAGAGGGAGTCTATCTGTGGACCTGGAGCATCTATATCAGTAGTGGCCAGCTGGTGCCCTTCAGATGGGTTTTTTAAAAAAAAAAAAAACCTTCTGGTCTATAATATACATCTCTAAATGGTTTACAACCCCAGTTAAAGCATCAAATAAAACACTGCAAAATATCAAAACAAAACATTCCAGATGAAGGACATAGTATAAAATAGACATTTACAGCAGGAAAATTAACAGGAAAACAAAATATTAAACATAAAGGCATTGCATGTAAAAATCAAATATATAACTTCAGTAAACTCTCCAAAACGGCATCATCAGTCACTAAAAAAAATAACTGAGATAGAAGCTGCACTCTCACTTCTCTCCATCTCTGACACAGAAATACATCCTTAGCAATCCTCCAGATCCAAGTCTGGCTTTCACGCGTTCCCCGCCAGCCACACAGATAAATAATCCCAGCCAACCAGTTATTAAGGAGCAAATGTTTGGTCTACAAAAATACATAGCAGCAGTTAAGCATCGTTTACAGCCGGCTCTTTCACCGACCTCCATCTAGGGCAATATAGCGTCATGCAAACAGCAATATAACCTCTCCCTCCCAGTCTCTCACCCAGGTAGCCTCATACTGCATATCGTTCAGTCTGTCACACGGAGTAGTACTGAGCCACTATGAAATACACGCAAACATGACAATCCAGAGTCTCACTCTGGGGAGCAAAAACACTCCTGTTTGAAAACAACTGCATGGGTTGCCAGCTTGTTTCAAGGAAGAATTGACTAGCTCACGCTAGCGTTTAAAACCTTAAACGACTTAGGTCCCAAATATCTGAGAGACCGCCTCCTCCCCTAGAGGCCCTCTCGGGTGTTGAGGTCAGCAGAAGGGCCCTTCTGGTAGTGACGCCACCCTCAGAGGTTCAGGGCGTGGTGGCCCGGGAGAGGGCATTCCTTGTCGTGGCCCCTAAGTTGTGGAATGCCCTCCCCACCAAAGTGCGTCTGGCAACTGCAGAGTACAGTTGTAGGTGAATGCGGAAGATGTACCTCTTTACCATGGCCTTTGATGCCTGAGACATGTATTTGTAGGACCCACACTATTTGGGGATTTCAGGTTGCTTTGAAATTGCTTTTAATGTTGGATTTTAAAATGGTTGCAACCTGACTTGGGACCTTTGGGTGAAAATGGAAATGGACTGCCTTCAAGTTGATCCCGACTTATGGCGACCCTATGAACAGGGTTTTCATGGTAAGCAGTATTCAGAGGGGGTTTCCCATTGCCTTCCTTTGAGGCTGAGAGGCAGTGACTGGCCCAAGGTCACTCAGTGAGCTTCAGGGCTGTGTGGGGATTCGAACCCTGGTCTCCCAGGTCATAGTCCAGCAACTTAACCACTACACCACACTGGCTCTCAGCTGAAAGGTGGGTAGTAAATGAGTATGATAATTAGAGCTCCTCTCACCCATGCTGACTGGGGTTAATGGGGGTGGGAGCCCAGTAGCATCTCAAAGCTACCCCTGTACAGTCGTCATGGCTAGCGTAGTAAATCACAGATGGAACTCCAATTCCTTCTCTGTGAAATGGTCTAATCCCCCTTGGAAGATGGTGGTGTCATGAGCCCCGTTCAGAACGCCTCACAAAGTGGGAAGGGGGAGGACCGGGATCCGGGGCTGGGGCCAAGTAGTCTACCAAGGGGAAGGGGTGGAAACCGGAGAAGACAACAGTAGTCTGGCCAGTGACAGCCCTGTCCCAGAGGCTCTGGCTGCAATAGATGAAACAGTGTCTAACAGCGAACCCCCCTCCACATCTCCACACCCCAACTCTGCTTTGCCCCCAGCGCTGTCTCCTGCTCCGCCCCCAGGGCAGGAGGACTCAGAGTTGCAGTCAGTGCAGGAGACTAGAGAACTGGTTGAGGCGTCTCCCCTCCCATCGTCAAGGCCGCTGTTGAAAGAGGAAGGTCTTCAGTAGGCGCCAAAATGATAACAGATGGTGCTTGTATTTTATTGCTGGAAATCACTTCAGGACTTTTTTGTTGCCGGAAATGATTCACAAATTCAATACACCTACAGCGTATTCTTGGAGCGTCTAAGGTTGATATCTGAATGAGAGGAACTGGGCCTGTGTTTTGTTTCTGGATTGGCAATGGGGTGATCTATCCCTGAATCTCTCACCTTGGAATGTCAAGTACACACACACACACACACATCCCTCATCTGCACCATACATTTAAAGCACCATGGCACCACTTTGAACTGTCTTGGCTTTCTGCAAAGCATCCTGGGAATTATAGTTTGTGAAGGGTGCTGAGCATTGTTAGGAGAGCCCTGTTTCCCCTCACAGAGCTACAGTTCCCAGAGTTACCTGAGAACAGGGATAGATTGCTAAACCACTCTTGTAGCCCTGTGAGGGGAAACAGGGGTCTCCTAACAACTCTCAGCACCCTTCACACGCTACAGCTCCTAGGATGCTTTCAGGGAAATCATGACTGTTTAAAGTGGTATAAAAATGGAAATGGAAATGGACTGCCTTCAAGTCGATCCTGACTTATGCCGACCCTATGAATGGTAAGCGGTATTCAGAGGGGGTTTCCCATTGCCTTCCTCTGAGGCTCAGAGGCAGAGGCTGGCCCAAGGTCACCCAATGAGCTTCAGGGCAGTGTGGGGATTCGAACCCTGGTCTTCCAGGTCATAGTCCAGCACCTTAACCACTACACCACACTGGCTCTTAAAGTGGTATAAGAGTGCTTTAAATGGATAGTGCAGATGGACATACACACGCACCCACTGTTGCTCTCTCAGCCCTGCACCCTCTTCTCCCTCCCCTGCTCCTGGCCATGAGTGGTCCCTGTTCCATTTAGGGTGGTGCAGGGCAAACTCTTTGACCCTGCCTATTGTGTACCTGAACAGTGAGTTGTTTGTTCAAAGGCAATTCGGCTTCCCGGTTTGGCGTGCAGAAAGGGAAACCCAAACGCTTTGTTCCAAAGCAAACGTCAACTTTCCCTCTTCCTTTCCACTCCGTGCTGTGAAGGAAGGAATGCACTAAGCCGTGGCTAGAGGGAGAAAGACCCTTGCCTTGCAGAAAACAAAAATCCCTTCAGAGGAGCTTTCAAAAGAGGCTGGCGGCTGGCTTCCCTCAAAATGCACAACCACCAAAGTGATAAGTGGGAATGGTTTTTTTTTCAGGAAAGGCCCATGGTAGTACAGTAGGTGGCACCTACCCTGTGGAATTCCCTCCCCTTAAATATTAGACAGGTTATCTTTGCGGCGCCTATTGAAGACCTTCCTCTTTCAACAAGCCTTTTAAGCAGAGACCTTATCCCAGCCTGCTTCTGTGTTGGAATTGCTTTTAAAGATGTTTTTAAACCTTTTTAAAAATGTTTTTAACCTTTTTTTAAACATGTAGTGGGTAAGGTGTTCGACTATGACCCGGGAGACCAGGGTTCGAATCCCCACACAGCCATGAAGCTCACTGGGTGACCTTGGGCCAGTCACTGCCTCTCAGCCTCAGAGGGAGGCAATGGGAAACCCCATCTGAATACCGCTTACCATGAAAACCCTGTTCATAGGGTCAATATATGTTGGGATCGACTAGAAGGCAGTCCATTTCCAAAGCTTTTTTTTTTTTTATGTTTTTAAAGATGCTTTGTTTTAATATATTTTAAAGTCTGTTTTTATGATGTTTTAAAGTGCTAGTGCTTTTGTTTGCCACCCTGGGCTCTTGATGGGAGGAAGGGCAGAGTATCAATCAATAATACATCTACAGAAGGATCCAGCTTCATCTCCGGGTAAGGCTGGGAATATCTCCTGTCTGAAATCCTGGAGAGCTGCTGCTAGATAGCATAAATATTGCGCTAGATGGACCAGTGGTCCGATTCAGTATAAGGCGGCTTCCTGTGTTCCCAAGTTGTTCCTAACAGCCTGTCACATTTCCAGTGACTTATAAACAGAATGCCTGTGGCACTCTCCTTCCGTGTTTAAATGTCAGCTGTCTATAACTTCATTATTCTGTGACCTATACTGGACTACCCTCACTGGTGGGGCCTGATGAGGGTCTCAAATATATAGTCCCAAACAGCTGGAATGGAACCAGGTTGACAAACGTGGCACTGTTCCATTCCCCATTATCCATCAATACATTTACAGCTTAGTCCAGAGACCATTGCAGAACAGAACTGTATACAAAGACGTTAAGAGAGCGGCAGATTTTGGGAAGATCCCCTACAGAGAACGCCAAACAGATTGCAAAGCAAAATTAAAAGGAAAAGGGTCAGAGAGGCCTCAGCGACAGCAGCGTACCGAGGACTGGGAGTGGAAAGGAACTCAATTCAGATCACATCTATCAAATTCTAACTTTCCAAAACAAATCTGGGAACTGAAAAGCAGCCATCCTTGGAAATTTGCACGCCTCCAAAATTTCCAATGCAGTTCTCCAACTAAACCATGGTTGCAAAAATGGGGAAAGCGTGCATTGTGACAAATGACACAAAAATGCCTACCGTCAGGAGAAATTGCTTGCACAGAGGAGTGCATTAAGTCAAAATTGCACGCATAAACGTGTTTGTAAGCAGAAATTTGTGCTGAAATACTGAAGAATTCGTTAGGATTTAAAAAAAAAACACGAATAAATCTCAAGTTCCTGCAGAAACGTGGAGAACTGAATTTAAGATTGGAATAATGGGAAACGGAGAGAATGGACATATCCTTCCATTCCTATTGAGGACGCAATCCCTGCCTTTGTGATCTGTTTTTGTCACAACTCCCCAAAGCCTAGATCTTTCCTCATTTAACGCTTTGGCACTTCAAGGTTCTGCCCCATTTCGAAGGCTGACACAGGATCTTCCCTCTTCACAAGGTTAATAGGACAGCCCATCCTCTAGATAACTCAGTGGGGGAGAGTGGCTGTCTGTCAAGATCTTGTGTAGAATTCTCTCTCCTTCGTGCAACGTGCAACCTTGGGCCCACCTAATGTGCACTTTTCAGCCAGCCGTGGCATCAGTCATGGCTGATGACAGCCTTAGCTAAACTTTCCCATGCCTTACGAGCCCTTGGCCCCTTCACTCACACAGTTGCAAGACGACAGGTTCAGGAAATCAGGGTTGGGCACAGATGGATCATGCCAGAGCCCGCCAAGGTGAAGCCCCCGCAGCTGTTTTCAGTGCCAGGGCTTGGTCCTGGCATGCACGTGATGTTACGCAACAATAACAAACAGGTTAAAGTGACCCTGAGCTAGGGATGGGGGAGAAATTTGATTTAGTTCGCTTTTCAAGGGAAACCTGTCTAATTTGTGCTTTCCAAAACAAGACGTGAACTGAAGCCAACAACCATCCTTTGAAATTCACACATCTCCACATTTCCCAGTGTGTACAAAAATGCATATATCGGTGAAAGTAAGATCTAGAAATATATTGTTCAAGGAAATTGCTTTGCGTAAATGTGTTGATTAGGCAAGAATGTGTATATTAGGACCACTTTGCAGTAAAATGTTGATGATCATGGGGTTTAAAAAAAAAAAAAAAAAGATTCCAGACTGCAAGCTTGGAAATTTAAGGCTAGAGCAATGAGAAACTGAGAGAACCACAATAGACAGATTAATCCATCTCTACCCTGAGCCCGAGCACATGCAGAGGGAACTTCCCCAAAGAGTAATGACAGAGACTACATGGGACACCTTAGAAAACAGGGGCAGGAGCAGACCGAAGGCCCATCTTGTCAAGCATCAGCTAACCACTCCCCTCAGTGCTGGGCCAGTCTGACAGTGCAGATGCCAGCACCGTTTGACTCCCCTCTCCTTGAACTCTTTCCATCCCAGTGGATCATGAGAAGAACTTGTTCCTCCTCCCTCCCAATCCATTTTCCTTTTGTGATGTGTCCTTTTAGATAATCCTCGCATAAAGCCACCTGTCACTGCGCCCTGAGGCAATATTTTTCACAACTTAACTCCGTGCTGTGTGGAAAAAGGATTCGCCGTTGTCTGTCCTGAAGCTCCTGACAATCAGGGAGACCCCGAGTTCTAAAGTTATGGTGGAAAAAACGTCTCTCTTTATCTTTTATAAACCTCAACCACATCTCCCCTCCCCCTTGCTTGCCCTTTTTTCCCAAACTAAAAGGCCCCCAACCCAGTAGCTTTTCCTTGTAGAGGAGTTACTCTAGGCCCTGATCATTTTTGATGCACTTATACCACACTGTTTCCAGCTCATGAGAGAGTTTCCAGCTTATAACATTAAAAATGTTTTTAACGTTGTTTTGTTTTGGTGTATTTTAGGGTCTGTTTTTATGCTGTTTTGATGTGTTTTTAGCGCTTCTGTTTGCTGCCCTGGGCTCCTGCTGGGAGGAAGGGCGGGAAATAAATCAAATAATAAATAAATACCTTATAGCAGAGGGTGGTGTTTCCAGAATGATGCGAGCTTTGCCATCTCTGCCTCTAGGAATTAAACATTTATCCCACAACCAGACAATGTTGACACCAATACTAGACAACTGGAATCTGCAAAAAGACATTGCAGCATGGAGTCACGTCCACACTATATACTTAAAGCGCATTTGTGCCAGTTTAACAGTCATGGTGCCCTGAAAGAATCCTGGGAATTGTACCTCTTCCAGAACTACAATTTGCAGCACCCTTAAACTACAATTCCCAGGATTCTTGTTGGGGGTGGACAAAATAGCATAAGTGTGCTTTAAATGTATGGCGTGGATGTGACCAGTTAAGGGTTCCAGTTAGCGATACTTCATCCCATTCCTCCCCCCGGCTGCCAGTTTTCCAGCCCCCTCAACAGTCAGCATCCGTGATGCCCGCTGAGCACACCGAGTCCTCACTGGGTTGTTTTGGGGTTCCAACAACTATTTGTAAAAGTACTCTTTGTTTTTGTAGTTCTATAAATCTCTGGTTTTCTTCAAGCCTGCAGAAACCTTCCTCTGAGGAACATAGGAATCTGCCTTCTACTGAGTCAGACTATTGGTCCATCCAGCTCAGTACTGCCTACACTGACTGGCAGCAGCTCTCTAGGGTTTCAGACAGGAGTCTTTCTCAGCCTTCCCTAGAGATGCCACTGGGGCTTGAACTTGGGACCTTTTGCGTGCAAATCAAATGCGCCTGCTATTTTGGCTATATAAGGGCAGACAGACAATGAATTTGCTGCCGTTATAATGGTTATAGAACCAGTGCGGTGTAGTGGTTAGAGTGTCAGACTGGGACCTGGGAGAAGACCAGGGTTCAAATCCCCACTTGGCCCTGAAGCTAGCTGGGCATCCTTGGGCCAGTTATTATCTCTCAGCCTAACCTACCTCATGGGGTTGTTGCGAGAATACAATCTGGGAGTGCCATGTTTGTACACTACCTGGGAGGAAAGGTGAGATATAAATGTTGTAGCAGCAGCAATAGGGGGAAAAACAAGCCAGTTCAGGAGCCCCCTGCAGTCCTGGCCTGTGTTTCACGGAGCTTCTTCCTGGATGAACACCCACTATGGTGCCACTTCTGTCTCCGTCTTCATTGAAGCAGGGGACCTGAGGCGCAGGGGCCAAATGCAACCCCCCATGCCACCATATCTGGCCCTCTCCCTGGGCCATGACGCCTACCCTCCAAGCCCTCCTTGAATGCTTTTGTTGCCTCGATGCGATGCGTCCTTGAACGGTGAAAACAATCCCTCTCGCTTGCCTGAATGGCAGATGGGGCAATCTGCATGTGTGTGTGCACAAGTGAGGGAGAGTTTCTCATTTTTCCAGTCTTGAGATCCTCGCATTTCCACATCGGTTGGCCAATTTTTTAATTGGGGGGCAAAAGGTCCTTATGAAAATTCATCAGCATCTTAGAGCAAATTTCTCCTAAGCTACACATCTTCCCTAACTGCATAATAATAATAATAATAATTTAATTTTTAGGCCGCCTTTCTGGCCGAAGCCACTCTAGGCGGCGTACATATTAAATGCAATAAAATACAATAATACAGTAAATACAATAAATACAAATAATCAACAATGACAAAATAGCAGCAAATGTAGGACATAGCAACGGGCATTAAGTATATAATTAGCCCATCCCGATGAATGCATTTTGTATGTTGCTGTCACCAGCCTATGCATTTTCTGCACATTTTACACGTTACTTGGTTGACGAACTGCACTGCAAAATTCACAGAAGTGTGAATTTGGAAGGATGGATGCGTTTCGGTTTGCACATCGCTTCAGGAAGAGCAAATGAGGTTAGTTTGCCCGTAAATGCAAAGTGGACCAAAATTCCCTTCCATCCCTAGTAGAAGCCTCAAAGTTTTGCATGGCTTCAGTGTAGCCTACTTTTCAAAGGTGAGAGGCGTGTCTACTGCTCATACCTCTTTTTGCCTCTGGCCCCGCCCACCAACGGCATGCGGCTTCCCAGAAGGTTCCCACACAAGGGAAGGGAGCCCTTGGGCGGAAAAGGGCTTCCCCGCTCCTGTATAAACACCTTCCTCAAAGGTCACATTTGCTTAACACTACTGAAGAAAGGGTTGCTGCAAACTGTGGCAGCCGCCCAGTGTTAACTGGCTCGAATAGTGTGCAACTTGCTCACGCTTGTGCCTTGTGAAAAAAAAAAAGTGCCTTGTAAGAACTTGGTTCTCCCATTCCCTGTCTTTCCTCTGTTCTCAGCAGCCAGAGGAAGCCCTTAGCCAGGAGTACTGTAGTGCCAAATCCAGAAACACAGGGTCCCTTTGTGATAGTCACAGCCATGCCCCCCCTTTTTTTGCCACTGGGTTGAGAATGAGATCCTTGTTAATGCCCTCTCCCACAATGTCCCTAGCAGCCCAATCAGCATGAGAGTGTTAGCTACTGAAAAGAGTCTTCTCCGTGGCTGACTCACCTCCTTTCACTCTGATGGGCTCCAATCAGCAGGAAAGGACAAGGAAGCATGTTAGAAGACACTTCTCAGTGGCTAACATGCTCCCCTTTCATGTTGATTGGCTCGTAGGATGCTGGAGACACAGGGACCCTGCTCCCAAAAAAGGGGTCTAAGACCCCGAGAACCTGGATGACTACACCCTCCACTTCCCTCCCTTCTTGCTTACATCCAGTCCAAATGGTGGCCCTGGCTGTTAGCTTCCTCCTTCTCTATCTTAGTGTCACCCTTGTAGACCTCAGCAGAGAGAAGGGTGGAGCAAAGCCAGAACTAGTTGGCTCTGCCTCTCATTGGCTCTAGCACCACCTGCTGTTGGCCTCCCTGACTCCTGCCCTCGCAGTCCCAGTGGGCACCAGCCACCACTGAAGGAAGCTGGTTTCTCATTTGTTTTTTGGCTTTCCGTGACACCCAAAGTGGGAAAAGCTTGCTTGGGTGTGAAAGGAACACACATCAGCTGAAGCAGGGAAAGAGCTCTGAGAAATCATCAAAGGCTTGAAAATGCACGTGGGATCCTTCCCCAGAGTTTAGATTGCAAGCCCCTTGGGGCAAGGACCTGTGTCATAGGAAGCTGACTTCGACCAACAGTCAGGCCCTTCATCCTTCTACTTCAGTAGTGCCTACACTGACTGGCAGGGGCTCCCAAGGGTTCAGGCAGGGAACGTTCCCACCCTTACCTGGAGACACGGAGGACTGCACTTTCTGCGGGCAAAGCAGGCACCTCTAGCACAGGGCTAACGGCCCTTCCTAAATAATGCTTCTCAGCTCTGCCGTACTACACAAACAAGACAAAGCCTTTTGCTTCACCCGGCTGAAGCTCAGAGATTTGCCTTGTAGCCCCAGCCACCAACCTGGAACCTGCTTTACGTCTTTATCACTTCCCCCCCTAGGAACGTAGCAAGCTGCCTTCAACTGAATCAGGCCACGAACCCATCAGGCTCTCAGTTGACCGGCTGCGCTTCTCCAAGGTTTTAAGCAGGAGTCTTTCCCAGCCCCACCTCGAGATGCTAGAGATCTAGGGATGGAAAGATCTGGCCATGTCGGTTCTCCCAGTTTCTCACTCTTCTAATGTTAAATTCAGTTTTCTGCAGCAATCTGCATTTTTAAAAAAATCCTCATGAAAATTCTCAACCGTTTTAGAGTGAATTTCTCCACACGGACACATTTTTGTATGCAGTTTGGACAAAGGTATACAATTTTGCAAGCCATTTCTCATCCCATCATGCCTTTTTGCATGTTATTTTCACTCATATATGCATTTTTATAAATATTGTTTAGTTGGCAAACTGCACCCCAAAATTCTAATAAGTGTGAATTTTGAAAGATGGCTGTGTTTCGGTTCTCATATTGTTTTGGAAAGTGCAAATTTGATAAATTCCGCACGAAATGCAAACTGAATCGAAATTCTCACCCAACCCTACTACAGATTGGACCTGGGACCTTTTGATTGCAAAGCAGATGCTCTGACACCGAACTATAGCCCCTTTGTGGAGTTTCTTTTTTTGCTTTATAACTCTGTGTGCATATTATTATTAAATTTGTTGCTTCCCATAACCAACGAAGCCTCAATATATGTAAAAACTGAATTTGTTTCAATCATATCCTATAAAGCAATACTACACACTAAGCGTTCGTCTGCAGAAATCAGTTACTAAACAAACCTAGCCTCCCCCGACCTCAGAGTCCAGACACACAATGGATGAACACCTCAAACAGCCACAAGACCCATAACAGTATCAATTGCCCAAATGCCTGAGAAGAACTAGTGTGGTGTAGTGGTTAGAGTGTCAGACTGTGACCTAAGAGACTGGGGTTCAAATCCCCACTTGGCTATGACGCTCTCTGGGCGACCTTAGGCCAGGCATTGTCTCTCAGCCTAACCTACCTCACAGGGTTGTTGTGATGCTTAAATAAGGAGGGGTGAACCATGTACGCCACCTTGAGCTCCTTGGTGGAAAAGTGAGATATAAATGTAAAATTAGAATTAACTTTTTTAAACAATGTATTTGTTTGGCACCCAAAAGATGTTAATGTTGGTACCAGGTGAGTCTCCCTAGCAACAGTGTTCCACAGACAGTGGGGGGCGGGGGCTTCTACTGAAAAGGCCTGTTCTCGTGTTGCCACCCCACTAAAATCTCTTGGAGGGCGCATGTAGAGAAGGCCTTAGATGGAAATCTTAGGGTCTGTGTAGGCTCATGTGAGGAAAGACAATCCTTTCGGTTCTAGGATCCCAAGCTGTGCAAGGCTCCATAAGCGAGAACTAGCACTTCAAATTAGAGTCGAAAACAAACTGGCAGACAACGCAGTCACGTGGAAACTGAAAAGGGATACCGAATAGAGACAAGAGTGACAGCAAACATCCAACACCCAACATCTACCAGTGAACAGGGGGGTAACAGAGTTCACATGAGCAAAAAGAGTAGGATCATGTCATCCCTGTATCTGGGGTGCAAACGCTCTTGTGGGGAAGATGAGGATTTCTGAACAGAGGAAGCTGCCTTGCACCGAGTCAGACGATTGGTCCATGCAGCTCAGCATTGTCTACACTGACTGGTAGCGGCTGTCCGACTGAACCCGGGACCTTCTGCATGGAAACCAGATGCTCTGCTCCTAGGCTACAGTCCTTCCACAATGAGAACCAGTTGCACCAGCAACACCGGCACACCAAAGTGTCAAAGGCATGAGCCTCTGTTGCTTTCTACCCCCAGCCATGTGTTGTAACACGTGAAGCCAATTTAAGAAAACTGTTTATGTATCCACCCCTAGCCCAACCCATAAAGCTCATCGCCTAAACAAGCAATTTATTTATTTATTTTGGTCAAACACGTGACTAGCCATCTCTCTCACTCAACCCATTATTTCTGCAATGCAGTCATGATTACAAATAGCAGTTTCCATTGCACGGCCCCTCACTCTTGCAATAGCCCTATGAGGGCGTTAGAACAAATTAAACCAGAACTGTCACTAGAAGCTAAAATGATGACACTGAGGTTATCATACTTTGGACGCATAATGAGAAGATGAGATTCTCTAGAAAAGACAATAATGCTGGGGAAAACAGAAGGGAGTAGAAAAAGAGGAAGGCCAAACAAGAGATGGATTGGTTCCATAAAGGAAGCCACAGACCTGAATTTAGAAGATCTGAAGGTCGCTAAGGTCATCATAAATCATAATCGACTTGAAGGCACATAACAACAACTATTACCATTCCATGGGAATTATTTAAGGAACACGAGAGGCTACTTGATACCAGGACAGGGTATTTGTCCATCTAGGCGAGCATTCTCTACTCTCACTGACAGCAGCTCCCAAGGGTCTCAGACAGAGAGGGGTGTTTCCTATCACTAATAATAATAATAATAATAATAATTACAACTGGAGAAGGGATCTGTTTTTCTGCTACTACAGAGAACAGGGTAATCAGTTAAGTGCACCTGATCAAGCAGGGCTCCTCTGATAGTCTTAGACACCACAGAAGGGACTTTACTGTAGCTCAGTGGCAGAGAATCTGCTTTGCATGCAGAAGGTCACAGGTTCAATTCCCAGCACTTCCAGGTAGGGCTCTGGAGAGACACCTGCCTGGACAGCAGCTGCCACACAACGTTGACAATACCGAGGCAGATGGACCAACCATCAGACTCAATAAAAGGCAATTTCTTACATTAGGGGGAAGGGCTGTGGCCAGTGGTAGAGCATCCACTTGGCACACAGGAGGTCCCAGGTCCGTTCTCCAGCACCTCCAAGTAGGGCTGGGAAAAGACTCCTGCCTGAAACCCTGGGACAGCTACTGCCAGTCAGTGTTGACAATGCTAAGCTAGGTGGACCTATGGTCAGATCCGGTAGAAGCTCCTTCTGTTCCTTGATCTTTTCTGAACTGGAGCTGCCAGGCACGGAACCTGGGACGCTTTTGCATGCCACACCTGTGCTGCACCTCTCCGCTGTGACCCTCACATGGGAATTGCAAAGGCGTGAATCGGTCCGATCTCTATTGGTATGAACACAGGCAGGCCACGAAGGGAACTGTTGCATGCATGTGGGAGACAAATCACTCACAACCCCCACCCATACAGAGGGAAAACCGACGAAAGACCTTGGCTGAATTTAACCGTAATCCCATGTTGCCCCACTAGAGGGGAGATGGCAATCAATCCATTTGCTGAAAATGAAATGCCACCCACCCATCCTACCCTGGGGCGGCTTGCGGGGAGCCCAATCTCAGGCAAACAGGCCAAGAATCAACTTTTTAAAACGCACCCAGAGATCTACTTCGATACAACCCGGAGCAAGAAAATCTTGATAGTGGTAACGTCTATTTGTAAAGCAATTAAGACCAGAAACGTGTTGAAACTTCTGAACTAAGATCCAAGCCTGTTGCTTCTTTCTCAGATGGGGGGGGGAGACTTGAACGTTTTAGATTGATTGCCCCTCCCTCCCTCGCTCTCCCTTTTATCTGAAACAACAATATAAAAATTAGCCAGGAAAGGGCAGGATTTAAGGAGCCCCACAGGCAACTGTAACAAGCAGGCAACCCATAATACTTTGGGGGGGGATGGAGGATTTTGAAGTTGTTCAAAACTGCAAACGTCTTTCCTCCCCCCTTGATTTTTGCCTTTCCTCCTCCCCTCCCTCTGTTAGCAAACTCCCTCTTACACCGAGATCCAATTTCATTTTGCTGCAGGCTTCTCACATCTGGTTCTCAAAACCTTTTTTTTAAAGCAAAGGAGGATTAATAATTTTTTTAAAAAACAAAAAGTCCCCCATCTACCAAGCCCTCCCCGCAGTCCCAAGTTGTGGCTACTCACCGGTTGGTCTGGTGGCCACGGTGGCTGCAGTCAGCTTGATGAGGCTAGCCAAGGCGGGGGGGAAACTGCAGCTTGTTTTGAAGGTCTGTCTCCTCCTCCTGGAGCCAGGGTGATGTCAGAAGCCAAGCTGGGTGTGGAAAGGGGGGGAGAGATGGTGTTTCAAAGGTGCCTCTTTCTCTCCACTCAGGGCAGGCAAAAGTGGAGAGAAGCGAGAGGAAGGGATGTAAACACTCAAAACCAATCCCTAAACTTGCAGATCTTATCCGATTCTGTCATTCCCCCCCCCCGAAAAAAAACACTCGCAAATTTTTATGTCACGATCCCATAACTGGGAAACGGAGGCGGGGGGATTATTTTATCTCATGCGTTGCCCCATCACTGGAATAAACTGTCTTGCAGCCGCTTGAAATAAACTGATTTGCTGGCAGATTCCCACCAACACCCCGGCAGGTTTTTTTCTTGTGGGCCTACTCAATCCAAGCCGGGTAGGCCTGTGGAAGTTAATAGACAGGACTAAGTGAGGATCATTTGGGGGGGGGCTCTACTCTGAGTAGTAAGTTGAAGACAAGCCTTTGCCTTAAGAACGTGGCCTCAGTGCAGTGGGAATTTCACTGCTGTCAATCTGATCAGCTGTAGATGTATTTAAAACACACTGAAGGCTCAATTTCCTACCCCCCCTCACCAAGAATCCTGGGAACAGTAATTTGTTAAGGGTGCTTGGAATTGTAGCTCTTCGAGGGGGTAAACTAGGTTTCTTGGGGGGTGCTTTAAATGTATGGTGTATTCCCAGAAGGGGAGGAAGATTTAAAACTCCTTTTTTTAGGGTTTCTACGGCTGCAATCCAGTGCACACTTACCTGGGAGTAAGTCCCATTGAATGCAATGGGGCTTACTTCTGAGTAGACCTGTACTGGATTGCAGCTAGGAGAGCAATTTTTTCATAAAGCCAGATGGCTAAAGGGCAATAAAGTTGTGGTCAGAATTTACAAGAGGTGACAGTTCCCTTGTGATGTTCCTGCCTGCCCCCCCCCCGGCGCACACACACTCAGAGGCCATTGCAGATTCAGATCCTTCTCTTCCTCCCCACAAACAAATTTCTTTTCTCCAGTTCAGGGGTATAGTTGTCCTGGGTCTTAGACCCCTTACTTTTTGGGAGCAGGGTCCCAACTGGGTCCCTCTGTCTCCTGCATCCTACAAGCCAATCAGCATGAAAGGGGAGTGTGTTAGCCGCTGGGAAGTGTCTTCTAACTTGCTTCCTTGACATTTCTTGCTGATTGGAGCCAATCAGAGTGACAGGAGGTGAGTCAGCCACTGAGAAGACTCTTTCCAGTAGCTAACTCTCTCCCCTTTCATGAAGATGGGCTCCTAGGGACGTCTTTTGTTGTGGGAGAAGGCATTAACAAGGATCTCATTCTCAATGCAGAAACAAGGGAAAAAAGGGGTAGGGGTGTGTAGCTGTGACTATCAGGAAGGGATCCTGCACTTCTGAATTTGCCACTACATTGCTGCTCCAGTTAGTTCTGCTCTGAGTACACCCACTGAAATTAATGGATATGGTCTGTTAATTTCAGTGGGTCTACTCTGAGCAGTACTAGCATTGGATAAAACCCTTATTTTGCCTTTTGCAGAGGTGAATGAAAAGTGTGGCCATAGAATCATAGAATAGTAGAGTTGGAAGGAGACTATAAGACCATTGAGTTCAACCCCCTTTGTGTTTTTTTTTTTGGAATTGTCATCAACTGCATAAATATATTTTCTGAATTTTTTAAGGTTTTTGTGTCAAACTACATTTTTAAAATCAAAGTATGTGAATTTCTGTGGGCAAATGTGATTTCTTCCTTCACACACCCCACACCCCCACACCCCCACACCCCCACAGCTGCTCCACCCCATCCCCCAAAAAGCTGAAAACATAGCTGAGATTGCTTAGACATGGATTCAGTCTGTGAAATAATTTTAAAAAACTACAGCCAAGAATCTCTCAAATGCAAGTTGTAGGTGTAACACAGGTGTCGGAGACCTTTGGCCCTCCAGACGCTGCTGAACTACAACTCCCATCAGCAAGCATGGGCAATGGCCAAGGATGATGGGAGTTGGAGTTCAGCAACATCTGGAGGGTGCAAAGAATCCCAGCTAATAGTACTACTGCACAGAGCAGCAGAAAAGGGATTTGCAGCAAATGTTAAGAACCCACAATTGATTTTGCCAACTTAGCGAGCCAACTTAGCTGCAAACAGCTGACTTGTTGGATAGACAGATCTGAAGTTAAGTGAATTATAGCATCTTGAGAGACATCCGTGTTCTGTCAGAGGCATGTTTGCTGAAGAACACTGGTAGGTTTGTGTCTCAAGGGGTATGTTCTCTGGCTCTCAACTATGCACTACACCAGAGGGAGAGACAGAAAACCAATCAGCTGGTAGCCTGCAAAGGGAGCTATTCTGGAAGTGTAAAAACCCAACACACTACAGTTGCCAGGTTCTTGGCCTGAGACTGATCCTGTATCTTTAGGAGAAGAGAAAGTCAGCCAAGTGCAGGTGTTCTTGCAACAGTGTAATGAGAAAAACCACAAGGTGGAATTCTCCCTTCTGCCTGCACAACTTTTAAAGATACAAAAGACCTCTGGGAGGCTGGGCCTGGCAACCAAGAGGTCTTCTGTATCTTTAAAAGTTGTGCAGGGGGAAGGGAGCATTCCACCTTGTGGTTTTTCTCATTACAGTGTTGCAAGAACACCTGCACTTGGCTGACTTTCTCTTCTCCTAAAGATACAGGATCAGTCTCAGGCCAGGAACCTGGCAACCCTACAACACACTGCCATCATCGTAATCAGTAAGGAATCCAAGTGCTGTTTAGATGTCCCGTCCACCTTCTCTTGTTTACCCTCACAACAGCCCTGTAAGATAGGCTAAGCTGAGAGAAGATGACTGGTCCAAAGGTGTTTCCAAACAAGCTGTGTGTTGGATATTTATCCTGATTTGTTTGCCCAAAGTTTGCAGGGAGATTATATGATTTTGCCTGTTTGCTGAGCATTCATTCTGATTTCTTTGAGGGAGGTTACACGACAGTTGCGTCAAGCAATTGTTATCCCACCCTTTCGAATAGATCTGAGTTTCCGTTCTTTGAGGTTTTCATTTTCCAATCTCAAATTCAATTCATCACATTTCTGCAACAATTTGGGCGTTTGCTTTTTTTAAAAAAAACCCTTACGAAAGTTCTCTGGCATTTAAATGAGAATTTCTCCTACTAAACACATTTTTGTGTGCAGTTTAGGCTAATGTACACATTTTTTCCAAGCAATTTCTCCTCATCTAATGCGTTTTGGCATGTTTTCACGAATATATTCATATTTATGCACATTTCTCCCTAATATGTGCATTTTTGCAAACACTTTTGCTTAGCTGGAGAACTGCATCACAACATTCGGAGAAGTGTGAATTTCGAAGGAGGGCTGTGTTTTGGTTCTCATATTGCTTTGGAAAGTGCGGATTTGATAAATTCAGCTTTAAATGAAAACTGAATCGAATTTCTCCCCCATTCTTACTTTCTCATGTATGTCCTCATCACCTTCATCAATGCCTGAGTTGGGGGGGTTAGGGGGGTGACTGGGTTTGTTGCACAAGGATATCTTGGACAGGGATAGCCCGGCTGCAGTGACTCATGCATTGGTAACCTCAAGACTCAAGTACTGCAATGCGCTCTGTGTGAGGCTACCCCTGGGTCTGGCTTGGAAGCTCTAGTGGGTGCACAGTGCTGTGGCTAGACTGTTGGAAACCACAGGAAACCACAGAAGGGGAGAGTGCTCTTGCGCTCAGGTCCTGCTTGTGCGCTTCCTATAGGTGTCTGGTTGGCCGCTGTGAGAACAGGATGCCGGACTAAATAGGCCATTGGCCTGATCCAGTAGGACTCTTCTTATGTGCTTACTTTCTTAATTCTGGCGTTTCAAACCTTGCACTGCCTGCCCATATGTTAGCGCGCCAGGCTCAAGGCTCTTGTATTTACAAGACCTTTCACAATTTGGGTCCAGGATATCTTCAGGACCTCCTGATTCCTTATATTCCATCCCGATCTCACTGAGTCTCTGTTGGTGGTCCCCCATGGCTCAGATGTATGGCTGGTAACATCTATAAAAATGTAAATGTACTGCCGTCAAGTCGATTCTGACTTATGGCGACCCTATGAATAGGGTTTTCATGAGGCTGAGAGGCAGTGACTGGCCCAAGGTCACCCAGTGAGCTTCATGGCTGTGTGGGGATTCAAACCCTGGTCTCCCAGGTTGTAGCCCAACACTCTAACCCAGCCTTTCCTGACCAATGGCAATGCTGGCTGAGGCTGATGGGAGTTGTGGTCCAACAACATCTGGAGGCACACTGGTTGGGAAAGGCTGCTCTAACCACTACACCACACTGGCTCTCGGTAACAACTAGAAGCCATGTATTCAGTGTGGTGGGCTCAATCCTGTGGAACTCCCAACTGAAATTAGGCAGGTACCCTCCTTGCTGAACTTCAGGCACAGGACTAAGACTTTCCTGTTCCAGCAGACATTTTACAGTAGAGTTTGGATTTATGATCTTTTTATTTTATTTTCAGTATGGCTTATTTTAGAGAGCCAGTATGGTGTAGTGGTTAAGGTGTTGGACTCCGACCTGGGAGACCAAGGTTTGAATCTCCACACAGCCATGAAGCTCATTGGGTGACCTTGGGTTAGTCACTGCCTCTCAGCCTCAGAGGAAGGCAATGGTAAACCCCGTCTGAATACCGCTTACCATGAGCACCCTATTCATAGGGTCGCCGTCAGGATCGACTTGAAGGCAGTCCATTTCCCCCCCCCCATGGCTTATTTTTATAGACACTGCTTAGAAATGCAAATGATTAAGCCACATAGAAATGTATCCAGCAAACAAGAGCCCCCAAACCATTTCAACCTGAGTTTGCTGGTGTGCGGAAGGATGCCATGGGCCCTCTGTGAGGTAGACCCAACAGCAGCTCTTGAGCATTCTGGCACCAAAACGCCCAGATAGAAGAGCGATGACATGGCATGCATCTACAGACCCAAAGTCATTGTTCACCTCGTGAGTAAGGGGGTTTACTCATGAGCAAGTGATCTTGGGCACTCCTTTGCTACCAGCAGCTGCGGTTCAGGTTTGGTCTAGGAGGGCAGACTATATAAGGTCTCCCTTGCTGGTAACAACAGAGGTCTTTGCTTCTTTGTCCCCAAGTCTGCTTGCTAAGATATGCCTTGCCTGGACAGCCTGTAGTATTGCTCTTGGCCTGGTGCCTGACTTTGCCTCTAGAGCATGGCTCAGAGTGGAGCTGCTTCCCTGTGCTTGACCTTGGTTTGTTTAGACTGCTTTACACCTTCAACTCTGCTCTCTGTGGTAAGTCTTTAGTTAAGAGGCGAATACCTCCCGGAACTGGGATTCTAGTCCCTGAGGGCACCCACTGGAGTGTGACACCCATGTAGAGCGTTAGGTGGCCTCACGTGTGCACTGCCCAAGGAGAACACATGCATCACCTGAACAAGATGTCAGATTTCCTTAATGTTTGTACATGCTAATTCATATGCATAGAAGCGCATTCAGAAATATTGGCTGTCATTTCAGTAAAGATGCAGTGCCTCTCATCATGATGGGGAAAAACCTGTCTGTCTGCTTCCTCTGAGGCCGAGAGGCAGTGACTGGCCCAAGGTCCCCCAGTGAGCTTCATGGCTGTGTGAGGATTCGAACCCTGGTCTCCCAGGTCTTAGTCCAACACCTTAACCAATACACCACACTGGCAGTCTAGAAAACAACTTAAAAGCATCTTAAAAACCAATTCCAGCACAGATGCAGACTGGGATAAAGTTTGGTTTTTAAGTTTCAAAAATAGTTGCGGAAATCGCTACACAAAAATCTGGTTTGCCATGATACAGAATAAGCAAATTAATATAAAATTCAGTATCAAATCCAAATTGGGTAGAATTCTAGCACATCCCTAGGCCTCAGAGGTTACTAGACTGTAACTCCCATCATCCCTCACTATTGGCAATGCTGATGGGGGTGGATGGGCTTTGGAGTCCAACAACATCTGGAGGGCAATAGGTTTTCCTTCAGTGAAATAAAGGAGTGTCACCCTAGCGATGTCAAAAGAAGCATGTGCTGGAGGATTCATACATGCATTCCATCTGTGCTGGGAGAATTGTGCTAACGTTCCACATCTGTTGAAGACTTTCCTCTTTCAACTAACCTTCTAAGTAGAGATTTTTATCCCAGTGTGGATTTGTATTTGAGCTGAAGCTGTTTTTATATATGCAATTGTTTATATGTGTGTTTATTGTGATGTGACGTTGCTTCGTGATGCTTCATTGGAAGCCATTCATAAATGCAACAATAAGAATTCCATCTGTCCCTGTTTACTATTGACAGACCCTTTCCCCTTTTTTGTGCAGGTCTGTGATAAATCACTGGTTCTCATTTTTGCGTTTGGCGAATGCCCAGGTGAAATTCTGCTGGTACATTTTGCTTCAGTTGTCATTCTCCCCTGGGTTCTCCAAGTCCCGTGCCTTCTGTTGTCTCACGTGTGCGCATGAACACAAAGTCACCACACAACATGCACAGATGCTGAGGTGCATTTTGATCTGTGTTCAGTATAAAGTAGATTAGGATGTACTGCTAGATCTGGGCGATTTTGGGTGCCTCCAGATTGTCACTATTTTGTGTAAGAGAGTCGATCTAATACCAGGAATGTCAGGTTTCCCCGATTAAAGTAGAGTAAGGTGCTCTGTCTCCCTGGCACAATAAATCCATCTTTAATAACTGGATTTTTTTTTCACAGTTTAGAAAATGACTGGGGGAAATGCATTGAAAAATGTGGGATGAATGAATGATGAATGAGGAGACTTAAAACCACCCAGCAAGTGAATCAGGATGAATGGCCCATAAAGACTAGATGTAGGGCCACACAACGATTTGTGCTCATGGTGGTATTGGGGTGGTTGTCCACATGCGTTCAATACTTTTGTCCTTGCGAACATCTCGGGGTGTATGCCCTGCTTTATGTCCAGTCTTTGCATCTCCCCTAGCTTCCTGTGGAAATCCTGTAACTTTTTCATACCACACATGTTCCAGGATGCAGGAAGTTTGCCCTGCTTTTGTTGTGCTGCAATGCAAAAGTGCCCCTACAGACAGCAATAATGCAATTAATATTGGGGAGGCATCACAGAACAACCGATAAAGCAGAAGGATGTGTGGATGGTCCAGTATAAATCCACCACTAATGCACTATTACTGTGTCAATGACTTGTTGCAGATTTGTTGTTGCTATGTGCCTTCAAGTTGATTACGACTTATGGCGACCCTATGAATCAGTGACCTCCAAGAGCATCTGTCATGGACCACCCTGTTCACATCTTGCAAGTTCAGGTCTGTGGCTTCCTTTATGGAACCAATCCATCTCTTGTTTGGCCTTCCTCTTTTTCTACTCCCTGCTGTTTTTTCCAGCATTATTGTCTTTTCTAGTGAATCATGTGTTCTCATGATGTGTCCAAAGTGTGATAACCTCAGTTTCATCATTTTAGCTTCTAGTGATAGTTCTAGTTTAATTTGTTCTAACACCCAAATATTTGTCTTTTTCACGGTCCATGGTATGCGCAAAGCTCTCCTCCAACACCACATTTCAAATGAGTGGATTTTTCTCTTACCTGCTTTTTTCACTGTCCAACTTTCACATCCATACATAGAGATCGGGAATACCATGGACATCTGCCAAAAAAACAACAACAACCCACCATTCTGGAGGGGGCAATAATCTAACCTCTGTGTAACCTTGGTGCAAACAAATTTGGGATGAATGCTCAATAAATAGTTCCTAGGTCCTTTCATTCTCTCTCCCTGTGCCCTCTCTCTGATAACCTGTATGTAAAAGGAGAAATGCCACCTTAGCTTTCCAATCAGTGAAGGGTGAACTATTCCAAAGATAAATGAATGCCACGTTCGTGACTGTCAAGCCAAGAGCTTTTAGCGATGCGTAACAGTGGAGGGTGCAGGCTTGGGCAGTGAGCTTTGGTATGAGAACAGCAGTGTTAACAGGGTGTCCATCTTCTCACCCTTGACATGTTGACAGGATATGACAGCACAGAGTTTGGCATTTCCCCACCCGTGCTCCAATTGATTGGCTGCTGCCATTTGCAGTGGTCAGGGAAAATACCAGACGGGATGATCTCCTCTCACTTGGTTGTCCTGTTTTTGTTGTTTTACTAGACAGCTGTGTAGAAGACGTGAGTTTGGAGCAACTACTGTATGTGTCTCATCCCCCCTTCAAAAATACAAAAAAGAAGTTCTTTAAGGCTCTAGGACAAAAAGACTCCAGGGTGAACTCTCGCCCTTTCTCTAAAAGGGAGAGAAGGAAAGGGTTGTCGCTCATTGGTAGAGCATGAGTTTTGCATGCAAGAAGGCTTTCCGGGTAGGGCTGGGAGAAACACTGCATGAAACTCTGGAGAGCTGCTGCCAGTCAGTGTAAACAACACTGAGCTAGGTGGACCAAGTGTTTCACATGGCATAAAGCAGCTCCCTATGTTGTTGGCGAAGGAGTGCAGATCAATGGCAAAGCGCCTGCTTTTCATGTGGAAGGTCCCAGGTTTAATCCCCGGGATCTTCCGTTAGGGCTAGGAATGTCCATGCCTGAAACTCTGCTGTTGTCCGACAGTATAGACCAGGTATGTCGAAGCTGTGGTCCTCCAGATACCACAATGCTCATAATCCCTGACCGCTGGCAACGTTGGCTGGGGCTGATGGGAGATGGAGCCACCAACACTGAGAGAGCCGCAGATTAGACACCCCGGTGTGCAATTGAGCTTGGTGGACTGATCCCTTATAAGGCAGCGTCTTATATTCCTCCAGGCAGGGCTGTGAGACCCCATCAGAAATCCTTGAGAGCTGCTGCCAGTCAGGGTTGACAGTACTGAGCTAGATGGTCTGATCTCGTAGAAGGTAGCTTCCTAAAACTTTCTTGTCGATGTTATGCAAAGAAATGGAAAACAAAACAGGACACGGGGGGGGGGGAAACCCGCTGCCACAAGCTGTGGTGGTAGCCGCAAGGTTAGGTGGCATTAAAGTGGGATGAGATGCCCATTTATGAAGGAGGGTGGTGTGGCAGCAGCTATAGGGCATGGCAGCTGACTAGAACCTCCATGTTCAGAGGCAGTGTGCCTGGTAATACCAGCAGGGGACGGCCACCAGCAGGGGACGGCCACCAGCAGGGGACGGCCACCAGCAGGGGACGGCCACCAGCAGGGGACGGCCACCAGCAGGGGACGGCCGCCGCCTTCACGCTCTTCTTCCCAAAAGGGATGTGTTTTTTGCCATGATGGGAAACAGGGTGATCTGTGAGCTGCTCCTAATCCAACGGGGGTCTTCCGATGTTCTTAGATGCCACAGAAGGGATGTTACTGTAGCTTAGTGGTTAGAACATTTCTTTTGCACAGAGAAGCTCCCAGCTTCAATCGCCGGCATCTTCAGGTCGGACTTGGAGGGACCCCCCAGTCTGAAACCTTAGAGTTGCTGCCAGTCAGTGCAGGCAGCGCTGAGCTAGATGGACCAAGGGTCTGATTGTATAAGGCAGATTCCTATGTTCCTAAAATACTCCTTCGGTACTGGTGCTGCAAGTGACTTTTAAGCCCCAGCAAAGACTACAGCAGGAAACTGCCAAGACGAACTAGAGAGCTACCTCTGGAAATGTTATTACTGGACCAGACAAAGCCAATTGCCAGACCCGTGATCTCATTCTGTAGACGTGTGTCTCTGATTTTTCAGAGGTTCCCGCAAGTAGCTGCACTGGATCACAGCTCCTTCACTAGACGTTTGCTACCGTTATTGTACCAGCGTTTGCCCCTTTTGCGATAAATTGCAGTATAGGGAGGGGGTGGGATTAGAGCATGTCTGTCGCCATCCCAGCTGGAGTCTCCTCTGTGCCTTTCTCCCAGGGGTGGTGAACTTGAGGCCCTCTAGATGGTGTTGGTGAACCACACCTCGCATCCTCCTGAGCACTGGCTGTGCGGTCTGAAGCCGACGAGAGATGAAGTCCAGGATATAGTCTGAAGGCGCATGAGACTATGACCGAGCTAAGCGGGTCCTGGGGCACTTCCAGACTGTGGTTGCTTTTCAGGCAGGATCCAGTTCCATACCAAGGAATCCAGGTTGCTCAATTAAAGTGGGCTGGAGGCCTTTCACAACAAACCAGCCTCCCCCCAAAACTTTTTGTGATAAGGCAAGAAGTGGAACATGCACTGGAAAGTATGGGGTAACACATGCTTTGATAAAAAAATTAAAAAATTGATGCAATAATGGCTGCTTACATGCCATATATTTAAAGCACACACACCCTTAAAAGAACCCTGGGAACTGTGCCTTACCCCTCACAGAACTACAATTCTTAGTGCCCTGAAACTACAGTTAATGCACTTTAAATGTGTGGTGTGTATGCAGTGGTAGACATGGGTGAGATATTTCACATATTCACTATCTTTGCACACTGATCCTGAAGGCTGTGACATTCCATAGCTTTCCTGACACTGGGTTTTTACTAACATGAAACTGACCAGTATGTGTCTTTGCTTTGCTAATATGAAATTGACTTGCCCAAAATAGTAAAAGCAGAAGATAGTGGAAAACAAACAAATGCGGAATGGAACAGACTGCCAGTTCAACAGAACGCAATTGATCCAGCGCCAACAAGCGGATCCCATCGCTACGCAGTGGCCATCCAATTTCCCTGCAAACAAATAGGAAGGAATGCTCAATAAGTAACAGTGGAGCTCCCAGCCAGCTGCAGGGGTTCCAGCGATCCAGAAGGATACTGGTTGGATCTCAGAGTGCCAGGCTGATGGCAAGGCTCAAATAACGTGGCAGGCCGAGAGCCTGGCCAGCAGGTTTCACAGAAGCAGCAATGCAGAGGGGCAGGAAGCTTCTCATTTTGCTGCCCCTCCCAACTGGCTGCCTGAGACAAGAAGCTCGGTGTGCCTCACAGCAGGGCCAGCCCTGATCTAAAGTTTGACAATGGCGAGTAACTAGAGTAGAAGGAGAATGGGAGCGGCCAGAGTGATGAGGGACTAGATCTGAGCAAATGTAGCTGGGCATGGTTAGGTGGTTTTGTTATTTGGGATGCAAGATGTGGTGAATGACAGCTGGTGCACATGCCACTGGTTTCACCAAGCCTACTAAAAAAATGCAACTCTGTTGCCATGTTTTTTTTAAGTTGTGTTGCAGCTGCTGATATGCCATTCCTTTGATATTACTGTCATTATTTATTAGATTCTGACTTGCCCTTCACTATAAGGTTTCAGGGCAGATTACGATTATATAAATAATATTGGTAGGTGGGCTGCTGCTTAATGATTCAGGATGGTTGGCCGATGTAGTTTTGTCAATGAGAGCTAATGGTAGGTGATGGTGCCCTGATAGCAGGATGTCTCTCTCTAGGTTTTGAATGAGATGCCCACCTGGGCTTGGAGAAGGCGACACCCCTCTAGCTGAGGAAGGGGGACAGAGAGACAGCAGTTCTGGGAGTTCTGATGGATAGAGACACAAGCCCTTTTCAGGTAGTGATCTAGGGCTCCCTGAAGGCATATGGACAGAGAGAGCTATATCGTGGAGGCCAGCTCCTCCCCCAAACAATGAGCATCGTTAGGAAGTGCCGCCCCAAATGCAGAATGTTGAAAAGATCTAGAATTGGTGGGGAGAAAGAGCTGTTAGTTTGTAGCTGGAGTTAGCTGAAACAGCCCATTTTTCGAGCAATCTTCTGCCTTGTAGGAACCTTCTGCTGTTTGCCTCCACTTAACGCTGTTTCTATATTTGTCAGTACAGCAAACAAATGGGACTTGTGGCGAAACATGTTGCAATGCTGAGTGCTCCTGTTTGCTGTTCCAGTTGGTTCAGCCAGCCATGCCCTCCTCCAGGATTCTCCATTCCATTCCTCTTCCCACCTGGTTTTCTGTTCCCTCCCCCAACAGTCAGTCAGTGTTCCGTGCCCACTGACCATGCTCAATCTCATTGAGCAGTTTTAGGGGTTTCTCATCCCCATCTCTCCCCCCCCTCGATTTCTGCAAACCCTGGGGTTTCCTCAAGGCTGCTCCCCCACCACCACTCGGGTGTGGCTGGTGCTCTTTCTTCTAGATAAGGAAGGGCACTCACAGCCCTTACATCGGAAATTGGAGTGGTGATATAAGACAGCCAAAGCCTTCAGTTCTTCCTTTTCCAAAGGAAACCAAATCCGGTCGTGCTGCTTCTGGAACTCTTCAGGAGCAAGAAGCACGTAACTGCTGTCCGACTCTCTGCTGGCTCTTTTAAATAGAAAAAAAAAAGAAATGAAATAAATCCTTGGTCATTGTTTTAAATGTCATTGTCATTTTTCATTTCTTGTGGAGCCTGCATCATGCACCAATGTCATGCGTGACACCTTACACAAGGTGTGGGGATGTTTGGCCCTCCAGATGTTGCTGAACTACAACTCCCATCAACCCCAGCAAGCATGGCCAGTGGCTCAGCAACATCTGGAGGGCCAAAGGGTCCCTGCGCCTGCTCTACACAATATAAGGTGGTAAGTCTCTCCCCAAGCGGTTTAAAGGTAAAGGTGTCCCCGCACTTGTAGTGCGAGCTGTTTCCAACTCTTAGGATGACGTCTTGCAACGTTTACTAGGCAGACCGTATCTATGGGGTGGGATTGCCAGTTCCTTCCCCAGCCTCTCTTTACCCCCCCAGCGGGGTACTCATTTTACCAACCACGGATGGATGGAAGGCTGAGTGGACCTTGATCCCTTTTACCGGAGATTCGACTTCCTCCTTCCGTTGGAATCGAACTCCGGCTGTGAGCAGAGCTTCGGCTGCATTATTGCCACTTACCACTCTGTGCCACGGAGGTTTACACCCCTGGATACTGTTTCTGCCCCTTTACAGTAGGGATGGAAAGATTTGTCCATTTCAGCTTCTCATTTTTCCAATCTTAAATTTAGTTCTCCACATTTCTGCAGCAATCCGTGATTTTTTTCTAAATCCCCTTGAAAATTCTGCAGCGCTTTTAGTGTGAATTTCTCCTAATACACACATTTTTGCAAGCAAATTCTCCTGATATAATGCATTTTTGTTTATTTTCACTAATACTCATTTTTTATGCACACTTTCCCCTGATGTATGCAATTCAAATTAGGTAGCTTCACCTGTAAATGCAGACTGGCTTGAATTTCTCCCCCACCCGAACTCTTACCTGCTAGAGCATTTGAAAATGTAGCTGCGCTTGGTGTGGTCCGCAGGAGAGAAGAGTCCCTGCACCCACTTGGCCAAATGGAAGAGGTGGGGAGGGGAAGCTTTTGTATACACAGTATTCCTTTCCCCCAATGCACACACATCACTGCAAAGGCGCTGGTCCCAAAAGCAGGAAATATGACATTGAGCCTCGATTTCTGTCTCTACTTAGCTCTGCCAAGTTCTCCCCGTTCCCATTTAGGCAGGAAAGCAGACGAAATGAATAAGGAGAGAGTTGAAGTTGTTTCGCTCTGGTGTTCCTGGCTTTTATGAAGCCAGGCCATCTATCTGTTTTTTCAGACCTGGCTTTGAAGAGGGAGAGGACAGTGAGTTTGATGTTTCTGAGAGACGTTTGCCAGAAGGTTTTGCATACTGGATGCCATCATCAAACTGTAAACGTGTCTAAACCCTGGCAATTTATTTGCTGGGTTTTACCGAGGGGCATCTCAGAAGTTTATGAGAATTGCAAAACTGTGGACAGGAGTGGGTTAGGACTTGGCCACTCTTGAAGAGCCTGAATGAGAGGGAGATTTGCACATGGATGTTCCTTTTGTGTGAGGATTTCCTCCTTGGATCGGGAAGGGTGGCTGTGGTCTGCATCGCAAGGCACGTTGGGGTATAAACTACACAACTGTGAACCCCACTCTTGCTATGTAGGGGTTATCAATGTGGTGCCTGTGGGCCCACATGTACCCACTAGGGTTGCCAAGTTCATGGCCTGAGACTGATCCTGTATCTTTAGGAGAAGAGAAAGTCAGCCAAGTACAGGTGTTCTGGCAACCCTGTAATGGGAAAAACCACAAGGTGGAATTCTCCCTTCCCTCTCCACATCTTTTAAAGATACAGAAGACCTCTTGGAGGCTGGGCCTGGCAACCAAGAGATCTTCTGTATCTTTACAAGTTGTGTAGGGGGAAGGGAGAATTCCACCTTGTGTTTTTTCCCATTACAGGGTTGCAAGAACACCTGCACTTGGCTGACTTTCTCTTCTCCTAAAGATACAGGATCAGTCTCAGGCCATGAACCTGGCAACCCTAGTACCCACAGAGCCTTTTCTTGGAGCCCCTAGGTTCCATTCCTCCCCCAAAAAATTGGGATTGAAAGAGGCATTCTACTGCAGCTGAAAGATAAGGTTGCAGTGTGTACTTAGTTGTGGTGGGGATTGCCCATAACAGTTTCTTGTACCCAAAAAGGTTGGTGACCTCTGCACGATGATATAGGAAGTTATCTTCAACTGGCCCACCTAGCTTGGAGATGGCTATGCTGGTGGTCAGTCGCTTTCTCAGGTCCTGACAGGCAGAGGAAAAGCCTTGCTAACTCTGCAATTATCTGAGGATCTTTGAGCTGGAGACTGGACCTGCAGCCTTCTGCATGCAAGGCATATGCTCTCACTTTCACTGCCCACATGTAGCTGTCTTATCTTGAATCATGCCGCTCAACCATCTGGCTCAGTCCTGTCCACTCTGACTGGCAGCGATTCTCTAGATCCCAGCAGTGGTGTGGTTAGGCCCGATGGAAGATGGGAGTGCCACAGCTCAGTGCTAGAGCGTCTGCTTTGCATACAGAAGGTCCTGGGTTCAATCCCCAGCATCTCCAGGTATGTACTGCCTTCAAGTCGATTCTGACTTACGGCAACCCTATGAATAGGGTTTTCATGAGACTGAGAGGCAGTGACTGGCCCAAGGTCACCCAGAGAGCTTCATGGCTATGTGGGGATTCGAACCCTGGTCTCTCAAGTCATAGTCCAGTGTAGGTTTCATTACTACTGTTTGAGATTTTAATGTTTTAATGCATTTGTATGTTTTTATGCTGTACGTTGCCCAGAGTGGCTGGATAACTAGCCAGATGGGTGACTAATAAATCCAATAAATAAATAAAAATGTGAGGATTCGAACCCTGGTCTCCCAGGTCGTAGTCCAGCACCTTAACCACTATACCACACTGGCTCATTTCCATCTGCAGGTAGAGCTGGGAAAGACTCCCTGCCTGAAACCCTGGAGAGCTGCTGCCAGTTAGTGTAGGTAATACTGAGCTAGATGGACCAACGGCCTGATTCGGTATAAGTCAGCTTCCTATGTTGTTCACCTCACTGCCTGCTAGTTAACATAATTGTCACTGCAATTGCAGTTTGTTTGCCACAGAGGTACAATCCCAAGCACATTTAACAAACTACAGTTCCCAGGATTCTTTGGGTAAAGGCTTAGGCTGTTACAGTGGTATAAAAATGTAAATGGACTGCCTTCAAGTCGATTCTGACTTATGGCGACCCTGTGAATAGGGTTTTCATGGTAAGCGGTATTCCGAGGGGGTTTCCCATTGCCGTCCTCTGAGGCTGAGAGGCAGCGACTGGCCCAAGGTCACCCAGTGAGCTTCATGGCTGTGTGGGATTTGAACCCTGGTCTCCCAGGTCATAGTCCAATACTCTAACCACTACACCACACTGGCTCTTAAAATGGTATAAGGGTGTAGGGTGTGGATGTGACCCATCTTACAAACAAATAAAAATCCAGACAATCAAAACTCGATGGGTTTTGTTTGCAAAGGTTCATAGTCAAGGCAGAACAGCCTCCGGAACATGATCAGCTGCTGTGGAAAGCATTCAAATGTCTGCCTGGCTGGAAATCAAAGGCCTCAGCCAGTTTGCTCTCCAGGTGTGTATGTTCTGGGGTGGGGTGGGGGTTCCTTTTGTTTTTCTCTTGGGTTTATATGTTTATGTGGCACAATGGGGGCCTGCCTCACTTTTCCCAGTTTCTTTTTCAATGGTGGTTCAAAGCACTCTGCTAACAGCTTCGGTAAGTTCAACAGATCAGAATCTCCTCTGCAGCTGTGCCATTCATTTTTAAAGTTGGAATTATTTCAAATTTTAGCCGTAATGGTTTGTGCAAAAAAAAAAGCAACCAACCAGCAATATCTTATGATTGACTTAACAAAATTAATATATCACTTGAATATAAAAACCTCTAAGCAATGTACAATAACAATTAAGAGCATTTCTTTATCTTTTCTTTAGAATGCAAGTTATATTTTTCAGATATGGTGCAGCTAAAGTTAGTACTTCATTTCATCTATCTTCCATTGTGGCCCCTCCCTCCCCCAATTGCCACTATAGGGGTATCTGAAGGACCATCTTGCCCTCAGGGGAGGGGAGAAAAAGCAGTAACAGCTTATTCCAAGCAATAATAGTCAATGTGAGAGCCAGTGTGATGTAGTGGTTAGAGTGCTGAACTAGGACCTGGGAGACCAGTGTTCAAATCGCCACTTGGCTATGAAGCTCACTGAGTGACCTTGGGCTAGTCACAATCTCTCAGCCTAACCTACTTCACAGGGTTGTTGTGAGGATAAAATGGAGAGGGAGGAGAACCTGAGCTCCTTGGAGGAAAAGGTGGGATATCAATGTAGCAATCAAGAAAGAAAGCAGATAGATAAATAAATAAAGGTGGTGCCCTCCAGATGTTGCTGCACTACAACTTCCATCGTCCCTGACCCTGCCATTGGTTATGCTGGTTGGGGCTGATGGGAGTTGTAGTCCAACCGCATCTGGAGGCTTCCACGCTGGCTACCCCTGTTCTAAACGAAGGAGTTGTCCTTCTCCACTTTATTGCATTTTGTTTTTAAAAAATGGTTCTTATGGTTGCAACAATCACCAATTTTTGCCTGTTCTAACTAATCCATGCACACTTTACCCATATATAACTTTTTGGTTAGAGAACCGCATTGCAAAACTCAAAGAAGTGCAAAATTGTGAAGGATGGCTGGATTCCGCTTCATGTATGGTTTTAGGAAGTGTACATTAGGTAGATCTGCACGGAGACGTGAACTGAACTGAATTTCTCCTGCATCCCTAACCACTTCCATCACCATCAATGCCTCTGGGCTGAGGGAAGGACTGGGCAGCTGGGGATGTCCTGCTTTCTTTGTCACGGCCTGTTCCTCCTCCTGCCCGCAGCCATCACCCATCCCCTTCATCTCCTGACAAGCTTGGGAGGGGAGTCAGGGGTGGTGATGGAAGGACTCCTGGAGGGTACTCAAACCTAGCATCTATCGAGGGCTGTTAGTTAGGGTGTCCAGATTGATCCTCCATGTTCAGAGGCAGTCTATCTCTGAATGCCATAAGAGTCTAAGAAGAGCCCTGCTGGATCAGGCCTATTCCCGCATTTTGTCCTTACTAACCTGCTGATCCAAAGGGAAGCCCACAAGCAGGCCCTGTGTGCAATAGCGTTCCCTCAACCTGTGATTGCCAGAGGCACAGGGTGTATCCATGTTAGGCCTACTGAGAGCAGACACGCTGAAATGAATGGACATGACTACCTTAGACCCATTCGCTTTAATTTATTTATTTATTGTATTTCTATACCGCCCTATAGCCGAAGCTCTCTGGGCGGTTTACAGTAACTAAAAACATTAAAACAAATATACAAATTTAAAAACACATCTTTTAAAAACAATTTAAAACACAATTTAAAAATGTAAACAATTTAAAACACATGCTAAAATGCCTGGGAGAAGAGGAAAGTCTTGACCTGGCACCAAACAAATAACAGTGTTGGCGCCAGGCACACTTTGTCAGGAAGATCATTCCATAATCATAATTTGGGGGCCACTACTGAGAAGGCCCTCTCCCTTGTTGACATCCTCCCAGCTTCCCTGCGAGTAGGCACCCGAAGGAGGGCCTTGGATGTTGAGTGTAGTGTACAGGTAGGTTCGTATCTGGAGAGGTGTGGTATTGTGGTCCCAAGCTGTGTAAGGCTTTATAGGTTAAATCCAGCACCTTGAATCAAGCTCGGAAACATACAGGCAGCCAATGCAAGCGGCCCAGAATCGGTTTTATATGTTCGGACCGTCTGGTCCCTGTTACCAATCTGGCCGCTGCATTTTGCACAAGCTGCAGTTTCCGAACCGTCTTCAAAGGCAGCCCCATGTAGAGTGCATTGCAGTAATCTAATGGGCCTACTCTGAAGAGGGCTAACAATGGAAATGGCCCATACCGTCTCTGACAGTGGAGGTAGAACATAGGTATAGTGGCTAGTAGCCACTGATAGCCTTATCTCTCCCCCCCCCATGAATTTTTCTAATCCTCTTTGGAAGCCCTCCAAATTGGTGGCCATCACTGCCTCTTCTGGGAGCAAATTCCGTTGTTTCACTATGCACTTTGTGGACCAGTACTTCCTCTAGTGACTCTTCCAACATTTCACTCCATTGGATGGCTGGAGGGCAATAGCAGGGGAGGGCTGTGACCTTCCTGACCTGCCTATGGGCTTCCCGGAGGCATCTGGTTGGCCACTGTGGGGAGCACAATGCTCTGCTCAGCTGGACCTTTGGCTCTGTCCCAGTAGTGTAAATTAGGCAGATCTGCTCTGAGATGCAAACGGCCGTTTCCAAAGGCTGCACGGGCGACGTAGGTGTTTGCTCAAAACAGCAAGCAGGAAGGGAGCTCCTGGCCTCTGCCAGCTTCAGGGTGGGCGGAGAGGGAACACTGCTGAAGCATGTCTTGGGGAGAGCTTGATAGCGCACTGCAGAGCCAGGTGCCTGAAACGCACTCCATCAGCTTGATGGGGAGCATCCAGTTGCTGAGTCCTCCGGACCAGCTGGATAATGGTCTCTTTTTGGCAGGGGCATCCCAAGGCACCGAGAGCTTTCTTGTAAGCCTGAAGGTCGCAACCTCCCACCAAGGGGCCGAATGTGGCCTTCCAAGCCTCCCTATCTGGCCCTCAGGACTCTTCCCCAAGCCACACGCCCCTACCGGCCCTGCTTCACACACCCCTTGAGTGCATTTGGTTGGTTGGTTTGATCTGGCTGGAACGTGTCCTTAAACTCTGATCATGCCTCTTGCTTTCCTGGCTGGAGAACAGAGATGGGTCTGTGTGTCTAGAAATGTATCTACTGTATATATGTATGTATATATACATATATATATATATAAAAGTAGTAAAATTTGTATTCATTGCTCTGCCCACTTCTGCCCCTGGCCCCGACCACCACTGGCATGTAGCCCCTGGAAGTGTCTTTGGCGGCAAGACTTGAAAAGATTCTTCTTAAGGCTGTCAAGGGTAGAGTTTGAGGGTGCTGGTCCTAGCCATCACAGCCCATTTCCACCCTTTAAAAAAAAAAGCTATGTTGCCGAACGGGTGGTTGAGTGCACAGTGCCTGGGAGATTCCAGCTGCTCCCCATCTTACTTTTCCAGAGGTGCCTATACGTATAGGTTAGCATATGCAAATTTGCACAATAAACCTGAGCCCCAGAGCTTTTAAGTACCTGGCAATACCCCTGCTCCCAGTCAGAGCCAGCACCAGATGGACCAATGGCCTGACTTGATATAAGACAGGAGTAGCCAAAGTGATGCCCTCCAGATAGTGCTGGACTGCGACTCCATTAGCCCCAACAAGGGTGAGGCATAATGGGAGCTGTAGTCCAACAATATCTGGAAGGCGCTGTGTTAGCTACCCCGATAAAAGGCATCCTTGGATGATAGCGCTCATGGCTTAGTGATGAAGGACCCGTGTTCAGTCCCCAGCATCTCCAGCTAAAAGGATGTCAACTTACAGGGCTCAGAAAGGATTTTCTCTGTCTGGGACCCTAGGGCAACGGTAGGCAACATGGTGCTCTCCGTATATGTTGTTAGACCTCAACTCCCATCATGGCCAATACTCAAGGAGTTGTAGTCACCTTGGATGGCGCCATGTTGGCTACCCCTGCCCTAGAGAGCTGCTGCCAGTTAGAGCAGGCAGTACTGGGCT
This sequence comes from Rhineura floridana, assembly GCF_030035675.1. Classification (NCBI taxonomy): domain Eukaryota; kingdom Metazoa; phylum Chordata; class Lepidosauria; order Squamata; family Rhineuridae; genus Rhineura; species Rhineura floridana. The sequence goes on from NC_084496.1 coordinate 22,641,408, forward strand.
AGGGCTAGGGATGGTGTAAAATATTTGCAAAATCAGATTTGGTATCGAATTCTGGCATAATCTACACATTTCTCGTCGTCAAATAGGCTCCCACTCTTTGCATGTGTTCGCAGCTGTCAGCGATGCTGAATTTAAAAAAAAAATCCACACTGAGAATTACATAATTATTTATGTAATTATTTTTGTAATTAGCTGCTGCTGTATACATTATATAGATTATACAGCAGCATAAACAATAACAGAAAAAATTACATAATTTAAAAAATATATATTTTTAAGGGAGAACCGGGGATCACGACAGCTAGCAAAACACAATTTATGGTGAATTGTAACTGGCAGCCCATTTGACAAACTGAAAAAGGAAATGTAATCAGATAGCGAACCCCATCCCTAGCTAGAGAGGCTAATGATCTGTCCGAACATCCAGCAGATGTTCCAGCATCCAGATAAGCATCTGTCAGGAGGAATTCTATACCATCCAAAGCTTCCAAATGGCCTTCAAGGGCTGCCCTATGTGGGCTGCCTTGTAGCAGTTGACCTGTGGTGTCCAAGGGCATGAACAAGGATGCAGTCCTTGATTTTCCAAATGGGATGCAGCTGTTGCAGTCACTACATTTAGGGAAAGGCGGATCTGCCAATTTCAGTTTCTTATTTTTTTTAATCTTAATTTTGGTTTGCCACATTATCACATCAGTTTGCAACAGCGTTTTCATGCAAGCTTTTTCTCATATACACCTTTCTGCAAAACAGTTTCCCCTGACATAATGCCCTTTTGTATGTTATTGTCACTAATAATTTTTATGCACATTTTATCTTGTTACATGCTTTTTTGTACCCAATTCCTTGGCTGGAATTTGCAAAATTGGACAAGTGTGAACTTCAAAGGATGGTTGTGTGTTGGCTCACACTTTTCAGAAGGTTTAAATTAGGTAAGTTTAAATGCCAAATGAATCCAATTTCTTCTCTATTCCTAACTACGGACAGCCCGCTTTGTCAAGCAAAGTTTTATGAATGGCCTTTGCATGCCCTGGGATCCATTCCACTTGCTTAGCGGAAATGAGTACCGAATAAACATGATCAATAGACGGTTAAGCTAGAAGATCAGCAGAGACAAGTTTCGACTGGGGCTGGAGGATTAATCTGAGAAGAAAAGAAGGGGAAAGAAAGGTTTTTGGTGTGGCTGAAACAAGTGGTGCAGGAAAGGAAGAGAGTGCAATGTGCTCTTTGTCTTCATGGCAGGGGGGAAAGTCTTTTGGTGGTACAGAAAGTGTGGCAATTGGTACAAGTGGCAAGGCATTCCTTCATTCATTAGGGCAAGGGCAGCCAACACATTGTCATCCAGGTGGGTATGCAGGAGAAATTTGATTCAGTTTGCATGCAAAGGCGAATCTATCAAATTTGCACTTTCCAAAACAATATCAGAACTGAAACACAGCCATCCTTTGAAATTTGCACTTCTCTGAATTTTGCAATGCTGTTCTCCAGTGTACAAAAATGCGTACACTGACGTAAAGTGTGCCTAAGAATTACATACATTAGTGAAAATGGCATACACAAGTACATTACATTAGGGGAAATTGTTCTCCAAAAATTATATTGGGGGGAAACTGCATACAAAAATGCACATATTAGGAGAAATTAGCACTAAAATGTTGATGAATTTTCATCAGGATTTTTTTTTAATCAAGTTGCCGAACTGTAGAGGATTGAATTGAAGATTGGGGGGAAATGAGAAACCAAGGGAACTGAAATTGACAGATCCTTCCGTTCCCATGATTGGACTCCAACTTCCATCAGCATTAACAAGCATGGCCAGTGGTCAGGGATGGTGGGAGTTGGAGTCCAACATTCTTTCAAAATATCTATTTCCTTTCAAAAACTAGAACTTAATATTTATATTTTGTCTGAGCAAACCAACCCACCGAGCGGTAAAAGCAGCGGCTAGCGGATACAGAACGAACTCGAATTGTTGCCAGCCTATTAGGCTGATGGAATGCTTTCGATCTCGCACCAGCCAATGGATCCCATTCCTATTCCTGACTGTTGGCCATGCTGGCTGGGGCTGTTGGGAGTTGTAGTCCAACCACATCTGGGGACCCAAAGGTTGGGAAAGGCTGTCTCAGGGTTTAGCTTCCTAGAAAGCAAATATCTGGGTGCGGAGGGGTTTTTTCATCTAGCCCATAGCATCTCGTCCCCAGCACGTCATGAACACTAAGACAAGATTGCAATGCGTGAGCTGTACCACTGAGCAGGGGGAACTACAGGCAGCGTCCTTATACTAAATCTTACCCCTGGTCTATCTAGCTCAGCATTGTCTACACTGACCGGCAGCAGCTCTCCAGGTTTTCAGGCAGGGGTCTCTCTCCCAACCTGGAGATGCAAGGGATTGAACCTGGGACCGTCTGCATGCAAAGGAGACCCTCTCCCAATGCGCTATGGCCCCTTTGTGGATTTGCATTTGCTGCACGACTCTATAGGCTTTCAAGGCACTGGATAGAGTCATCAAACCTGGGAGGCGCACATCGCACGCATATGCTGAAAACTCTTGGCCTGGCCCTTGGCGCTTGAGATGTATAATTTTAGGACCTTCCCTATTTTTGTGATTGTAGTTTGTTTCAAACTGTCTGTAATGTTCTATTTTAGGTTCTTGTGACCCGCCCCAGGACCTTAGGGTTATTAATCAAATTAATAACAATGCTTTACCTTTGAGCCACCCACAACCCTGAGCAGCTACCCATCATGATGGCTATATATTACCTCCAGGATCAGAGGCAACATGCCTCTGAATACCAGAAGCTGAGGAACAACTGTGGGAGGATGCTTTGGTCTGATCCAGCAGAGCTCTTATGTTCCCCTAAAAATAAAGTAAGATTCCAGTCCACATGGTTCTACATAAAGGGCCGGTTTTTAAATAGAAATTTAAAAGGGAGCCTTATACTGTGCAGCACCATTGACATGTCTGAGCCAGTACTGTCTACTTCAACAAGGTGCCCTCTAGAAGTTTTTGACTCAACTCCCATCATTCTTAACCATTGGCCATGTTGGCAGGGGCGGGTGGAAGTTGTGGCCCCACAATGTCTAGAAAGCTGATCACGCTGATGGGAGGCATCTGTCCAGGGCCTCAGACAGAGGTGGTCCTACGGCCTCACTTGGAAATGATAGGGATTGAACTGGGCACTTTGTGCACGCAAAGCATATGCTCTGCTACTGGGCTGTGACACCCTGCCCAGAACTGGGCCCAACCCGACTGTCCACAGAGGGAAAGAACAAAGGTAGTTGCAAACAAATGCCAATATTTCCCGCTTTTGCACGACAGTGGCCATTTTTATTTTCACGTGGAAGACACCGAACGCTGTGACAGATGATTGCATGGACTGTTGATCGTCAGCCTCACAGATCATCACCAGTCTGTAACCTGAGACAGCCATTTGACCGCAGGACATAGCAACCACACCTTCCAGGATGCGGCCGAGTGTTAATTTAAGCAAAGTTAATCTCCAATGGCTCAGAGAGAGACAGACAGAGAGAGACTACCTTAGCTGGCTTGGAAATGCACTTGTCAGCCTGTGATTACCTGGCCTGACTCACTGCGTTGTACAAAAGAGCCATAAAGCTATATTACACCCCCCCATCTCTTCCCGAGGCCCAAACCTGCTCAGCAAGTGTCAGAACAGGTTATTTTCAGGGCACTTGCAGCCCCTCCACTTGCAAAGAATGTGTGGCCGGCCATACAGGAGGATGGCAACTTCCCACTCCCCCACCCCTGGCTCAAAGGTGGGCATGGCAGGCTATGGGTCAGGGGTGCAGGATGCTTTCTCCAGAAAGTATGCAGGCTCAAAGCAGAGGGGAGCCCCCACGCACACCCTAGGCCTTGCCCAACAGGTATCTATCTTTCCAGAGCTGCTCAGTCCTTTCTCACACCGACTTGCAAAACACAGCCTCATGTTCAGAAGCACTGCCTCCGCCCACCACGTTTTCTATAACCAGAAAAACCACAATTTTGCAATGGCAGCCACAATGAAGAGAGCAAAGTCAGATACATTATGACGAGTGCAGCCAGCGATGAGCAAACCGGTCCATTTCGGCTTTTTCCGGTCTCTCATTTTTCCAGTCTCAGCTTCAGTTCTCCACATTTCTGCGTCGGTTTTTTTAAGTCCTCAGGAACATTCATCAGCTTTTAGCGCAAATTTCTCCTAATATAAACCCTTTTGCTTACAGTTTTGCCTGATGTATTTGTCTTTTTTCAAAAGTATTTCCCCCAATCGAATGCATTTTTGTATGTTACTAATATTTGCATTTCTGCGCACACTTTCCCCTAGTGTACACATTCTTTCGCGTGAAGAACTACATTGCAAAATGCAGAGGTGTGCACGTTTCAAAGGATGGCTGTGTTTCTGTTCACATATTGTCTCGGAAAGTGCAGATTGAATAAGCGGGCCTTTAAATGTGATCTGCACCTAATTTCTCGAAGCGGTAGATCATTAATTTATTTATCCCCACCTCACCCCTCAAAAAAATGGACATTTTTGAAAGAAAAGCAAAAGGATGGTAGGTAGACAATTGATTTGGGGAAGAGACCATAGCTCAGTGGTTCAGCACATGAAGAAGGTCCTGCATTAAGGGTAGAAAAAAGCTCACTGTTCTGCCGGTTCCAGTGCGTCTCCACTTCTCTCTTCTGAAAATGGGGCCACACGACACTAGTCAAACTAGGGTTGCCAGCCTCAGGGCCTGAGACTGATCCTGTATCGTTAGGAGAAGAGAAAGTCAGGCAAATGCAGGTGTTCTTGCAACACTATAATGGGAAAAACCACAAGGTGGAATTCTCCCTTCCCCCTGCACAACTTTTAAAGATACAGGCTATGGTCTGAAGGCACCTAAGGCCAGCTCCCTGCTGAAGCTAAGCAGGGTCAGCTGTGGTCAGTGCCTGGATGGGAGACTGCCTGGGAACCATATGTAAGCCGCCTTGGGTTTCTATGATGAAAAGAACGGCGGGGTAGAAATGTAATAAATAAATAAATACAGAAGACCTATTGGTTGCCAGGCCCAGCGTCCAAGAGGTCTTCTGTAACTTTAAAAGTTGTGCAGGGGGAAGGGGGAATTCCACCTTGTGGTTTTTCCCATTACAGGGTTGCAAGAACACCTGCACTTGGCTGACTTTCTCTTCTCCTAAAGATACAGGATCAGTCTCAGGCCCTGAACCTGGCAACCCTAAGTCAAACCCTGCCCCTTTTTACTGCAAAACCTGGTGGGAGCAGCTTGCTTAAAAAAAAAAATCAGCATCAAAGAGATTTTGCAACTGATCGGTAGATCAACCTGTTCCCCCTCCGGGTGCGGCTCATGGAAACCCTTTGATCTGGCAACTAGTGTGTTTACAGCCTAAATCTCTGGTATTTGCAGTTTAAAAGATCTGGTAGCAGCGGTGCTACAGGTGGTAGGAAAGATTTTCTACCCAGCTCTGAGACCCAGCAGAGGCTCTGCCAATCAGAGTAGATAATACTGAACATAAGAGTCCCGCTGGTTCACACCAAAAGTCCATCTAGTCCGGGGTTCTCTTCTCACAGTGGCCAACCATACCTGCAATGGTTGTGTTGTTCCTCCATTGTTGGAAGCGGTATGTTTCTGAATGCTGGTTGTTGGGAATCCTAAGTGGGGAGAGCCCTACCTAGCATAGAGGGGGAAAGGTGGTGTCGTTTCCATTTTTAATTTTTTTCAAGAAGCATTAACAAAACTCTTCAGCCCAACCAGGTGAAGACGAGCGTAAAACTTGGCCGTGACATGCCTCTCCTGTCTGTTCACCAACGATGATTCCACTGAATTTGTTTGTTTTTAAAAAACAAAATGCAGGTGGAGAGGATTTTTCTCACTCTCCACCTGACTCTCCCCACCCATCCTTTTGGTCAGAATGCCAAGGAATCCTTGAAATTTTCTTCAATAATAAATGCCTCATTCCATTTAAACCTGCCTTTCCAAGCAGACAACTTGATGGTTAGTCGCTAACTGCAATCCAATACACACACTCACCTGGGAGTAAGTCCCATTGAACCCAACGGAGGTTAATTCTGAGTAGACATGCATTGGATTGCAGCCGAACCCCGTCTGATCACACTGCTGCTGACAGCCTTGGGTTACTGTTGTCTAATTCTCGGCACTTCCAGATGATCTGTTTATTGAACATTAGTCCTGATTCAGTTGCAGAAAGTTGAAGCAGAGGTTAGACCAGGTCTGGTCTTTACTGAGCATTCGTTCTCCCTGTCTGCAGGGAGGCTATACAACGAGTGTTCATCCCGGTTTAGTTGTGCAGTTTCTACCCATCAACGGTTTGTTCATTCCACATTTTTCAGTGCATTTCATCCCCCCCCCCCATTTTCCTAACCGCAAAAAGGCATTTTTTAAGTGGATGTGTTGCATTAGGTAATAGAGCGGTTTTCAGTCAACTTTACAATTTTCAAACCTTAGGCAACCTTAGACAACAGCAGCTGGTTATTGAGCCTTCATTCTGATTTGATTGCAGGGAGGGTATACAGTGTTGTATGGTATTTCACACGTTCTGAGGCCTTTCACTGTCTTTATCGCAAAGAGCAGGAATGTAGTGGCAAATTCAGAAGTGCAGGGTCCCTTCATGATAGCCACACCACGCCCCTTTTCTTATTGCTGGGTTGAGAATGAGATCATTGTTAATGCCTGCTCCCACAACAACAGACGCCCCTAGGAGCCAATAAACATGAAAGAGGAGAGTGTTAGCCACTGAGAAGAGTCTTCTCAGTGGCTGACTCACCTCCTTTCACTCTGATTGGCTCCAATCAGCAGGAAAGGACAAGGAAGCATGTTAGAAGACTCTTCTCACGCCCCTTTTATGCTAATTGGCTTGTAGGATGCTGGAGACCTAGGGACCCTCCTGGGACCCTGCTCCCAAGAAAGAAAGGGGTCTAAGGTCCCCTGAGACACAGGACGACTACACCCCTGACAAAAAGTCCTGTTTTGGGAGGGGGGAAGCAGGATTGTTTTGCAAGAGCTCCAAATCACCTTTAATCGTGCAACTTGAATTTGCCGGGATGTGACTGGATCCCACCTGAAAACAGCGGAAGTCTGAATTACCAATAAGCGGTTTAAAAATAAATCAAGGTCATCTTCCTCCTCCCAAATGCAACTCCCAAGTTCTTGATTGTTCATCTTTTCAAGGCAGCTGTCCCCTTTGTTAACCATTGGCCAAGCTCAGTGGAATGTTTTGGAGTCTGCTTTTAGAAAGTAACACAGCTTGCTGTGTTTGTGTTGTATATAATTAGCTTTCCATTTGTTGTATGTTTATTTTTTAAGGTTGCTACCTTTTTTTTAAAAAAAAAGGTGTCCCCGCTGTAAATTTTTTGCAACAGCCCAACAAGCATCAACGATTGTACTTTTTTAAACAAAAAATTAGAGCTCCAGATATCCTTTTTATTGTGCATTCAAGATATGTGCTGTTCATGATGGTATCAGGACAGTTATACGCAATCCCACTTTTCACTACCGTCGTGGCAGACATATTGCTTCATTTCTAATCAGTGCATGTCTCAGAACTTCCTGATGAAATCCTGTGACTTTTCATATCACAGATGTTCCGGGTGGGGTTGTGCTATAGCACAAGAGTGCCTCTGGACAGCAATAATGCAGTAACTTGCCTACCATCAGCTGCACACACATGCCTACCATCAACCAGGATGGCAGCGGAGGCATCAGCCCCTTAGGAAAGCCTCCACTGCCATCTTGATTGAGGCATGCAGGCATGGCAGGCATGCACGCACAGAGCGCACGTCATTCAGAGGGATGGGAGAGGCAGGTGGGGCATGCGTGCAGGCTTATTGAAGCCTGCACTGACTGCATTGGGGAAGGTGCCTGGGAGCTTCCTTTCCGTGATCCATGGTAGGGTCAGGAGCCAGCCCTGCCATAGATTACAGAATGGGAGCACTACCCTCCTACCCTAAGGAGGTGCCCCTCAGGGCCCCTCAGCCAGATCCCGACCTGGCCAACCCCTGCCGCCGGCCTTGTTTATAAGCATGCATAAAAATGCATATATTAATGAAAACAACATGCAAAAGTGCATGTTATATTAGGGAAATTTGCTTGCAAAAATATGTGTATGCAGAGATATGCACACTAAAACGCTGATGAATTTTTCATGAGAACTTTTATATCAAGAATTTGCAAACTAATGCTGAATTGTGAAGAACTGAACTTAAGACTGGAAGAATGAGAAACTGAAATGGATAGATTTGTCCATCCCTATTTGTACATGAGCAGGCAACATTGGATCAGGACTGTGGGCACAAGCCTTGGTAAAATTGGTCCATCCAAAGTATAGATGAAAGATGACCAGCATTGTTGACGCTGATATAAATCCCCTTATGCTCTACTAAGTGTGTTGAGGACTGCAGCCAAAATGAAACCTTCTGTTGCTACTTCTTTTTAAAACTTAGATCTTCCATTTTAGATCTCAAGACCTGGTGACAGGTTTTCAGCCAATGAAAAGGTACCTGCTAACCCAATTTAATTCTTTAAGACCTTGTAGGCATGTTCAGGCAGTTGCCTGCATCGGGTAGGGATGGAAAGATCCGTCAGTTTCGGTCCTGTCAGTTTCTCACTTTTCTAATGTTAAATTCAGCTCTCTACATTTCTGCAGCAAACTGTGATTTAAAAAAAAAATCCTCATGAAAATTCTCCACCACTTTAGTGCAGATTTCTCCAAGTAAACACCTTTTTGTAGGCCATTTTTACAAAGGTACACATTTTTGCAAGCCATTTCTCATCACATAATGCCTTTTTGCATGTTATTTTCATTCATATATTCTTTTTTGTGCACACTTTCCCCTAATATATGCATTTTTGTAAATATTGGTTAGCTGGCGAACTGCAACCCAAAATTCTAATAAATGCGAATTTTGAAGGATGGCTGCCTTTCGGTTCTCATATTGTTTCAGAAAGTGCACATTTGATCAATTTGGCTTCAAATATATATCAAATAATAAATAAATAAATGCGAACTGAATCAAAATTCTCACCCATCCCTAGTTGGGGGGGGGAGGTATCACCCTGTGCACTCAATCCCCAAACATCCACATGTTGAATGAGGAAGGGGGCTTCTACATAAGTTCTTTTGAAGATGAGTAGAACCCTCCATGCAATCAGGGATCCAGATAAAACAGGCTCCCTGATCGTGTGAGCTGAATACGAGAAGAGGTCCCCTGCTGACCTTCCTCACTCAATATGGACATGGTCAGAGACTTAAGGGGGACATGATGTGCATAAGAACATTGCACCTCTGCCCTCTCCGCATGTTGAGATTCCCTGTCTTTGCTGTGTTTTTCCTAAAAACAAAAGTACAAACCCCCAAACAGGAGTAGCTAAGCTATGGCCCTCCAGATGTTGTTGGACTACATGACCATTGGCCATGCTGGCTGGGAGCTGGAGTCCAGCAACATCTGGAGATACCAGATTGGGGAAGGGTGCTCTTTCCTGACTAGCAAGAAGTTCTTGGGGAGGTACACTTGGGGAGGTACACATTACCACTTCTCCTTCAAACCCCACTTACACTCGGTCTTGATATGACGCACTTTCTCTCTGCCAAACAGCACTTCCATCACTATCTTCATGCCACTTAGAAAACCACAGCATGGCTGGGTAGTAGATTCAGGTCAGGCAAAGTGACATCCTTCTTCACCAACGGAGTGAAAAATTAAATTATAGAATTTGCTGGCATGAGATGAGATGAGATGACACCTGCCAAGTTGGAGGGCTTTAAGAGACAATTAGACAAATTTGTGGATGATAATGGGTACTAGCCATGATGGCTATGCTCTACATCCACTGTTGGAGACAGTATGCTTCTGAGTACCAGTTGCTGGAAACTGCAGGGGGAGAGAGTGCTGTTGCCTTCAGATCCTGCTTGTGGGCTTCCCATGGGCATCTGGTTGGCCACTGGCAGAACAGGATGCTGGACTAGATGGGTCCTTGGCCTGACCCAGCAGGCTCTTATATTCTTATGATTACATTGGCCTTTGGTCTGACTCAACAGGTCTTTTTTCTTAAATCCCTTTCTTGACTTTTCTCTCCATGACAAATCTGATAAGCCATTGTGACTCCTTGCTGTAAAATCAGGAAACATAGAAAGGTGCCTTGTAATGAGTCAGACCGATGGTCCACCTAGCTCAGTGTTGTCCACACTGACTGGCAGTGGCTCTCCAGGGTTTTCCCCAGGGAGTTTTTCCCAGCCCTACCTGGAGGTGCCGGAAATTGAACCTGGGACCTTCTGCATCCAAAACAGATGCTCTACCACTGAGCTATTGTCCTTCTCTAATTCACAGATGTTTTCGAGTCTTTCAACAAGTGATGATGCAACCCCTTGTTCGGTGCATGCAGGGGCAGGCATCAACCCTTAAACACCACAGAGTTGGTTAAAAGTTTCTCTCCTTTAGTGAAGAAAGCATTTGCATCCTATTGCGCCACCTGGTGGAAACTGCATGTCCAATCCTCCATTGAATGTAGACGTTCACCTCCTTTACCCATCTTTAATAGATACCAAAATGCCAGTTTTGGATGGTAAAGAAAACGACACACATGGTTTTGAGTACAATAGTATGGGCCAGGAGCAACCTCTTTTTATGAGTGACTGTGGGCTAAAGAGTCTAGAACAGCGGTAGCCAATCCAGTAGCCTCCAGATATTGTTGGTCAGGCTAGCTAAGGCTGATGGGAGCAATATCTGGAGGGTACAATGTTCTGGTCTAGAACAAGAAATTAAAAGACAGGTTCTTGTTGGATCCACGCTGATCCTATTGCACTCTCTAAGGTTGGCATATAGTGGCCTCACTATAGCCACATGACCACTAGAATTCAGTTTGCCACCATTTTTTTTTACTGGCCTTGCTCATGTGCCTTTAACACCCTGCTTGACAGGCAAAATGTTAGCGAGGGAAGCCTTTCCTTGCATGAAGATAGACTGGTGATGGCACAAGCTTCACCTACTTAATTTCTGCCATTAAAGCCTGTCCCAACGGTTTGGGACCCAAGTGCCTTTCCCAATATCAACCATCTCAGGCCCCACAATGAGCAAGGGAGGTCCTGTTGGTGTTGCTACCACTGAGGGTTGCCCAGTTGGGGAGGTGACCCATGACAGGGCCTTCTTGGTGGTGGCTCACCGTTTGTGGAATTCTAGTGAGGTGCATCAGTCTCCCTCATTATTAACTTTTGCGTTGTATTCTACTAAATCATAACATCATCATCACCAACAACAACATCATCATCACCCTGTGAGTCAGGCTAAAGGCCCACCTAGTCCAGCATCCTGTTCTCACAGTGGTCAACCAGATGCCCCAATGGGTAATCAGCAAGTAGGACATGCTCACCAAACCTCTCTCCCTAGATCAGCCTTTCCCAACTAGCGGGCCACCAGATGTTGTTGGACCACAACTCCCATCTGCCTCAGCCAGCATTGCCAATGGCCAGGAAAGATGGGAATTGTGGTCCAACAACATCTGGTGGCCCACTAGTTGGGAAAGGCTGCCCTAGATATAACTAGATAGACCAGCCTTTCCCAACCAGTGTGCCTCCAGATGTTGTTGGACCACAACTCCCATCTTTCCTGACCATTGGCAATGCTGGCTGAGGCTGATGGGAGTTGTGGTCCAACAACATCTGGAGGCACACTGGTTGGGAAAGGCTGAGATAGACAAGGGTCTGACCACTAGAAGGCAGCTTTCTATGTTACATTTATTGTACCATAGGCAGCTATTGGTATAGGAAAGCCACACACAAAAAGTGGTACAGCCATGTTAAATAAACTGAGTTGCTGGCAGATTGTGGTCTGAAGGCACATGAGACCACCAACTTGCTGAAGCTAAGGAGGTCTAGATCTGGTCGGTGCCTGGATGAGAGACCACTTGCGGACTACATGTATGCCGCCTTGGGTTCTGTGATGAAAGAAAGGTGGGGTACAAATGTTAGAAATAAAATAAATACTCAGAGTAGACCCATTTAAACTAATGGACATGGCTAACTAAGGCCCATTAGAGGGTCTTTTCTGAGTAAGATTAGCATTGACTACAACCCTTATTTTTATAATTTTTTGTTGCGAATGTACCTCACAAAAGAGGGACATCATCAGCTGACATTCGCAATAAAAGTGTTCCACTGACTTAAACGTATAGCTTAATGTAGGCAGTCCATATGTCCAAATGGGTATCCAAATCAGATTGCCGACGCAAAGTGCAACCTCTATGCGTGGGCCTTTAACAGCTCTGTGACAAATAGAAATTCAACAGGAGAAGTTGTGCTCCCCGCTCCTCTGGTGAATGTCCAGGAAAACTTTCGCGGGCTGAATTTTTTTACTTCCCACACAGCTGTTAAGAGGCCTGGGAATCTGGCCAGGAAGTGGAGCGGGAGGGGAAGAAACGTGTTGGCAACCCTATTTATAAATACTGTATAAATGGTAAATCTTAACACGCTCAGATTAACAACCGTCAGAACAATTTAAGACTTTGGATTTTGTCTGTGCTGCTTCTGCTGCTGTGAATAAACATAGCAATGGATGCCACTCATCCTACGCTTTGCTTCTTTTTTACCACTTTGCAGCCTGCAGGAAGAAGCTGCTTGGTGTAAGGTTGCACTGCTACCAAAGGCACAGAACCAAGGCTAGGAAAATTAAAAAACGGCAAGCTGAGTGGACAGGATTGCCAAATGCTCAGAAACAAGAGCAACCCTGACCCGGCTGGTTGTTGATGCCTTTAACAGTAGCGTGACCTGGAAGCATTAGCAGGAAATGATATTGTAACAGGATTGGGAGGATAGTAGGAGGGCTCCTCCAGCTGACCCATTTATTGAGTGTTTGTCCTGATCTCTCGCTCAGTGCTTATGCAGGGCTTAGACAATGTCCAGCCTTTATTGAGCATTTGTTCCAATTTGCTTGCTCAATGCTTATGTGAAGGTTAGATGATGTCTGGTCTTTGGTTCAGCATTTGTTCCGATTTCTTTGCTCAGTGCGTGTGGGGAGGTTAGATGATGCCCCATCTTTACTGAACATTTGTTCTGATATATTTGCAGGGCGGACAATGAGCATTCATCCTGATTTGCTTCTGTGGTGTTTTTATATACCTTCCTGTTAATCATTTGTTTATGCCTTTTAATGTTTTTTGAAAAGTGGATTTGTTGCACTAGGGTGTTAGTGGGGGCCTTGGCCCTCTAGATGTTGCTGGATTACAACTCCCATCAGCCTCAGCAAGCATGGCCAGTGGCCAAGACAGTGCTTTAATCCACTTTAGTTGTTGTTTCCCCCCCCCTTTGTATTTAGGGGGGGATTTTTTAATGAGGTCAGATAAGCAATAAAGTTTGACACCAATTGTACTACTTAATGTAGTTTTACTGAGCTAACAGATAACCAGTATTAGAAATAAGTTCTTCATTGCAGATTATACTTTGCCAGTCTCAGCTATGAGAGAGACCTCCTTCCCTATATTATAGGAAAGAGGGCCTCCTATGGATCAGTTAAGCTTCCCTCTCTAGGCCTCCACAAAGTCTGTACCATTGATGTTCGATGTCTGCTGTCTCCCTGTCCTGTCTATCTCTGTGTGCCTGTGTGTTTCCTTTATTGGCAGAGAAATTACTATCATAGGCCATTTAATGGCCAATAAGTGTCACTGTTATCTCAGAGAATATTCTCTAGTTGTTTACTATCTTGTTCCCACAGCTTTACTGCTGTAGTCATAATACATTGATAAGGCACCAGGGGTTGTTTCCTTTTGTCTACTTCAAAGTCAACTCACATTTTCTGCATGATCCATCTCTTGTCCAAGCAGAGCACTGAGCCTGCATCTCACAGTCTGTTCTGCCTCTCATTCTTACACAGAATACAGCTTTAAGATGCTACTTTCTGCCATAGAATATAAAAGCATACAAGTATATCAAAAAGCAGTTTCAGACCCCGAAATAGGCTGTAGAGGAGGGGGTTAAAGGAACAATTGCTGGATTCCACATATTAATAGACTAGGCAATGTCCTTTTGCTATGCAATTGTGCAAACCTAAGTTTCCTGGTAGCCCTTGAATCTCTTCTGCAAAACAACGACAGTCTGGAGCCACCCAAAATCATCCGGACCTATCAGTAGGGTTATCAACCGTACTCTTTTAAGAGTACATGTACTCCTTTTGAGATGGTGCAACAGCATACTCTTACTTTTCACTTATCGAAGCCAAATGTACTATTTTTGAAATGACAAAATGATGGTAACCCTACCTATCAGTAGATCCCAATCTACCTTCTGCCCCTCCCTGCAGTAAGGATTTTACACAGAAATCAGCACGTGCAACTTTAGATTTCTAAAGGGGGCTCGGCTCGCCAACGTAATAACACTGAATTAACAAAGAGAGCAAAATTAGGCCTCTGTGTATTCCCAGCTCCACCTGCAAGGTCAGAGTAGCTATTGTTCTTTCACCTCACCCCTAGCCAGGAGCAGGGGGCAGGAAGCTGCATCCTGATTACAGGAATACCCCGCTATACGGACCTTCACTTTACAGACACTCGCAAGTACGGATGTATTTACAGTAGCACCATTCCCCTGTTTACGTACGCTCGCTTCGCAAGAACGGACACTTAACAGCATGACGCCACCACTCGATCAGTTTCTAACGACAAACTTTTTCTTAGAATAAGGCCTACTGTGTTTATTTCAGTTATAAATGCGTTATTTACAGCAGTTATGCCTGTATATGACGATTGCAGTGCAGTACATGCATCGACAAGTGAAAAAAGGTAGCGCTTCACTTTAAGTACATTTTCTGTTTACGTACTCGCTCTGGACCCATTGCGTACGTTAATGTGGGGTATTCCTATACTATCTTCTCCCTCCGCTGACCCTGAATACCAGTTCCTGGGGAGTGTAAGTGGGGAGAGTGGTCTTGCACTCAGGTCCTGCTTTCAGACTTCCCGTAGGGATCTGGTTGGCCACTGGGAGAGCAGAACGCTGGATTAGGCAGGCCATTGGGCTGATCCAGCTTTTTTTTTTTTTAATAACAGCCACACATTGGGTTGACATTTTAATTGAGCTGTCTGCCACAACTCCATAACTTCTTTCCTGGTCAGTCTCTGCAACTTCAGATCTCATAAGTGCTGGGACAGCGAACCGTTGATCCTCCAGATGTTGAACTTCATTTCCCATCAGCCCCAGCAAGCATGGTCGATGGTCAGGGATGATGGGAGTTGCAAGCCAGCAACATCTAGAAGGCCACAGATCCCCCGTCCCTTAGTGCAGAGGCGAAGTTAGGAATTTTTTTTGCCCCAATGTGTATCATCCAATACCCATTCATCCAGAGTTTTGGAACTCTCTCCAGTTCACTTGGGTTTGCACCACCTTGAATAATTTGGGGTCATCTTCAAAGTTACCAGCCTTACTGCTATCCCTGACTCTTTATCATTTATGAAAAAATTAAACAGCACAAGTCCCGGATCTTTCACTTTAGCTACTTGGCTAAGTTCAAGGTGCTAGTTCTGGTGTATGAAGCCCTATACCAGCCTTTCCCAACTAGTGGGCCACCAGATGTTGTTGGACCACAATTCCCATCTTTCCTGACCATTGGCAATGCTGGCTGAGGCTGATGGGAGTTGTGGTCCAACAACATCTGGTGGCCCACTAGTTGGGAAAGGCTGCCCTATACCATTTGGGATCAGGATATCTGAAAGTTCATCTCACCCCTTATACACCCAATTGATCACTGCACTATGCAGGTGAGGGCCTCCTGCAGATACAATCTTATTAGGAAGTCCGTTCCACACAATATAAGAACTGGGCCTTTAGTGTTATGACACTTATCCTTTGGAATTCCCTCCCCTTACATATTAGACAGGCACTGTCTTTTTAGCCTTTTAAGTGGAGCCCTTTCCCTGTCAGCATCTGTTCTGGGAATGTTTTTCAGATATTTTGATTGTTTTATCCGTTGTGTGTTTGCCATCCTGGGCTCTTTTGGGAGGAAGGGCGGGATATACATTTAAGAAATACATAAATATGCAATTATGCCCCTCAAGCCGCTGTTAAAGGCACAAGAGCATACCAGATTAGGGGCGTTTTCTGGTCAGTTGGCAGCTCTGCCGA
Source organism: Rhineura floridana (assembly GCF_030035675.1). NCBI lineage: Eukaryota > Metazoa > Chordata > Lepidosauria > Squamata > Rhineuridae > Rhineura > Rhineura floridana. Next base: position 22,657,513 of record NC_084496.1, read on the forward strand.
CTGTTATGAAAAGCACATCACACACGGCCACTGAAACAGCTGCTAGTTCTACGCTCTCCCTAAATAAAATAAAATAGGCGTTCTGATCATATAACACCGATCCTGGCTCGCTTGCATTGGCTGCCTATATGTTTCCGGGCCAGGTTCAAAGTGCTGGTTTTAACCTATAAAGCCTTATATGGCGCGGGACCACAATACCTGGCGGAACGCCTCCCCCGATATGAACCCACCCGTACACTACGCTCTACATCGAAGACCCTCCTCCGGGTACCTACCCATAGGGAAGCTCGGAGGGTGACAACAAGAAAAAGGGCCTTCTCAGTAGTGGCCCCCGAATTATGGAACAATCTCCTTGATGAGGTACGCCTGGCGCCAACATTACTATCGTTTCGGCGCCAGGTTAAAACTTTCCTCTTTTCCCAGGCATTTTAGCATTTTAGTATGTGTTGAAAACTGTCTTGATTCTTCTGGGTATTTTATAATTTTAAAGTTTTTTAAAAGTTTTTAATTTGTTTATATGTGACCTATTGTATTTTTATGTTTGACTGTTGTGCACCGCCCAGAGAGCTTCGGCTATGGGGCGGTATAGAAATTTAATAAATAAATAAATAAATAAATAAATAAATAAATAAATAAAATTGTTTGTGGTGGTTTTAGTATAGTCCAAATGGTGCATCACCAAACTGGAAGAACAGCTGGGGGGGGGGGAGAGGGAGTAAAACTCTGGCCCTAGCCATGTTTCCTGGTTTTGCCTTAGTTACATTTTTCTCTTGCTGGCCTCAAGTTAGCCTTCCACTTGACTGTGTTTGCTTTGAGTGGGTAGAGTTTGTTTCTGATCAGCAAGATAACACAAGAAGCCCGGAACAGGCTGCCGAATAGGCTATAGCTATAAGTCAGCTTTGCTGTTCAGCTTAAGAACCCAGAGAGAGCCTTGCTGGATCAGATCAAAGACCCAGCTAGTCCAGCGATGGATGCCGCTTCCAGCAGTGGCCAATCAGGAAGCTCACGAGCAGAGCTGGAGGACAATAGCCCTCCCGTTGCTTGTCCTCTTGAAACTGGTGCACCAGAGGCAGACTACCTCCGAACATGGAGGTTCCACTCTGAGTGATCAGAGGTCATAGCAGCTGATTGGCTGGTCCAACCCTCCAGGGCATTTTTTTTGGCTTGGTCCTCCTTAGCCTCAGGTTTGCCCTGGTAGAATTCAGCAGGGAGGCGGGGGAGGGGGACAAAAATAGAATCAGTTGGCTCTGCCTGTGATTGGCTCTGTCTCCACCTATCATTGGCTTTGGCTGCACCTACTGTTGGGCTCCCTACCTTCCGCCCTGCCACTCTCAATAGGCTCCAGCCAACACCGTCTGGGTTGCAGAAACAGCTTGTCAGGTGGTGCAGAGCTGCTTCTCCAACTTCCCAGCAGGTGGACTGTTGTTGCTTACCAGGAAGGGGGGGGAGCAAGGTGGCGGGAAGGTCAGGGCAGTGCAAATGCATCAGCTGGAGCCAATCCAACACTCCTGCTGGGGCGTTTGTCTCATGCCGGCCTCCCCACCACCTCACCCCTTCCCCTCTCCCCCCCCCGGTAAGCAAGAGGGACCCACCTGCCAGGAAGCTTCTCCACACCGCCCAGCGAGCTGCTTCTGCAGGGCTCTGTGAAGCAATTCATCCTCTTGCATCCGTCCTGATTTTCCCCGGCATGGAGATGGGATGCAAGGAAGTGAGGGGAGAGAACACCACATCTGTTGAATTTCTGTTTGTCATGTTGCAGCTGTTTAATGCTCTTGTCACCCATGACAAAGAGGTGTTGGCTATAGAGAAGAGAGAGTCATTGCAGCTCCCTGCTGTAGTCACTCTTTGCCTACCATGAAATGAGAGGGAGATGTTCAAGGAGTATGAGAACATGTAAAGAGCACTGCTGGATCAGGCCAACGGCCACCTCATCCACTTTCCTGTTCTCGCCCTGGCCCAGCCAGCAGGGTTTATTCGCCACGGATAGCCTCCTCCGTCCTGAATCTGTCTAATCCTTTTTCAAAGCCATCCACGTTGGTGGCTATGGCTACCTCTTGTGGGAGCGAATTCCGTAGTCTAACTCTGCTCTGTGTGGAGAAGGACTTTCTTTTGTCTTTTCTGAAACTTCCATCGTTCAGCTTCATTGGATGTCCACGAGCGCTCATGTTATGAGAGAGGGAGGAATAGGAATAAGCGTGATCTGGTCCCTGTCTCCATTTGGAAAATGTTGGATGGTGCGTGCGTGTGCGTGCGTGCATGTGTCCTTCAAAGTTGCAACTCACCCTTCTCACTCTGCCTCCTCCCTGCCTGCAAACAATTAAGGGTCTCTTCTACGTCCAGTTGCTCATGGACTTTGGAAAAGCTGGAAGGAGTCCTGATTTTCTGTCCTACTAAAGGGTCAGCGCTCATTTGTCACTGCAAGTCTTTGTTATGCTCAGAGCTGCATTGCACACCCACCAGGGCTAGTTCTCTGAATATTTGGCTGCGGGAAGACAGAATGGCAAGAGATTCGCTTTGTCCAAATGGCAAAGCTGTCGACGCCAGATGACATTTTGCAGTGGCACAAGCTGAGCAAGGTCTCTCCACCCACCCCGGTTGTTTCTTCCTCCCGCTGTCCATCCAGGTCACACCACGGGCACAAGGTTTTTTGGGGGGAGTAGATCTACTGTGAGCGGTGGGGTGGGATGGGGAGAGAGAAGCTCCTGCTTGGAGTCTCTAGGCTCGAAGACACGGTCTGGATGATTATGAACTGTGTCTGAGCACATTGTGAGCCAAGAAAAAGGTTTTGCACAGTCTGCAAGCCAGCTGGTTCCCCTGGCTTGAAAAGAGCATCTGTTTTTACGAGTTGCAGGGGGCTGTGCATGCTTCTTGCTGGGAGGGGAAGTGTGAGCCTCTCCGCTTCCCCCCACTGCTGGTGTCTTCATTCATACATGCAGAGGTGTTGTTACAGATGGGTAGGGACGGGTAAGAATTTCAGTTCAGTTCACGTTTCAAACGGAATCTATGGAATTTGCACTTTCTGAAATAATATGACACCCATCCTTCAAAATTCAGACTTATTAAAATTTTGCATTGCAGTTCACCAACCAAACAACGTTTAGAAAAATGCATGCACTGGGGAAAGTATGCATAAAAAGTAATATATGAGCAAAAATAACATACATAAATGCATTATATTTTTTCTTATATAATGTTATTTGCTATTTTGTACAATGTATTGCGAATCAATGTATTGCTTTATTGATGTATTTCCTTGTTGATATATTTTTATATTTGTGTTTATTTTTTCTGTAAGCCGTCTTGAGGGCCTTTTGGCTGAAAGGCGGGGTGTAAATAAACATTAACATAACATAACATTAACATTACGTGATGAGAAATGGCTTGCAAAAATGTGTACCTCAGTCAAAATGGCCTAGAAAACGGTGTTTATGAGGGGAAATACCCACTACAATGCTGGAAACTTTTTATGATTTTGTTTTTTAAAAATTGCAAATTGCTGCATAAATGTGGAGAACTGAATTTAAGGTCAGAAAAATGACAAACTGAGAGGACTAAAACTGACAGATCTTTCCAACCCTACAGACCGGGGAGAAATTTGATTCAGTTTGTGTTTAAAGGCAAACCTCCGTAACTCACACTCTCCAAAACAATACGCAGCCCTCCTTTGAAATTTGCACTTTTCCAAATTTTGCAACGCAGTTCTCTAGCCAAGTATGTGACCAAAAACGCATATCCCGGAGTAAAGTGTCCAGAAAAATGCCACCTCCAAATTCAGTGCACAGGATCCACCCAGAGTGACAGCTGCACCTGACTGACACGGCAACAGGACATTGTGCAGGCTCGCTTGAGGGAGCAGGGGGAGGTGTGCATGGAGCACACAGCTCTGTCCTCCAGTAACTTGCCATCACTTTCTACCCTCCAGCATCTCTTTGTCTAATGGTAGGGCCGGCCACGGCTGAGCACTTTCTTGCACAAACAAGTGGTGGATATGAGGTGCCCGGAAGGACTTTGCAACCAGAGTTGCTGGTAATAACAGAGATCTTTGGCTCCTTGTCGCTGCGTCTAGTTCCCCGTCTTCCATGAATTCCCTGTGATATTGACCTTACACCATTTCCTGACTTTGTTGCTACGTCTCGTTTTGGACTCAGACTGATTCTCTACACCTGACTTTGGCTTATTAAGACTAGGGTTGCCAGGTTCAGGGCCTGAGACTGCTCCTGTATCTTTAGGAGAAGAGAAAGTCAGCCAAGTGCAGGTGTTCTTACAACACTGTAATGGGAAAAGCCACAAGGTGGAATTCTCCCTTCCCCCTGCACAACTGATACAGAAGACCTCTTGGAGACTGGGCCTGGCAACCATGAGCTCTTCTGTATCTTTAAAAGTTGTGCAGGGGGAAGGGAGAATTCCACCTTGTGGTTTTTCCCTTTACAGAGTTGCAACTCACTGGCAGAGCTTGGAAAAGTTACTTTTTTGAACTACAACTCCCATCAGCCCAATCCAGTGGCCATGCTAGCTCTTTCCAAGCTCTGAACCTGCACTTGGCTGACTTTCTCTTCTCCTAAAGATACAGGATCAGTCTCAGGCCCTGAACCTGGCAACCCTAATTAAGACTATGCTGCACCTTGAATCCTGCTCTCTTGGATAAGTGTTTGGGTAAAAGGTTTTATCCTTCTTGCATGGAGACCCCAGTCCCTGAGGTCATCCCCGCCCCCCCAAGCATGACACTGAGCTAGATGAATCCATTTCCTGACTTCGTGTAAGGCAGTTTTTCTTTAAATCAGCATTTTATGTTGTTTTTCTTTAAATCAGCATTTTTTTCAGAACTATGAGGACTAGGACCTCACATTATTTTTAGGGAAGGGTTGCAGCTCAGTTGTAGAGCACCTGCTTTGTATTCAGAAGGTCCCGGGTTCAATCCCTAGCATCTCCATGTAGGGCTGTGGGTAAGTCCCCTTCCTGAACCTCTGGAGAGCTTTTGGCGGTCAGTGTCAACAATACTGAGCTAAACAAACCAATGGCCTGACTCGACATAAGGCAGCTTCTTATGTCAGATGGATCTGGCCTGGGGCACCCAATCTAGTAGCCCCATAGAAAACTATGGGAGCTGTGCACGGTAATTTCGCTGTGAATTTTAGCAGAGGACTCGCGCAGAATTTCTCCAGGCCGTGTCAGTAACGTTAATTTCCTCTTCTCCCAGGCAGTTTAGCATGTGTTTTAAATTGTGTTTTAAAGTGTTTTTAAAAGATGTGTTTTTAAATTTGTATATTTGTTTTTAATGTTTTTAGTTATAAACCGCCCAGAGAGCTTCGGCTGTGGAGCAGTATATAAATACAATAAATAAATAAATAAATAAATACATTTACCACATCCGGCTTTTCCACCCCAGATACTGAAACGTTTTTGGCTCGGCTGCTTCCAGTTGCATCACAAAATCATACACCACCTCCTGTTTTCTGGAGGGTGGATCCATTTTGCTCATCCCATGGCACCCGGTCGCTGCTAGGTTACACTGATTCATCCCTTTGAATCGCTTCTTCTGCACGAAGCATTCCAGGCCCTTTCCTCGGGCATTTTGAGTGCCAGTCCATCTTTTTCTACACACCAGAAGGAGATGAGCTCAAATATTTGGCTCCGCTCAAAGGCCTAAATAGCTTTGGGAGAGCTTTTTTCGTCTGTGGCATAAAAGCAATTTCCCCGCTGGTAATTTATAGCCTGAACCAAGAAGGCTACCTTGAGCTCTGGCCTGGCATGCTTGCTTGTGTGGACGCAGTGTTCTTTCTCAACCGCAGCAATGTTTTAACCTGTGCCTTGACATAACAGAAGTGGAGAAGGACAGGAAAGCAATGTTGTATCCACAGAGGTTGCTAGGGAGGGGAAGAAATCAGCTTCAGTTTGCATACCTTGCAACTCCCAAAACGATAAGTGAGATGAAATGTAGCCTTTGAAATTTATCGTCCTCTGATTTTTGCAATGCAGTTTTCTAACCAAAAATGTCTACAAAAATGCATATATTAGTGGAAAGGTATGCATACAAATGCATGGATTTGTGAAAATATACAAAAGTGCATTGTATTAGGGGAAATTCCGTACAAAAATGTGTATATTAGGAAAAACACGCACAGAGATGCTGATGAATTTTTGTGAGAACTTCTTATTAAAAAAATCTTTTTTGCAAATGGAGGCAGAAATGGGGAGAAATGAGCTTAATATTGAAAAAATGAGAAACCATGCACAGAATCGTCCATTCCTAACACTTGCAGAATATTGTGAATGGGAAAACAGCGTCCACAGCTTAATATCAGGGATGGAGACATTTGACTTGCTTTGCATTTGTAGGCAAACCTTCCTAATTTGCACTTTCTGAAACAAAATACAAACTGAAACACAGACATCCTTCACAATTTGCCCTTCTCCAAATTTTGCAGTCCAGTTCTCCATCCAAGTAATGTGTATGAAAATTAATATATTAGGGTGAAGTGTTTATAAAATGCATACAGTGTAGTGAAAATAGCATTCAAATGCATTACATCAGTAACTAAGAACTTCCTTTTTCTTTCCTCCCTCCTCCTCCTCCCTCCTTCCTTGTGTGTCACGGCGTTTCAGAATGTCAGCCTGAGGAAAGAGACCATTGTAGTACTGATTTTTGTAAGTCACTCTGCGAGCCTTTTTGGATAAAGGGTGGTGTATAAATGCCACAAATAGATTCTGAAAATGGGACTGAGACCTTAGAAATGGGCTGCTGCCAGTTAGTGTAGGCAAGGCAGGATTAGGAGGGCCAATGGTCTGACTTCCCATGAGTATGCACCAGATTGTGGGTTGAATTTATCTTTCAGCCAGCCTCCAGTTTTTGCATTGAGGCAGGAGGCATTTGGTGGGCGACAGTGATTGGTGGGGGGAGCCAAGCTAGTAGTTCTCCACGTTCCAGAGCCTTTGTCTGAATCAAATGGGTGTTCGCTTTGCAAACATTAAAGAATGTTCTGTATGCAGGCAGTCTGACAACATTAAGAGGCATCTTAATTGCTTATTTTGTGCCTTTCCCTCCCTCCTTGCCCCACATGGCTGCTAAGTGGCTACTTGTTCCAAGGAAGGGAACAAAATGCCACTTTGTCTTTGGCTCCAACCCTGACATTGCTAAGGAAGGGAAAGAATGTGGCCAGATTATGGAAGAAACGAAGCTCAGCAAGGAATCTCAGAAGGCACCCGCGCAATGGTGCCGTTTAGGTAAACGTGGACCAGAAGTAGTTGCAATAAACATATGGGCTAAGAAGTTTATGATCCAGACATCTCCCCAGTTGTAATTTGGGATGGGGAGTGATTTTGCAGTGCAGCTGGAGCTACCTTCTCCAGCTAAAGAATGTGTACAAAATGCACATCCCAGGGCAGAGGTGGAGAATCTCAGGCCCGGGGGCCAAAATGCGGCCCTCTAGGACTCTGTCTGGCCCTTGGAACTCTCACACCATCACTGGCTCTGCTTTGCTTCTCAGCTGTTTTAGGCTGAGTCCTTGAACTCTGAGAATGCCTACTGATTGCCTGGATGAAAGATAAAGAAGGATGTGTGAGTGTCTGTAGAAACTCGCATACCGTATAGAGGGGAAATTTATTTATTTATTTATTTATTTATTGGATTTCTTAGTCGCCCATCTGGCTGGCTAACCAGTCACTCTGGGCGACGTACAAAATTTGAATGGTGTATGCCTGCAGTGCAGACATATCCTAAGTCTTCAGCAATACGAACACTAGCATTAAACATTTCAATTGACAGATAGTATGAAGGGCTGGATTAATATATCATTCACCGTGTTTTACTAACATCATCATGCTTTACTAAAATTGGGGCTCAAGCGTATTTATGAAAAAAAGTAGTGCCTTTTCCCTTCACCAGCAGCAGGGCTATTCCACATCTCAGTAGGAAAACTCCCAAGCACGCAAGCAAGCAGCAGCTGTCTTAGTGGCAGCAGCATTGCTAACTGGAACATATTTTATTTAGGCACAGATATTTTCTTTATACTAGTTTTTCTACATAAACCCTTGCATTCATCTGGGCAAAGGTTTACCTGTAATTAAAATAAAGCTTCAAACCATAAATCTCACACATACCATTACAGATTACATTTAAGGTCCCATTTCATTTGACAAAAAAAATGTTTTGTTAAAGATTTGCAAGGGATTGCTTAAAAATGAGGCCTCAGCTGCTCTTTGCTTTTTAAAGTGCAAAAACTAATCCTGACAGTTGTGCTTCTTAAAACACCAAACAACTGTTTGATGTCTGTTTCAGAAATACCAAAGCACATCATTGCAAATGTTCCAGGCCTTGATAGAAAATCTGTAATCTTATAGTGGGCTCAAATATGTCATTGTATTTGGTAGTGATAGGGGCAGTGAGTCTTTAAGGTCTTCCTTTTTCAAAATGACATTTGGTCATTCAAGTGAGACTGGCATTACAAAAGATTTTTAAATGATGATTAGATGTGAAAGTAAACAGGGACTCACGCTGATGAAAAAGCAGCAAGAAATGAACCAAATTAAATTATTAAATGTAGCTCCTGTGATAAACCAGTCTCCGCTTTTCCCCCCTGATATTTTGTGAGTCACCACCGTCATCCCTACAGTCAGCCTTCCAAAACAGAAAGATTCTAATGTTTCATTTCCAAGGCAAGTAAATGTACTTTCATTGTTCAGTCCACGGCTGGCATGTGGCCCTCAGACGTTTGCCCAGAAGGGTGTGCAGCTCTCGAGCTGAAAAAGGTTCCCCACTCCTGTACTAGGGGAAACTGTATATAAAAACGCATGTATTAGTGAAAATAACACAAAACCCATTATATTAGGGGGAATTGCTTTGCAAAAATGCATATGCATATAAATGTGTTTATTAGAAGAAATTGGCACTAAAATGCTGATGAATTGTCATGAGGATATAGATATAGATATTCCAAACTGATGCAGAAATGCGGGGAACTGAATTTATAACTGGAAAAATGAGAAATTGGGAGAAAATGAAATTCACACATTTGCCTCTTGGTAATCTAACAAAATTCACACGCGCACGCACACACCTCTCTTCACTGTCCAATCAATGTTGAATCAACACACAATTCTGTCAATCCTGTCTTTCCCCTCACCCTCCCTCCCCACTCCAGCCCTCCCCCCCTTCTCCTCCCCCAGGTCAGTTTCACCTGTCCTAAGCATTATTGCAGAGGAGTAAATCCCATTGAACTCAGTAAGCATGCAAATAATCAATCCATTCTCAGCAAACTTGCATAGGATCCCATTTCTTACCTCCCAGATTAAAAAGTAGAGAAATTCACCAGTCTTACCAAATTCTTCCAAATTACACCAGAATTGGATTGGACTGTGAAAGACCAACCCAAACTGTGTTTGCATTTTTACAAATTTGTACAATATCTCAGAGAGGAGGTCCGGTCTCCTGCTCCCCTGGTGCATTCACTATAGCTGCCCAATTTCCCTGCTTTTTAAAGTTTGATAGAAAGATCTGTTGGCTTAAACTGCAAGGATTTTTTGCCTATTAGTGAACTCCTAGCGCGAATAACAGATGGAAGAGCTGATCTAGGGTTCCTCAACTGGAGGTCTTTGGTGTAGTTCATAGATCCACTCAACCTTTTCAGAGGGCTGGAGGCCCATTGCCTTGTTTCCTGCCATTGTGACTCTGGTCCTGTCTTGTTCCTCTTCTGTTCTAGAGTGGCTGCTGCTTATGCACGTACGTACGCTCAGACTGAACATTTGTAAATGAATTAATACAGCAGGCACCGTATGAGTCTCTCAGATTTTGCCCTCCAAAGGAAATGAATCTTGAATAGGCTGCCTTGTTTGCAGAAGGAGTGGAGTGATGAAACAGCCATTTGAATCTGGGCCGGGGACAAAGCAGCACACAAGTGCAAGCTTAAAAATGTCCCAGGAATAGGGATGGAAAGCTCTTTCAGTTTTGCTTCTCTCAGCGTCTCCCTTTTCCAATCAATTGATGCACCAATTTGCAATTTTTATTTAAAAAAGAAACCTCATGAAAACTTTTCAGTATTTTAGTGCAAACGTCTGCTACTAACATTTTTGTATGTCACTTTGGCTAATGTACACATTTCTGCAAGTAATTTCTCCTAACGTGATGCATTTTTGTGTAATTTTTCACTAATATTTTCAGTTTCATGCACACTTTCCCCTATGCACTTTTGTAAACATTGGTTGGAGAACTGCATCGCAACATGCAGATAAGTGTGAAGGATGGCTGTATTTGGTTTTCATATTGTTTCAGAAAGTGCGAATTTGATAAATTCAGCTTTAAATGCAAACTGAACTGAATGTCTCACCCATCCCTCCCTGTGCAGGATCATTATCGGTCCAAGCTATGTTGAGCATCTTCGGCTGCAGCTGTGGTTGCAATTTGTGATGCTGAGCCGAGGTAGCTGCTCTTGCAGATGCAACCTGTAAGTACTTTGGGGTTGCTGGGACAACCTGTCTGAAGATCATCTTGCAAACACAGTGTGTGTGGGGGGGGGGGAAACAGGGTGACAGTTTGACTTTGCACTGGTCTCCAGCTCTGTCAAATAAATTGCCGACACTCTCCAACCTTGTGAGATCTGTTTGTACTGCAAATGAGGAATGTATAGTATCCAAACCAGGCAGAAACCAAGCACACAGTATCTCTTTTCGGAAACATAAAACAGAACATTTTGGAAATGAAAGACTATAGAGAGAGACTCAGAGGCAGAGGCCTGGGGCAAAAGAACAGCTTTAAACAGGCACCAGCGGAAACAATTGTTTAATAATGGATTCCCTACCAGTGTGTTCTTGCGTGACATATAAGGATTTGCTTTTTCTTACTGTACAGCCTTTAGATCTGAAGAGGGCTGGGAGTAAGCGTGGATTGTTCTGTGCTGCATGTATTTCAACACTCCCTGTTGCATACATGAAAACAGCCCTTGAATGATAACATTATTTTCTGTATGTTTTATTGGATGGACACTTTAGGGCGTTCCCAGAGTGTTGCTATTTTGTGGGTGGGATTCACTCGCATATTGGAAAATGCAGCTTGTGCAATAAAAGTGGATTTGGTGCTTTTGTGCAACGAAAACGCTTTCTGGGGGGAAAATGGGACTTTTTTTCCCACTAAGTAAAGCGATGGTACAATGCACTGAAAAGTGTGGACTAGCCCTTACTGCAGCATCGTTTAACCTCCTTCAAACAAATCAGAACAAATGCTCGTTAAACAGCCAATACTGCATAATCTACTCGTAAACCTTGTGCAAACAAAGGCCATCTTGGAAACAACTGCAGATAAGGATTGTAACAGCACAAGAGATACGATAAATGTATGGTGGTAGCATGCTGGACACACATGCAACGCTTTGCTGCATTAGGATAGCCTCAACTACCACCTACAGATTTGCAGGAAAGGCCTTTTTTATTGGCGACATCCAGGACGTCACTTTCTCACATGGGTATCAGAATTCAAGGACACATTTCAGCCATGCTTGAGGAAGGTGCAAAGCAAGGTCGGTAAGGGGAATGTGGCCTTTGGAGAGGAATGTGGCCAGGGAGGGGATATGGCCTAGGGACAATCCCATGGGCCAGACAGGGAGGCTTGGAGAGCTACAATTGGCCCCTCACACCTGCACTTACCCACCTCTGTTCTGAAGATACACCTGCACCAGGTGGGAAGGCAATGTCATTCCACGTTCCATCCCCACAGCCACCAGGGCCACCCGGCCTCTAGGTTCAACTTAAAGGTTGACAGTTTCAGTCTCCTGCTCAGGACCTCTAGCCCAGGGAAAGAAGTACAATAAAAGCTCAGGGTGAAGGGCCAGAATCAAGAGTGCAGACTACTTTCCGATTTGCTTTATTGACTTTGTTCTTGGTTCCACCCCTTCCTATCTACCAGGCCGCAGTCCGAGGCACCAGCCAGACTGCATCATCTGCCCGCAACAGGTACCATTAGGCTCCACCCTGTTCTGTTGGGCTCCACCCCCTAGCTCCAAGGCTCCACCCCCTGTATCACAAGGTCTGAACCTCTGGAAACTGGCTGTTCTGCTCACCTCATTCATATGCTTTAACAGAGCCTGCCCAAAGACACTTTGGTGTATGAGGCCAAAAAAAGAATCCACATGGTGCTTGCAGACAAATTAACATGGGGGACAATCCATGTTGCACACCTCTGGTGTGAGCTTCGCTGGAATGAACAGAAGCTCTGCGAGAGCATGGTAACTCTCCCATTCATTCCAACGTAACTTGCAAGGGAGAATTTTCCAACGGATCATGTCCCATGCATCAGCACTCCCCCTCTGCCTTCCTCAAATGGTGTTCCAAATTATCTGCCCAAGATAGCCACCTATTTTTTGCCTCACATTAAGGTTACCTCATTTTCCTCAACATAAATTGTTTAGCTAAAATTCAGATGGACACAGGTCACTTTCACAGTGAGAACCAAGAGACGCAGAACTATGTGGGGTGAGCCCCCAAAGTCTGCTTGAGAAGCCAGCGCAGAGGGCTGAAAATCAGGATCTCACCAGAATCCACACCAGTGCGGGGTGGCGGTTTGGGGCACCAGGGTTCAAATCCTGACTCGGCAGGGAAATTCTCAGCAGTACAACTGGGTTGTAGCCCCGATTCAGAGTAGACTCAGTAAAATCAATGGACCTAAGTTAGCCATATCCACTGATTTCAATGAGTCTACTCTGAGCAGCTGGATACAACAACCCACTATCTCTCAGCCTAACCTACCTCATAGGATTGTTGTGAAGATAAAACTGGGAGGGGGAGAACCGTGTACGCTACTTTCAGTTCCCTAAAGGAAAGGTGGGATAGAAATGTAAGAATAAAATAAGTAGATAAATATATTAAGCTGGGACTTTAAAAATCTGCACTGCGCGGGCAGCACCGTCTCTCGGCATGTGCCAAATACCCTTCCTTTACCAAATAGCCACCAGAGCCTACCAAAGAAGAGGGAGTGTGGGCTTGTCAGGGCAGAACAGTGAACCTCAGCACCAATTCTTTCGCAGGGTACATCGCGTGGGCCGTTGCTTCTCTTGCAGGGAGAGATCCATCTCAAGTTTTCTCTAAGCAACAAAAGCTGTGCTCTTGTTCTGATTTTGTTTCTGTTTATTTCCAACGGGTTCCTTTTCCTTTTCCGTGTTTCTTTTTCCACTTTGCTTAAAAAAAAAATGAGCAGAAATGTCTCCTGTAATTTGCAATCTTTTATGTCAGAGCAGAGAAGGCGACCCACTGCCAGCTCAGGTGTAGCCAACCAGGCGTGGGGTGCTGGGAAATGTCTTCCGCATCCCCATGCATTTCTCCTTGTCGATGAAGAGGGAGTTGGCCTTCACCAGGAGGTCGTGCTCCATCTTTGCCTTGTTGAGGATCAGCAGCTGAAGGGTGTCTTGAGCCTCACGCAGGCGCAGCTTCAGAGTCTGCAGTGTGTCGTCGATGGTGAAAACTTCATTCACTAGCCTGAAAACGGAAAGAGAGAAACAAGTTGCTGTCTGCTAGCGACTTTACGGGAGGCCGCCTCCCCTGATGCTCGCCATCTCTTTCCCAATTACTTCCTGGGCTCAATTCAAAGTGCTGGTTTTGGCTTTAAAGCCCAATCTGGCTCAGGACAAGGGCCAGTTCTAAAGGGCGGCCAGGTGCTGCACTGGCCGAGGGCCCTTGGAGCTACAGGGGACCCCTCAGGGGCCCCTCCACTCCCCTTCCGCGATCCGTGGCAGCAGCCGCGGATCGCAGGGCAGGAGCTTCCGCCTGCCCGCCATTCCCTTTCCCAACCTACCTGTCTCCTGCCTTTTAGCATTGCCCTTAATGAAGATGGCAGCCGAGGTTTCCCTAAGGTACTGAAGTCCCTGCTGCCATCTTGGTTGATGGCAGAGATGCACGCGCATAGCACGCCGGGGCCCAGGGCAAGCTGATGCCCAAGTGCCCCAGCATGTCTGGGGCCAGCCCTGCTCAGGACCCCAGTACCTCTTCCCATATGAACCAGCTCAGACCCTACAGTCTTCATCAGAGGCCCTTCTCCATGTGCCCCACCTGACAGAGATTCAGGGGGTAGCCACATGACAGTGGGCCTTTTCAGCAATGCCCCCCCCACTCCATCTGTGGAATACTCTCCCCAGGAAGTCACCCAAGACACCATCCTTGTCAGCTTCTAGGCATCACTAAAGCCACTGGTAATTAAACTGCATCCTACAGCGGTCCTCCTCTTTTAGTGGGGAGGGGAGGACTTCTCCTTATTAGTGTAGTCTTGGATGAGTATTGTGTGTACTTTCTGTTGCTTGTTTTACTTTCTTTCTGGTTTTAAATTGCTTCCGTTATATTTTATCTTAAGTAGCTACAAGTCAGATGTTTTCTTTTGTATAAAGCAACTGACATAATGATGATGACCATCATCTCAGGGAAGGTCAGAAGGTATCAGGATCTACTGGTTGATGAGTGATTTGCAGCAGAAGGGCAAGAGTTTCTGGCTCCCATTTGTCTAACGACACAACCGCTAACAAGCTTTCCCTCCCTAAATTAGATTGCTGAAAAAATAATGCTTAGGGGGGGAAACCAGGAGTGGATTTTTGTTTGAAGAGACTTGCGAGTTTAATTCTAACGCTGATCACACACTTCTAGGCTGAGCAGCTGCCTACTGAGAGCCCTGTTCCTTATTCTTAGTGTGTGTCCACCCATCTGCGCTCTAGTTTGCACCTGACTCTGGTAGGTGGATCTCAGGTTCCTAGTACAGGGATGGGGAAACGTTTTCCGCCCGAGGGCCGCATTCCCTTCTGGGCAACTTTCTGGGGGCCACATGCCCGTGATGGGGGGTGCCAGGGGCAAACGTGGGCAGAGGAACTAGTGTAAGTGCGACATTTGTACAGTAGGCTAGTTTCTACACGCACTCACAACACAAGCCCCTCTCTATCCTCCATGGCAAGGAAGAGGTATTGTCAGAGTTCAAGGACACATTCCTGCCAAGTGAAAACACTGATAGGAACGTAGGAAGCGGCCTTATACTGAGTTAGGCCACTGGTCCATCTAGCTCAGTATTGTCTACACTGACTGGCAGCGGCTGCCCAGGATTCCAGGCGGGATTCTCTCCTAGACCTACCTGGAGTTGCAGGGGACCGAACCTGGGACCTTCTGCATGCAAAGGAGATGCTCTCCGCCATAGAGCTACGACCCTTCCCCACTCAAGGAGGGTGTGAAGTGAAGTGCAGCCTGGGGGTCATTCTTGACTCCCAGCTGACCATGGAGGCTCAAGTCTCGGCTGTGAGCCGGGCGGCGCTGTATCAACTCCATCTGATATGGAGGCTGCACCCCTACCTTCCCAACCATCTGCTCCCACCGGTAGTACATGCCCTGGTCACCTCTCGCCTAGACTACTGTAATGCGCTCTACGTGGGGTTACCCTTGAAAACGGTCCGGAAGCTGCAACTGGTACAGAATGCAGCAGCTCGTCTGATTAAAGGCAGCTGCCGGCAAGATCACATCACTCCAGTGCTGAAGGAGTTGCACTGGCTACCGGTTGTTTACCGGGCCCAATTCAAGGTGTTGGTTTTGACCTTTAAAACCCTATACGGTTTTAGCCCAGTCTATCTGAAGGAGCGCCTCCAGCATCGTCAGGGATGCCGCTCAACAAGATCAGCCTCAGAAGACCTTCTCTTGATCCCACCGGTTAAAACAGCTAGACTGGTGAGGACTAGAGAGAGGGCTTTTTCAATAGTGGCCCCCACCCTGTGGAACTCTCTCCCAAATGATCTCCGCCATGCCCCTTCTATGATAAGCTTCCGCTGGGCCTTGAAGACCTGGCTCTTCAGGCAGGCTTTTGGGGTGGGTTAGGTTTCTTACTGTTATGGTTTTAAATTTTAAAGTTTTAATGTATTGTTTTATCTTGTACGTCGCCCAGAGTGGCTGGACAACCAGCCAGATGGGCAACTAATAAATTAAATAAATAATAATAATAAATAATAATAATAAATAATAAAGAGTGTGGTCAGGGCAAAGAGGGTGTGACTGGGGAGGGCTTATGGCCAGAAAAAGAGGCATGGAGGGTTGGACTTGATGGCCTTATAGGCCCCTTCCAATTCTACTATTCTATGTTTCTAGTAAAAAACAAAATAGATCCCACAAGCCTTAAGGACTCCAGCCACAGAATGGAAGCATGTAGTGTGGGTACTACTCTGATCACTCAGCAAAAGAAGTAAAGTTTGGCCTCTTGCCTGCATTGCAGTGCCATCATCACAGATTGCCATTGCACCTACGAGTTCAACTGGATTCAGGTGACTCAAGGGTCATCCACTTGCACCATAGGCACAGACTGAACTCTCTGAATTTCTGTCTCTGCATCCCTGACTGGGCGAATGCTTCCCAGTTCAGCTCCAGATCACCAGCCCTGACCCAATATATGTGTGGGGTGGTTTTCTCCAACAATACTGATTTTGGAATGAATGGTTTTCACCCAGAATTTGCGACGATTGCTGGCTGGTTCACACACGTTACATCAGGGCACAGGTACTTATCCCAGTGTCGTTTTGTTTGTACAGAGAAGATGTGAGCTAGGAGCGGCTAGCTAGGTCATCTCAGGTGGACCATCTTCTGGAACGGCAGCAGTTGCAGCATCTGACATCCGTGTGAACTCCTGGCTCACACAAATGCAAATACTGGAATAGATTCTATGCCTGCAGGACTTATTGGCAACCCAGTTGGTGGTTCTGCATGGGAGACCTGCGGCTCTTCAAACAGAAAGTGTAGAGTCAAAGCACACTTTTTAAAAGCTCGATTAAAGTAAAGTGGCACTGGGCCCTTTGTTGCAGCCACATGGCCTGCAATAAGGAAGGGCTGTTGCTCAGGAGCAGAGTACCTGACTTGCACGCAGAAGGTCCCAGGTTCAATCCTCAGCATCTCCAGGTTAGACTAGGAAAGACTCCCTGCCTGAACCCTGCAGAGCCGCTGCCAGTCAGTGTAGACGATACAGCGCCAAATGGATGAATGGTCAGATTCCGTCTAAGGGAGCTTCCCATGTTCCTATTGAGTGTCCCTGCTCTTTGCCTCTGGAGGGGGGCTGAGGTGATGCAGTACTTGCAAACTCTGTTTAAAAACCTCTTTGATCCTTAGCCGCAACCTGAAAACGCCTCTGGCTAAATAGCTGCTGGAGATGTTCTCTGTCCCACCCACTGAGGCTAAAACAGGTGCGCTTGGAAAAGATGACTTAGGGCTTGGGGGGGGGAACCTTTCTAAATGGCTTTCTGTAAAAGCCTTTTCCACCCTTAACGCTATAACCACCGCTGCCTGGAGTGCAAACATCCTGCACCCTTCCCTATATTACAGGGAGTAGAGAACTTTGTTTTAGACATATTTTATAACTGTTATTAGACGTATTTACAATTGCTATACTTTCTTGTTCTGCCTTTGATGATATGTATATTGATTAAGATGTATTGTTCAGGTATGTTTTATAATGTGATGTCTGGTTTTCCTTTATTTTTGTTGAGATATTTTTATAATTGTGATGTGTTGTTTTTGAAGATATGCATATTGCTTGAGATTTATTGTTCAGTTATGTTTATTTAAAATGTGATGTATTTGTTTTCTTTTACCAGCTATTGCACCAAATGTGATGGTATATTGCTTTTATGTTGTAAACCGCCCAGAGAGCTACAGCTATGGGGCGGTATAAAAGTGTGATGGATGGATGGATGGATGGATGGATGGATGGATGGATGCAACAGATGCGCAAAACCTTTCATGACAAAAGGAAAAGACAGAAAGGGAATAAAAGCATTGGGAAACTGTAGGCAGGGATAGCCAACATGGTGCCCTCCAGACGTTGTTGGACTACAACGCCCATCAGCCCCAGCCAGCACAGCCAGTGGTCAGGGATAATGGGAGCTGGAGTCTACAACAGTTACATCCATGCCATACATTTACAGCATGTGGCTTCCCCCAAAGAATCCTGTGGATGCAAAACCCATAAAGGATGAATACTATTATTGGATCGGGCAGATGGTTTAGATGCCATCTCTGAGTTCCCTCCAAGCCCATGGTTTTATATCTGTAAGATGGAATTCTGAAGTAAAAGGGACTGCTAAAATGGTAAAACCGGTCTCTTTGTTAAGCTTTTTACGAGTCTTTTACATGACTAAGGGCCCCTCAGAATCCTTAACAAACTACAGTTGCCAGGATTATTGGGAAGGGGGGAGAGGAGGAAAAATGTGCTTTAAATGTATGGTGAGTATGCAGCCAAAGAGAGAAGACTCTGAATAAACAGCACACAACTAGCATGGACAGGGGCGTCACTACCGGGGTGCAGAGGGTGCGGCCCGCACCCAGGTGTCACCATGAGGGGGGTGACACCCAAAGCCACCCCACCCCACGCCGTTGCCCGGCAAGGCTGCTCCAACTCCTCCTTGGAGGCGGGCGGGCGGGCGAGACCGGGAGCAGCGTCGGCGGGGCGAGGGAGGCGCGCCGGCGTTCCCAGGCCTTCTCCGGCTGGGTGCCCCTCCAGCGCGTGCCCTCCCAGGGGCATGGACGGGGTGGCTGGTCTTGAGTGCGCGCATATGCGCGCACGCACGCAAGCCCAGCCACCTTGTCCATGCCCCTGGGAGGGCGCGCACCGGAGGTCCGCACCCCCCCCGCACTCCCGCTAGTGATGCCGCTGAGCATGGAAACACATGCAAACAATGTAAGCAAATAGTGTGCCCACATGGCACATCTGCCAACAGTAGGCTGATCAGAGGAACAGAGATACATCTCTGGGCTTAAAAAAGCACACCAAACCAACACATTACTGTAGCAATTGTCCTGTGAAAATTAAATATGCATCAAAGTGAAACAGGCATTATTATTTTTCCCTCCATGTAATTATTTCAGCTGACCAGCTCGCCAGTTCACAGAGACTCAGCGGCTGTATCAGAGCTTCCTTATAAATAAACAGCTATGATTTCTGACAATATGTACAGGGTTGTGATTGCATTGTCAAGAGTGCTTCCTTTCCTTAACTGTGTTATCATCAAACTCCTGACCTGATCCATCTCGTGTTTATTTTCCTTACATAACACTGAATTTAGAAACAGTTCTATTGAACCAGTGATCTTCAGGGACAGAACAGGGACAAAATACTCAGAAGGCTAGGCTCTTTTATTCCACATTCATTAATCCATAATAAATACAGGGGGAAACTCTCTAAATCTCTGTCCAACATGGCTGCAGCCTGACCCAAAGCATGTTTGGGACTGCAGCCTAACACAGATGGCAGTTGGCAACCTATACTTTGCACCTCAAGATCACAGTTCATTGTACTGACATCAATATGTTTAAATCTAATGCAATAATAAAATAAAATAAATGAACATGCCATCCTGCTTGCTACAAAGAGGAAACGAGTAATTAAAGCCTTGTCAAATTGGCAAAGAACAGAAACATATTAATTAAAGAGGCCAATTCAGGAATTCTCTGGCTGTGAGTGAAAGCATGCAGTTTATTAAAGGGCCATTTAGCAAAGTAAAATCCACTTCAAAAGGAAGAGAAAGAAGGAAATTATTTATTAAAGGACCAGTAGTCAAGGGAAGTGGACCCTTCGCTCAACAAGATTTACTTCTGAGTAAACATAACTTAGGGTCTTGCCTGAGGAGTCAACTGCTGCAGATTATGGCAAAATACCACTATGTTAAGTGCTGTGTATCAACATCTTTTTAATTCCACTTCCAATTGATTGTGGGAACCAGAGCTTGGAAAAGTTACTTTTTTGAACTACAGCTCCCATCAGCCCAATCCAGTGGCCATGCTGGCTGGGGCTGATGGGAGTTGTAGTTTAAAAAAGTAACTTTTCCAAGCTCTGGAATGCCTCAGTAGCAGCACTAAAGGACACTAATGTGGAAGCAACCCTAGGGCATTCTAGTTATGAACATGGGCTTCCCATGTCACCTTTGCTAAAGCAGTGGGAGAAAGCAACCATAAATGTATCCTCAGGCTTCAGAGACGTCACCAAACACAACCAGTGGCAACTGAACCTGAGCTGTAACTATGACGTAGTCATGGACATGCATTGCTTTGCTAACCACCAGGCAGAGAGCCATGTCCCAGATCAAGACAGGCACCCTGAGCAGTTGTCAAGTTGCAGAGATCCAAATCTCCTATTCTGCTCCAAACATCCTGTGCCTCATAAGAACATAAGAAGAGTCTGCTGGAGCAGGCCAAAGGCCCATCCAGTCCAGCTCTCAGGGTGGCCAACCAGATGCCCATGGGAAGCCCACAAGGAGGACCTGAGCAGAAGAACACTCTGCTGGTTTTGACCTATAAAGCTCTATACGGCCTAGGTCCAGGCTATTTGTCAGACCGTATCTCCCCATATGAGCCTGCCCGGGCGTTGAGATCCTCAGGAGAGGCCCTTCTCTCAGTCCCAACACCTTCGCAAGCGCGATTGGTAGGGACGTGAGATAGGGCCTTCTCGGTGGCTGCCCCCAGGTTCTGGAACTCTCTTCCTAGGGAAGCATGAATGGCCCCTTCCTTGCTATCCTTCCGTCGGCAGGCAAAGACTTTTTTATTCCGACAGGCTTTTGGACGAGAAGTTTAAGATAGGGCCTCATAAGGTCTGTTGTACTGTTCTATGGTCCTATTCTTAATGTTTTAAATTGTTTTAGTATCTTAAGTGTATGTTTCATGATTTTAATGTTACGAATAGTTTAATTCTATTTTAATTGTATATTTTTGTATGTTTTTTTACCTATGTGTAGTTTTTATTTGTAAGCTGCCCTGAGTTCCAGTTTTGGAGAAAGGGCGGGGTAAAAATAAAGATTCATTCATTCATTAATTCATTCATTCATTCTCCCCACTTGTGCTCCCCAGCAATTGGTATTCAAAGGAATGCTGTTCCCACAATGGAGGGAGAGCACAACCACCATGGCTAGTAGCCACTGATAGCCTTCTCCTCCATGAATTTGTCTAAACCTCTTTTAGAGCCATCCACGATGGTAGCCACCACAGCCTCTTCTGCGAGTGAATTCCACAGCTGAACTAGGTCCTGTGTGAAGAACGACTTCCTTTTATCTGTCCTGAATCTTCCAACATTTAGCTTCACTGGATGTTCCAGAGCTCTAGTATTTTGAGCTCTCCATCCTGCTGTGCCTCAGGGTTCCAAAGGGGACAAATGGGAAGGACGGCAGAATGCATCCTGCACCGCACTTTCCCCAAAGATCTGGCTGTCCTGCCTAATGCCAGGATTCAGGCAAGATGGCGAGAGACGTTTCTCTGTGCTTCTTCGTCTCGGCCTGAGAGGAGTGGGTGAGGATCTCTCTTTTCAGATTATTGTGCCTCAGAACAGCCCGAGCTCCAGTAAAGACGGAGAATGGAACAGCACCTTTCTCATGCCCCCACTTGAGAGCTGGATAATAACCCTTCCAAAAAAGCCATACCTACTTAGCCTCACTTATTCACACCGCTCTTCAGTATTGGTCAGTGGAGGCTAGTCAGATAGGGTGGGTGAGTTCAGTTGGCCCTCAGCCAGTCCCCACCTGCCTGTCTTTACTTACAACCAATCAGGGAATGGCTCTGTCTGTCATTGGTTCTGTTTCCACCTACTGTTGCTCTCTCTGCCTTCTGTCCTCCCACTCCGAATGGGCACCAGCTGCCACCGCGTTTGCTCATACTCCAGCTTGCCCATATTGCTGGGATGGAGAAGCGAGCTAAATACTGCTAAGCAACAGCAGGAAATACCCATAGCGTGAATCCTTTATGAGTTTTGCACCCACAACCAATAGATCTGAAACTCAGCAGGTCTTCAGATGGCCATATCTGAGGGTGGGGGGAGGAGAGGAGGGGGACTCACTTACTTGAACTGTGGTACGTCCCGGCATAACTCCATATTAGGCCGCCATGTTCGTGCTTCAAGGCGAGTCTGAGCCACCTTGAGTGGGCATTCCTTGGCCATTATAGCTCTTTCCAGTAACATTATTGTATTTTCTGTTTGAAAGATTTCTTGAAGCGTCTGAAAGGAGAAGAAAATATTTTTGTGAGGGTTCTTTTTAATCAGAGTATGGTTTCTGGTGGATTGATATGACTTTCACTGTCCTCTCGGCTGATTCTAATGTAAAGTTAGGACTGCTTTGGGAAGAAATGTACTTGGGGAGGGTGGGATATATCAGAATGGAAAAGCCACATGGATGTTCTTAGAGCTGCCAACAGGAATCCAGTATCATACCAATACAAAATCCATGTGAATATTTTGTTGCAATACCACATTTTGTTTCCTATATTTTACATACTAATCAGTCCAGTAAATCATAGCATCGTCCTCATTCTTTGTGTTGCTTGTCTCAGAGCTATGCTCAGGATACACTTGGCTGGATGTATTCATAGAACAGTAGAGTTGGAAAGGCCTAGATACAGTATCTTCCATATAAGGAAAAGTGAGTCAAAGAGCTACGAGCCTTGTCCACAAACAGGGTAGAGGCTATAAGTAAAATAACAGAATCACAGAAGAGTAGAGCCTATCAAACCCAACCCCCTGCTCAATGCAGGAATCCAAATTAAAGCATACCTGACAGGCAGCTGTCCAGCTGCCTCTTGAAATGTCTCCAGCGTTGGAGAGCCAACCACCTCCCTAGGTAATTGGTCCCACTATCGTACTGCTTTAACAGTTAGGTTTTTCCTGATGTTCAGCTGAAATCTGGCTTCCTGCAACTTTTTTGTAATCTCTCTCTCTACTCTCTCTGCTAAAACCTGTGCAATGCACATCTTTGTATATGCGTTGTGTAAGAAATGTATTTATAAACTATTATCTTGGGGGAGGTTCTGATGCATCTTATGGATTCATAGTAGCTGGAGCCCAGGAAGGGGCAAAGAGTCATGCCCCACCCTCACTTCCCAGAATCCTCATTTTTCTATCCCAATTCTTCTCCATGCCATATCAGGAAGTGATGCTTTGTGATGCCTACTTCCGGGAAGGACAGGGTCTTCTCTGCAATGGCTCCAGCTTGGATGGAGAAACCCCATTAGGAGCATAGGAGGAGCACAAAAGCTGGCAGCATCTCTCCAGGATTTCTGGCAGGAGTCTTTCCTAGCCTTCCCTGGAGACACCAGGGATTTAACCTGTGGCCTTTTGCGAGCAAATAACATAAGAACACAAGAAGAGTCCTGCTGGATCAGGCCAATGGCCCATCTAGTCCAGCATCCTGTTCTCACAGCGGCCAACCAGAGGCCCATGGGAAGCCCACAAGCAGGACCTGAGTGCAACAGCACACTCCCCTCCTGCTCTACCACTGAACCATGGCCCTTCCCAATATACTGGGGATGTATTTTTATATACCAGTTCTTTACAAATTAATACGGGCTCCAAGATTGTCATGAAAGCAAGCTGGATAAGTTATTTTACAGAAAAAACGTCCTAGAGGGCTGTATTTTGTCTCTTCAAACATAGCAGTACTCCTGCCCAGTTAAGTAAAGGTCTAGCCCTACAAATTATTCATTCTTTCTTACCTCTTTTTTCCTTTAGTAATTAACAAGATACCTGAAACTAGCCTCTTATTTCTCCATTGGCTGGCCCCAAATCTGTAAGTAACCCTAAGCCCTTCCCTCCCAACCTGACTGCCGTAAAGTCCCATAACAAAAATCCTGCCTCCTTATTGGAAAAGTGGAGAAATGCAGGAAAGAAATGCAGTTTGTCATAACTCTGACTGAGATGGGAGTATGAGGGGTGCCAGTTTTTAGCAAAGTATCTTTCTGTGACTTAAATGCCAGCTCAGCAAAATGACCATCGATGCACAGTCACAGATATGTTCATCTTGTCATACTCTTGCAAAGTACCAGTTCATTCTGATAGGACTTCTGCAGGATGACATCAAAATGCTACCAATGTAGGATCCAAGCGGATATCCTAGGAGTTCCTTAAGCTGGGTGCAACTGTGGTATTTAGCAGGTGAGTGGCATTCGTGCAGGGATGCCATTTGGAAGAACTGGCATTCCTACATGGGGAACATCTGCATGGACACCATGGTCTGCATCATCACAGTAACCTTCAATCCACTGCATGTGTGTGCAGCTGGGTCTACAGCCCTCAGACAAAAGTGCCATTGCTCCTAAAAAATGCCTCTTGAGATGAGTGCCGCCTGACTTCCTGCCAGATTGTGCCCCAAAGGAGGAGATAACGGATATGTAGCCAGCAGTTGCCTCCCTTGTCAGCAACTGAAACAAAATATTATTTGGACCTTTGTGCAAACTCCCAGTCCAAACCAAACATTCAACCATCATTTAGCTCTTGGCTGGGGATTTAATAATATGAGTGGTTTTAAGGTCATCCTGCTGCCTTCCTGGTTGCAATCTCCCATCTTTTTCCTCTTCCGCTTTAAGAGTATTATTAAGAATCAAGAAGAAGCAGGATGGACGGGGAACCTGTGTCTACAGAGTAGCTACACTTTACAACACATGGCAGAAACTTACTACAAGTGGCCTTTGATTACACACCGTAACTATGCATTGGCTCAGAATAATTCACATCATTTGAAAGGGCTTGAATGGATTGGCAGGGAAAGTCATCAGATTGTATTACATTATTATTATTATTATTATTATTAGCTTCAGCTATGGGGCGGTATACAAGTATAATAAAATATAAATAAATAAATAAATAAAATATTATTATTATATCCCGCCCTTTCTCCCAGTAGGAGCCCTGGGCGGCAAACAAAAGCACTTAAAACACTGTAACCCATCATAAAAAACAGAATTCAAAATATATTAAAGCAAAACAACAATTAAAAATGTATTAAAACAAAACATCATTAAAACATTTTCAAAAGCTTTAAAACATTTCTTTTTAAAAAAAGGTTTAAAAACATATTAATCTACATCGTTCTGTGGCCATATTTCATGAATTAGGAAACATCTCTCTCTCTCTCTCACGCACACACACACACACACACCAGAGTCTGGCTGAGGATTAGTATGTGCCAAACATATACCCTTCTCTTCCAGAAAATAAGCACAAGTTTGCCCTCCAGCTTTCTTAACAGTTGATGTAAATGTCTATCCGTCTTCATCATAGCCAGAGACAAGGTGTGCCATGCACTCCTTTGTAAAAAAATTAAAATGAGAGTGCTCTTTTTAAAAAAAAAAATACCGCTTACACAAAATTCCACATTAGAAAGAACAAAAACGGAGACACAAAAGGGGTGTGACTCAGTGTGAATAAGGTGCTACATAACATATTTCAGACACTCCTTTGCATTCGCATTGAGTGGCTAAAATGTATTAAGTGGTATTCATGATGAAGAAGGTTAGAGTGTTGAAAGCATGAACATTCTCACTCTGCATGTCCATGATGTGTGTGTGTGTTTCATTGTGCTATTTTTGACCTACTGTTTTTTCATTATGAACAAACAGAACCATAAATGTAACAACTATAAAATAAAAAAAGCACGTAAATATAACCACCAGGGTTAAAGAGTGTATGCATCTTGCTTATTGGTTCTACAGAATCTCATTA
This sequence comes from Rhineura floridana, assembly GCF_030035675.1. Classification (NCBI taxonomy): domain Eukaryota; kingdom Metazoa; phylum Chordata; class Lepidosauria; order Squamata; family Rhineuridae; genus Rhineura; species Rhineura floridana. The sequence continues at coordinate 22,682,966 of NC_084496.1, forward strand.
AATGTGCATGATATACCTTCTGACACATAAAATGCAATCTTAGTATTCATGTCATGAAGATTATGTGGGTACCTTACACCAAAGAGTCCCTCCAAACCAACTCTCCATGGTGTTTTGACTCTGGATTCGTGCTTTGTAAGGTCATTCCCAGTTGGCCTCTTTATAGAAAATTCATCCAGATTTGTTTGCACAAAATTTGTGGGGAGGTAATACAACACCCACTGTTTATTGAAGATTTATCCTGATTTGTGGGGAGGTTATATGGCACTACATCAACAAATTATTATCCCGTACTTCCTTACTGCAGAAAGTCCATTTGGAGATGGGGTTAGGAACATAGGAAGCTGCCTTATACAGTAATACCTCAGTTAATGAATCCTCCAGGAAGGAAATTCCTTTTAACTAAGGCTTTTTCAAAGGTGAAATTGACCAGCTTTGCTGTGCTTTGGATAAACTTTCAGGGCTGTGCCTTTGCTTTAAAGTGAAACTGACCACCCTGTGTCTTTGCTTTGCTATCAATAAACTGACAAGCATAAGCCTGTGCTTTAGGGAGAAACTGACTAGACTGTGTCTTATGCTTTGCTGTGGATTAACTTTCAGGCCTGTGTCTTTGCTTTGCTAAGGTGAAACTGACAGACCTGTGTGTTTGCTTTGTATTAGAGATATCTTGCTTTCTCCCAGGGCTGGGGAGGGAAGGTTCCAATACTAGTCAGAGGAGAAGGAGGGAGTGGGGGAGTGGGAGTGGGTGGATGCTGGATAGGCACCCTTTAAAGCCCCTGTTGAAACTGCCCCCACCATCTTTGAGCAGGTGTAGGAACCTACCCCTATTCTTTCCATGTAATTCCTACCTCTGGTACCAAAGTTTCTGTTAAAGAAGTAATGTTAAGTGAGGTATTACTGTACCGAGTCAGAGCATTGGTCCATCTGGCTCAGTATTGTCTACACTGACTGGCAGTGGCTCTCCAGAGTTTCAGACCAGGAGTTTTTCCTAGCCCTAACTGGAGATGCAGGGTTGAAGCTGGAACCTTCTGCATGCAAGGCAGACATTCTACCACTGAGCTACATCTCTCCACTGTTAATTGTGCAACCTGAATTTGCTGATATGCAGTTGAATCACACCTGCAAATATCAACAGTCTGGAAGTGGCCTAAGTCTTTTGGGGTAATAAATAAGGAAACATGAAGTCTTGTGGCACCTAAATACAAACAAATTTATTATGGCATAAACTTTCATGGTCAACAGTCCACTGATGAAGTGAACTAGAGCCCACAACAGTTGGTGCTAAAATATATTTGGTAGTCTTTAATGAGCCACTAGTCTCTGTTGTTTTTATTACAAAAGACTAATAAGGGCTACCACTCTGGGAATTTTAACAGAAAAGCAACTCATGAATTCCTAAAATGTATAATATGCCATCTTTTACTTTTACATTCATTACACAGATTAACATCCCTGCTTCACATTGAAGGAAAGCCCACTCTTTAGACTAGGGGTGTGAACCTTTTTGCAGTCTGAGGGCCACATGCTAGAGGTGGGTGGGGCTAGAGGCAAAAGTGGGTTGAGCGACAAATGCAAATATTACCTTTGCACAGCAGGTTACTTGCACTCTCAAACCCCCTCTTATCCTCCATCTGGACAAAAATGCATTATTGCATCCAATTGCCTTGGAGTTCAAGGACACTTTCTTGCTAGACAAAAACACCTGTGGTATGAAGTAGGGCCAGTGAGGGGTGTGGCCTGGGAATAATTCCAGGGGCCAAGCAGAGAGGTCTGGAGGGCTGCATCAGGATCCTGGATCTGAGGTTCCCCAGCCCTGCTTTGGACTGTTTAACCACACTGATAAGTTCCACCTCTGCATGGGACTGGGGGCTGTCTAGAATAAGAAGCTTCCACTCTGAAACAAGAAAGCACCATTGGGCCTTGCCTAGCAACTCAGCTGGCCAGATCTCCATGATGCAGAAGCACTCTCCAGAGCCACCTCTCTCTTCTTGAAAGTGCATCTGCCTCCAGGGGTAGTAGCTGGCATGCATCTCGTTGAGTGATGCCCACCAGAGAAGGTTGGTTCTGCTTTAATCAGATGCCTTCTGGACACAGCTTAAATAGAGGCCTGCAGTCCTCCCTTCTTAAGCCTTACAGTTAAATTAAGCAGAAGCACCCAACCCAAAGAGACGGTCCTTGCCATTTCATATGCTGGACAGGAACCTTTACACGAAGCTCTAGGCAACAACCAGCAAAAGCTCACACATGCCTATGCCCGTGGCAGCAGGATGAAAAATGTTGTGCTAGACTCGGTGCCCAGTCCAGCAACAGTGGAAAGAGATACAACTCAATGCACACATGCAAGGTCTACCCTTCATGCAGTGGGTAAGTTAGCAATAAAAGGAAATCATTAGCTGCAGACCCAGATTGAGACCCTAGTCTGCCAGTGGCACATTCCAATCCTAGGCCAACAGGTTTAACCCAATAAAGGATTTCAACTTAGTTATACATACTTTCTTGTGTGTATGTGCATATATGTCCATCAGCATTTTAGATATATATATATATAAATCCATCAGCATTTTAGTGTAAATTTCTCCTCAAAGACATACTTTTTCAAAGCAATTTCCCCTAATATAATGCACTTCTGTATGTTATAATGCATGTTCAAAGGATGGCTCTGTTTCAGTTTGTATGAATGAGAACTAAATGTGAAATTTAAATGCGAACGAAATCAAATTTCTCAGCTATCCTTACTTGGGAGTCACCTGCACCAAACTTAGTGGGCTTATTTCATAGCAAGCATGCGCAATATCAGTCTGCACATTTAATTTTTTTTTAAAGGATTACGCAAAGGAGTTACCAGCTAAGCTAGCATCCACTTTCACAATGTATTGTTTTAATAGAAGAGGTTAAACAGATATTAATTATCATCATGACTTATGTACATTTTTATGCTAAAACTTTTAAACCATTATCCGATCAACATGTGGCCAAGCAAAAAGAAATAAACAAAATCATTTCCTCTCTACAGTATTGCAAAATCGATGGGGGTGGACTCCTCAGCATGATAACTCTTACCAAATAATGATTTACAAAGCTCCAAATCCAACTGAAATCTAATAAATTATTTCAAAAAGTTAGAAATAATTGAATAATCTGAATTTAGCTATTTTAAACAAAATTAATTTTCAAGCATAATCTAATCAAAACAAGTTTTGTGTTGTTCTGTGGGGCATTAGAGATCATTTTTAGCTGCTTTAAATGGGGGATAAAGTTGCCTAAAATAGAAATGTTGGGTAATGGCAGAGTTTAAGTTCCTGATGGTTTTTTCCAAAAGCATTTCAATTGCAGAGCATCATACAAATTCTCCAAAACGTTTTCCAAAAAGTATACAGAATGCTTGGGAAAAGACTGTGGCCCGGTTCACACGTCACTTTAAACCATAGTTAAGCTTAGTTGGTGCATGGAATGAAAATCTCTGATGCTTCACTCACTTCTCCTGCTCCTGCTATAGTGCCAGGAGTTAAGCCGTGGTCTGGCTTTGCGTTACATCCAAACCCAAGCTCTTGGTTTGACTCTCTCCAAACAAATCATGAGCTACAGCCAAAGTTTGTCCTTTGCTTAGTGCTCACTGTTTGTTTTGGGAAAACAAACTACAAGCCTGGGTTTGGACATAACTCTAAGCCAAACCATGGTTTAGCTCCTAGCAGTGCAGCAGCAAGAGGAATGGAGCAGCAAAACAGCCATGATTTTCACCCTGCGTACCAGTATGCTGCCCATTTATTTTGAATAATATATGCATGTTTGTGAACCTTTTCGATTGGAGAATTACAGAGCAGAATTCGGATGAGTGCAAGTTTCAAAGAGTGGCTGTGTCTCTGTTTTCATATCGTTTCAGAAAGTGTGGATTTGATAGATTTGGGTTTAAATATGAACTGAATCAAATTTCTCTTTCATCCCTACTCAGAGTAGCCTCACTGAAATGAGTCATGTTGCAATGGGTCCACTATGAGGAGGACTAGCATGGGTTGGGGACCATTATTCTGGGTTCGTCTTGTGAGCAAAGACGACCCAGGATAGATTCCTTGCGGGAACAGCATCAAAGTAATGGCAAATATTAAACAAGATTTCCTTGATAGCAACAATTCACTGTCACCCATGTGCCCCCCACACATACTGCGAACACAGATACTGAAATAAGACAACTCCTGCCCCACCCACTTTTCATGCCAAGTCTGCCCATACGATGCTGCCTATATGTTCCTGCCCAACATGAATGGGGCTTGCTGTGTTCTCCCCACACACCTCTCACCGCTGTCCACTGGTAAACCTTGTCCAGGTTCTGTGGCATGGTGACATCACAGTGCAGCTTGGGCAGGGCAGAGCTACATATTCCTGAACTAAGCAATTCACAAGGCCAGCATACTGAGCTGAATAGACAGCACCCACCCTGGCCTCCGAGAGTTATCATCCAGGACAGCCACCTCACACTGCAACATGGTAAGATCATCTCTGGTCCAGAGGCTTCAGTGTGTACATCTCCTACGCTCAGCCAGAAGTTCCATGAGGACCTGTGCTCATGAAGAATGGAACAGTTGGAGGGCAACCCAATGGGTCACCAATCTAGGGGGCTTGCTCGAAAGGAGGCATGGAGGAGAAATTAGATCAAATTCACATGTAAAGGCTAATTTACCTAATTTGCACTTTCAGAAACAATCGAAGAACCGAAACACAGCTCTCTTTCAAAACTCACACTTCGCCCAATTTTGCGATGCAGATCTCCAGCCAAGTAATGTGTACAAAAATGTCAATTAATGTGAGTGGGGCTGGGGTGTTCATTTGTATTTTCTGCTTCAGGCACTATAATGTTTTGGGGCAGCTATGGCTTGACTTCCTGTCCAGAGAACCACAGAGCAGACAGATAACATGTGATCTTATCAGCACAGAGTAGGGATATAAGAAGACATCATTTTCCATTCCATCCTGTATTCACCACATGCATCACTGTTTCCATTCCACTGCAGTTGGTCTTCCAACAAAAACAATACTATTCATCTCACTGGCCGCCGTGGCGAAATTACATAACTTAAGTAATTAACTAAATTGATTACATGCATTACATTGTCATTACGCTATTCCACCCCATTTTCAGTGCAAAAGAAACACAATGCAAGGAAGGGGAATGTAATCAGTTATGTATTATTTGCAGACTGAAAGCAGCAACAGCGAATACAGATCATATTCACTGGATTGATTTCCATTCTGGACATGAGGTAAATAAGCAGTATTGGCAATTTCTGCTCTCATTTCCATTTTTGTCAGAGTTCTCCAACATCCCTAGCCCAAAGCAGAGTACTAGAGCTACATTCACACCATACTTTATTCCATTTTAAATAGTCATGGCTTCCCCCCAAAGAATCCTGGGAATTGTAGTTTGTGAAGGGTGCTGAGAGGAGAACCCTATTCATCACACAGCTGCAGTTCCCAGAGTTCTTTAGGAAGAGGGACTGACTATTAAACCACTCTGGAAATTGTAGCTCTGTGAGGAGAATAGGGCTCTCCTAACAACAGAACCTGTAATCAACTACACTTCCTAGGATTCTTTGGAGAAAGCCATGACTGTTTAAAGTGGAACAAATGTATGGCGTGAAAGTAGTCTAGCTGTCTAACCCATCCAGCTTTTTAAAGAAATGTTGTCCTACCTTGGCCAGCTGTGCCTGCAGCTGGTTCTTGGCATCAGCTATTTCTGCAATGCGGGCATTTAAAGCCAAGTTGGTGTCTGTCCACTGCCTCCACATATCATCGGAAGTGATTTCCAGGGTATGATCTGCTTCCTGGCGGAGGGTGGCCGAGTTGGCCCGTGCGTTCTGAGAATACCGGATGTTGTCATCGCTAAACTTAGCCCATGTTTCAGGGACTGAGACTCTGCAAGGTGAGAATCAAGTTATTGCTAAAACCCATATAACGTCCAATGTTTTAGGTTGTTGTGCACCTCTTTCATCTATGACTCTCCAACTTTCTTTCCTTTCCTTTAATTCTTTTACGTTTTATATTATTTATATTTAAATTATTTTAAATGCAGCTGCCACATTTCAAAAAACATTAAATAGACAGGTGTTTTTTTTAAACTGAGTTTGAATCCTGAGAAAACAGAGGTTTTGTACGTAGTCGTTTTCTATGTCTGGAAGATAGGAAAATTGCCTGTGGATGGGATTGTACTCCCTCTGAAAGAGCAGGTGCATAGCCTGGATACATATTTGCCATTAGAAGCCTGCATGACCTATGTGGCTAGGAGTGCCTTTTAAGAGCTTCATCTGGTACACCAGCTATGACTGTATTTGGATCAGGATAGCCTGGCCATAGTAGTCCATGCACTGGTGACCTCAAGACTGGATTACTACAATGCACTCTATGTTGGGCTGCCCTTGGGCCAGATCCGGAATCTCCAACTAATGAAGAATGCAGTGGCTAGACTGCTGATGGGGGCAGTCAGCATGTGATATCTCTGCTAAAACAACTACACTAGCCGCCTATATGCTACCAGGCCAGGTTCAAGGGCCTCTCCCGATACAAACCCACCCGTACACTACGCTCAACATCTAAGGCCCTCCTCCAGGTGCCTACTCCGAGGTAAGCTGGGAGGGTGGCAACAAGGGAGAGGGCCTTCTCAGTGGTGGTCCCCAAATTATGGAATGATCATTCTGACAAGGTGCGCCTGGCGCCATCACTGTTATCTTTTCGGCGCCAGGTCAAGACTTTCCTCTTCTCCCAGGCATTTTAGCATGTGTTTTAAATTGTTTTGAATTTTTTAAACTGTGTTTTAAATTGTTTTTAAAAGATGTGTTTTAAATTTGTATATTTGTTTTTGATGGTTTTAGTTGCTGTAAACCGCCCAGAGAGCTTCGGCTATGGGGCAGTATACAAACACAATCAATCAATCAATCAATCAATCAATAGTGTTAATATTGTCAACTTGGGTCCCGGATATCCTAAGGACCACCTGAGCCCCTATATCCCTCCTTGATCAGTAAAATCATTTGGAAGAGCACTGTGAATTGTCCCCAACTGACCTCAGCTATAAGTCAGGTATTTAGCGTTGCCAGTCCAATGCCAAAAACGTTGTTCCAGCATTCAGATGTCTCTTGAAGACTTTTTTTTATGTTGACAGACCTATTCAGTTATTTACATTTTTAGAAGATGAGCCTGTCATTTTTATGATAATTTTAGATTATTTTTACAGTATTTTATTATGGGCTTTTTTTTGCATTTTAAATTTTGTGATACACTGCTGTGGTATCTTATATGAAGGGTGGTCTATAAGCAAAGAAATAAATAGAAAAGGGGATAGGAGCATTTCGGTGTTATTATATGCAGATGACACTGTTCTTTTGTCACACGCCCAAATGGAGATGTGAAGGCTCCTAAGGGCTTTAGGTTTATATTATGCCAGGGAACTTCTACAAGTCCCAGGCTATGGTCTGAAGGCACCTAAGGCCAGCTCCCTGCCGGTCAGGTGTGGTCAGTGCCTGGATGAGAGACCGCCTGGGAACCATATGTAAGCCGCCTTGGGTTTCATGAAAAAGAAAGGCGGGGTATAAATGTAATTAATAAATAAGTCAACTATGCTAAAAACAAAAATCTAGTTTGGGGGAAAGAGGAAGAAGAAATACTGATGGCAATTAGATAACCAGCCATTCGATCAGGTCAAAATGCATAAATACTTGGCTGTGACATTTAAAAGCTCAGGATCCTGGTCTGCACTCCTGAAACTACAGCTCTGGTGGCCAGTGTCACTTCCTCCCGAAGGACCTCAGGGTGGCAAATGCAACATGATAAAACAACTCCTTGAAAAGCATTCTAAAACCAGTTAAAACATTTTTAAAAACCAGTTAAAACATTCAACTAGTAGTCTCAGGGTTGTGAGGAAGAGTGTCTTTTGCCCACCAAATGTCTGGGTAAAGGGGAATCTTTAACTTCCTCCTGAAATTCAATAAAGAGGGAGACAGATTGGCCTCATCAGGGAAAGCATTCCACAAATGAGGGACTGCCACTGAAAAGGCCCTGTCATGAGTCAACGCTAACCAGGCTACCCCCAGTGGTGGCACCACCAGGGGGACGCAGAGAAGGGTCTCTAAAGATGATCTTAGAGTCTGGGCGTGCATACAGTGGAGGAGATGATTCTTCAGGTAACCTGGCCCAAAGCCATTTTGGGCTTTAAATAGTAACACTTTGAACTGGGCCCGGAAATGGACTGGAAGATAGTGCGTATTGTACCAACCAGTCCAAATTTCCAGTCTTGCTGCTTTATTTTGGACCTACTGAAGTTCAGGACTATTTCCAAAGGTAGCCCTTTATAATAATGCATTGCTGTAGTCCAGCCAGAAAGTTACTAGAGAATGGGAAACTGTAGCAAGACTATCTCCTAGGTCACAGTTGGTATATCACCATAATCTGATAAAAGGCACTCCAAACCACTGAGGCCACCTGCACCTCAACAGTATTGAACTGGAGGCATGAAGAGAGGCAGAACTTGCAAGGAGGGAACTATTAATTAACTGAAAAGGCAGGACTAAATCGCACAGAATGATCTTGGGGACGGGTAAGAGCATTGCAAGATAATCTAGCGCTATGCTATGTGGAAACATGGTTTTAATGTCCCTTCCTGCTAAATGTGGAGAAGCAATGCTTCAGCACCATTAAGGGTTCAAAGGTGGAGGCAACCCATCTCAACAAATGCTTGCAGCTCTTGAGTGTGTGGCGCTCCATGCACACATCAGACACGCAGTACTCTAAATCATTTATTTATTAGGTTTATATCCCACCCTTTCTCCCGTTAGGAGCCCAGGGCAGCATTAGTGGGGAAATTTCTGCCCACCAGATTTGCTGAACTACAACCCCCATCAGTCCTGACCGTTGCCCGAGCTTGTTGGGGCTGATGAGAAATGCAGCTAAGCAACATGTTGAGGACCACACATTCCCCACACCTGCTCCAGGTCCTGTTTGTTGGGTCCAGTGGATCATCAGCACTGCCTAAAAGATTTAGAGATGGCTCTATAACAGAGTTCAGTTAGACAACATAACAAGCATTTCTCTATCTATTAATACAGGAAACAAAAATGTTATCGCCTTCCCCCTCTCCCCGATGTACAGTAGGGCAGGGGTTCCTAAACTGTGGCCTGTGGACCATCAGCAGTCCATGAACTTCATTCAGGTGATCCATGGAATTCTACAGAATTCAAATTGTAATACGATAAAATGCAATTTATTAGAAATAAAAGAAGGCAATAAAAATACAATTAAAAATCATACAGCAGAAAAATCATAAAGTTTTCCCTCAATTTTCAAGTGGTTTGTTCTGGGGTGGAGAGTTTGGGGACCACCTCAGTAGGGGATTAAGGCACTTCTCAAGTAGTTAGCATTCAAGGAAACCCCAGCAACACAGAATACTTGTCTTCTGAAATTAAGGAATTTGCTTTTTAATAAAAATGTTGTACCATCTGAAAGTCATGCGTTTTGGGCTTGGTATCAGTCTTATATCAAGCATACACAAGTGCATGCTCCAGTCATGGATATTTTAAGAGTGCACTATACTTACGTTCCATCTATTTTTTCCACTCCATGGTAGTAGTTAATGCTGTCAGAAGTATTCCTCAGGTTATAGCACTTCTCATCAATGAAATGGGCTGAGCTTTTGTCACCAAGGTCCCTCTCAAGGGCATGTTGGGCATCTCTGTTAATACTACGGAGAAGAACAAAGATTTCTGTTATATCTGCACATTTACAGGTTTTTTTTACAATAATTTTTATTCAAATTTTCATAAAACAAACAAAACAAAATCATAAAACATTCAAAGACAAAACAAAACAAAACAAAAATGATTAAACAAAAAAATAAAATGTTGACTTCCCATTTGTCGCAGATCAGTTATAGGTCTACAATATATAACAATCCTGTCTCTTAAATTATATTATAAAATCACTTTCCTCCAGTAGTTATCTTAATTAATCATCAAATCTCATAGACATTACTTTATTCTTTCCACAAAAAGTCAAAGAGAGGTTTCAATTCTTTAAGAAATATATCTATCAATTTTTCTCCAAATAAACATGTCGATTAATCCATCTCGTTAATAATAATAATAATCTTATTGTCATAACCATAGTCCAAATAAACATATCGATTAATCCATCTCATCAAATCTGTTAAGTCCAATAATTTCAATAGCCATTATTCCATTATCCATATTAATTCCATCTTCCATCTTCAATAGTCCTGTTAAGTCCAGTAATTTCAGTGTCCAATCTTCCATTATCAGTATTCCATAATAATCTTGCTGTCATAGCCATAGTCATATAATAAGAGTCTAATGGGAATTTCCTCTATCCCAAATATTTTCTTGCCATCGATTCTGAATAAGTTGCTGAAATATTGTTGTAAAGTCATATCTCTGTTCTTCTTTTTTACAAAATGCACTGGCTCATCTCTTGAGAGTTTTTCCATTGTCACATGGCTGCAGTTAATTCCATAGATTTTCTCTATATCAAGCTCCATCACGTCATTCCAGTCCAGAAATGGACCACAGATTGAAAAATGTTTCCCCACCCTTGCTGTAGCCCAAACTTCAGTTTGTTTTCACAATTTGTCTGGGAATTCTACTTCCATATTCACAAATTGTGAAAACAAACTGAATTTTGGGCTACAGCAAGGGTGGGGAAACATTTTTCAATCTGAGGACCACATTCCTTTCTGGCAACCTTTTAGTGGAGGGGGGCACATGCCCCAGTGGGCAGGGCCAGTGGCAAAAAGTAGGCAGAGCAACTAATGTAAATCTTTACCTTTGTACAGTAGGCTAGTTTCTACATACATGCATACACTCCTCTCTATCCTCCACCCAGACAAGCAAGAGGCATTATGAGAATTCAAGGACACAGAGGTGTGTCCCAGGGGCGTCACTAGGGCAGTGCGGCAGGTGCGGGCCGCACCGGGTGACACCACCAGACGGGGGTGACACCCAGAGCCACCTCCTCCCCAGGTACCGCCTAAGCACCAACAAGAGTCTTCGCATGGTGCGCCGGCTGCCTTCCTCGGCTGTTAGAAGGTGGAAGCGGCGGCAGACAACGAGGCGGCGGCGCGCTCCCGGGCCCTGTCATTTGGCCGCATGCTGCTAGAGGCTGCGCGCATGCTCTGCCCCACACGCGATCGCTCAAAGTATGAGAGAGAAGGCGCTGCGGGCCACACCAGGTGACACCAACCCTAGTCCGACACCTTCACTATACAGTTTTCGTTGTATGCTCTTTAATCCTGGTCTTTGATGCTTGTGATGCCTATTTGTACGACCCACCATATTCTTGTGATTGTAATTTGTTTAAAACTATTATTAATACTGTATTTTGAAAATAGTTGTTGTGCCCAGCCCTGGGACCTTAGCATGAAGGTGGGTAATAAATGATGATGATGTTTTTTGTAAACTGCTTAGAGGTTTTCTACAAACAAGCAGTATACACATTTTGTTAAATAACAATAAATAAATAAAATGTGATGAAGATGAAGATGATAATAATTCCAGCCAGGCAAAAGCTCTGAAGGAGGGTGCAAAGCAGGACTGATGAGGCGTGTGGCTTGGGAGGGTGTGTGGCCTGGGTAGAGTCCCAAGGACCAGAGGGGGGTGGGTGGTAGGCCACAATCAGCCCCTGCACCTGAAGTTCCCAACCCTGGCCTAATGTTTTGCAAAATAGCAACACGCTTGGCCAGAAACTTGTCATCCAGGCTTTGTTCCTGACAGAGTTCCTGTACTTCTCTCATTCCTTTTAGTGGGACTTCAGATTTGTATTTCTGATTCCTCAATTGAAACTAGTGCCATCAGCTCAGCTAGGCCTTTTTTCTCTCTGCAGGGGGGCTGCTGTGCATTTTACCAGCTTTATAACGGACAGAAGCTGAACAGGTAAGTGAAGATCCCCCAACACGGTATCTTCTAGCCAGGAAAGGCCTTGCCTGTTGAATTTCCACCTGCTGTTGAAGTCACAGAAACCCTGTCGGGAATTTGTTTTTTAAAAGCCAGTTGTACCAACAATTATGCTTTTTTAGCAGTTGCAAATTTTTGCAGTTCCTCCCTTTGAGGACTGGGTGTGATTTCCTGAGTAGTGTTATGAATTCTGGGTGCATTCCAGATGGCTGCAAATCCAGATATGTTAAATGGCTTTTGCCGTTGAGAATTGCCTGCTGAAGCGACTGCCACTCATTGGAGGATAACACCCTAAAGGAGACTTCTTAAGGCAAAGGATGCTGAGCTATAACTGTAACCATTACATTATAAACGGATGCGTGCAACACAACTTGCCGCCCACCTTTAAATACCAGGTTACATTTTTTAAAAGCTTACTTCAGTTGTTGGTCAATTCTTCCTGCAAGCTTTCTCATTTTATCTTGGCATGCTCTGATCAAATCAACCTCCTATAATAGAAAACATACACACCTGTTGTCAGTGAAGATCCCACAAAACTGAAGGCCAAATAGTATCCTTTGTGGGATTGTCTCTCTATAATTGGGGTGGGTGGGTGAGCAACACATAGGAAATGGAAGAGATAACATGAGAGTTGGCAGCTCTCCAGCTCCAACACTTTGAAAGTCTTGTCCCGGGAGACTCATGGGCGTTCAGAATCATCTTTGGCACCTGCAAAGACCCTCTGCCCTTCCCATTTTTAATGTTAAGTTTTTAAATGAACTTTTTTGGTTGTTTGGACTGTTCTGGGGGGCAATTCCCTGGGTTTTTGTGGGGGTTTTTGTGTATATAAAGGGGGGAGAGAGGGGTGTTGCTTCTCACATTTGTTGTTACCAACATGGATCTTAAGGTCCACATGAAGGAGTGCTTTACTGAAAGATTATGCAAGAGAGATTCCACAGTGAAACTAGAACTTACCAAGTAGTTTGATACTATAAGTATAGGCTTGAATTGAGGCAATAGATTCTTCTTGCACTACAGCTTGTAATGAATGCTCCCAAACTAGGATGCTTGTGCTGTCCCCTTTTACCGCTGGTGTGAGGGGTCATTGGCTTATTTCATGTACATTTATGCAGAATATATATAAATACCATTGTCTGTCAGCTGACACTACCTCACAGGGTTGTTGTGGGGATAAAATGGAGAAGGAGAGAACCATGTACACCACCTTGAGCTACTTGGAGGAAAAGTGGGATGTAAATGTAACAACAGTAGTAACAACAGCAAGAAGTGCCATTTGAGGAAGGATAACACTTCACAAGTATGGTGAAATGAGTTCTAGACCATGGAAACTTCTGCATCAATAAATCTGTTAGGTTTTAAGTTTAAGTGGTTCTGTTTGGTTTCGTTTGTGGAAACATGACTAAGGTCACATCCACATCATGCGTTTAAAGCCGGTGGCTTCCCCCAAAGAATCCTGGGAACTGTAATTTCCCAATAACAGAGCTACAATTTCCAGCAACCTTACCAAACTATAGTTCCCAGGATTCATTGGTGGAAGCCACATGCTTTAAATGTTTGGTGTGGATGTTACCTACTACAGCTGTCAGTTTTATGTCAGTTTCTCTTTTGGGACTAGAACTGGACTAGTTTTTCTAAACCAGTTTCAGGGGTAAACCTGGCATCATCTAAAGTGACAATGAGCAAAAATCCAGATCAGTGGGATTCATGTAAGTGCACTTTTGGGACAAAAAAACCACAGTCCTTTAAAACTTTATTTGAAGGCCTGGCATTCTCACTTCCCAATGTGCTAGAGTGTATATCTCCTGAGCTTTCTTTTTTAGGAGGCAAACAACAGCACAACTATCTCCTCCTTTTTTCTATAATTTGGCTTTTGGTTCAACTCATATTTGATGTTAAAATTTCAACAAAATCCCCCATTTACTCTAAAGTTTCCAGTCAGCTTTGCCTTCCATGGGCCAGATAAGGTTTCAGGGGAAAGAAAAAAGAAATGCTTTTGTCAAGCAAAGAAGACATAACAGCTTGAGTGATATTTTTGGCTACCTTCTGCAAATGTTTTCATAAAGCCAGCAAGCCTTGTACCTGTATGAGATTCTTTTCCACATCATCGTGGACCAAGTCAATCCCCATCCGCTTCTCCCGATTGTATAAGCATTCCAAGGCCACCTGCAAGAAGCAAGCAAGAAAATCTTTATACAGTAGGGCATTCGTGGTGATTTGTGCTGAAATCCTGTAACTTTTTATACCACAAATGTCCTGGTTTATTTTTGTCTTGCTTTTGTTGTGCTCCAGACAGCAGTAATGTGATAGTATTAGGGAAGCAGAATAAATCCACCACCAATGCACTATGATTGTGTCAGGATCAAGAACACGTTGCAGAACACACAATAAAACACCAGTCTAGAGGAGCCCTCAGTGAGTCTTTGGAAAACATTACAAGTTTCTTTCTTATCCAAGTTAGGCTGTGAACACACTAATCGCCAGTGCAAAGCATTTCCATTAGCTGCACCTGGAGGGACAATGGGTTGATCTGCCAATCAGCCGGCGAAATCTGTGTGAAGCTGAATTTAAAAAACGCACTTGAGCTGCTCCAATGAGGTTTTACAGTAAAAAGGGGTGGAGATTGACTAGTGTCATGTGCCCCCATTTTCAGAAGAGAGAGGCGGAGATGCACTGGAACCAGCAAAGCAGTGAGTGTGTTTCTACCCTTAATCTCCTAGTAGTGGAAGAAAAGAGTTCCAGATATACCTCTGAATAATTAACATGTAACTACACGAAATGAATGGATGGATGGTGGTTTGTTGTTGTGACCCAATGATCCAAGTGCTGGATCTGTCAAAATGATAAGTAGGAGACCCATTTGCTGTTAACTCACTGGGCAACTTCTCTAGGCCAGCCTAAGGACACTTGAGGAATTTGATCTTTGTGAATTCTGATCCAAAGTGATCTGCTCCACACTTCCCGAACCAATGTGCAGATCAGAAGAAAAGTTGCAATTCTAAACCTACTGACCGGAGTGTAAACGCCATTCACACTTCCTGAATCCTGGGAGTAAAACATCAACCAATGTAACAAGTAACCTGAACTAGTGTGGGGGCAATAGTCAGAAAGGCAATCTATTCTTCCCTTGCTTATTGATGTAGTTAAAGTGTTGGACTATGACCTGGAAGACCAGGGTTCAAATCTCTACTCAGCCATGAAGCCTATTGGGTGACCTTAGCCCATTCACTGTCTGTTAGCCTAACCTACTTCACAAGGTTGTTGTGAGGATACAACAGGGAGGGAAAGAAACATGTACTCCACCTTGAGCTTCTTGGAGGAAAGGTGGGATGTAAATGCAATAAATAAAATGAGACAGTTGCATTACTTGTTGATATGCAGACTGTTTTTCTCAGGCTTTACTACCTTCCTCCTCCTCCTTAGATAGTGTTAGTGTTAACTTCATGACTCCATAATGGCCAAATGCGTGTCTGTACTCAGAATGGCTTTATTTCCTGCGAGTAATAAACCTTAAGTTTCTTTATTCTTTCAACCACCAGTCTTACCAGATTACTGTATTAATTTCTGAACTCTGCTGCACTCTCTCCATATATATATGAGGCTATCAGCTTGAAAAAAGTATCAAAATGTGTTTTAAAATCCATATTTTGTGTGGAAATACTTTTAAAATACATATCTAAATACTTATTTACATTCACATTTTTGTGCACATTTAAAAATTCACAGATTAATGCAGAAACAGGACAGAACAGATTCATCCATCAATACAAAAAGTGACAGATAGGAAACAGGCAGATTAACCCATCCTTACATCAGTGTCAGCAGAAATCCAAGCTCTTGTTATGAATGTTTTTTAGAACACACACATATTTATTTTTCTTAGCTAAGAAAACAAAAGTTGTTTATATGAATGCTGATTGTGACAATACTTCATTTATTTAGATTTCAGCTCAGTGCAGGCAACACTATTTTCAAACAAACAAAATCTGTGTTAAAGAATCAAGTCACATCCCCAGACTTTACCTGGTCCCCTTCCTGACGAACCAATTATGATTGTCAATGCACATGTAAAAGTGCAAAATTTCATTGCTGTAATTATTCGTGTTAGGGATGAAAAAGGATTTGCAACTCATGTTATATGGCTGTTATTCACTAATAAATGAAACCAAACGGATTTCAAAAGGAAAGCTTAATGCGCCACCTCATGGCCAATTTTAAGAACGTAAGAAGAGCCTGCTGGATCAGGCCAATGGCCCATCTAGTCCAGCATCCTGTTCTCACAGTGGCCAACCAGGTGCCTGGGGGAAGCCCGCAAGCAGGACCCGAGTGCAAGAACACTCTCCCCTCCTGAGGCTTCCAGCAACTGGTTTTCAGAAGCATACTGCCTCTGACTAGGGTGGCAGAGCACAGCCATCACGGCTAGTAGCCATTGATAGCCCTGTCCTCCATGAATTTGTCTAATCTTCTTTTAAAGCCATCCAAGCTGGTGGCCATTACTGCGTCTTGTGGGAGCAAATGCCATAGTTTAACTATGCGCTGAGTAAAGAAGTACTTCCTTTTGTCTGTCCTGAATCTTCCAACATTCAGCTTCTTTGAATGTGCACGAGTTCTAGTTTATATGAACTGTTGTGATTACAGTTTTATAGTAAGATGGGAGTATTAAGATATTAGAAGGAAATAATAAATAATAATTCTCCTAAGGTCTTGCAAGATGCTGGTAGTTTTGAAGACCTGGGAGTACTGTTTTGGGCTGCATTCAGACAGCAGTTTATTCCATTTTTCTGAAATCTCCTTACCTGATAATTTCCACATTTTATTTGATCTTTCATGTGACGTAAAAGGCACTTATGCAAATCTAGCAGAATATAGTGGAAGTTTAGTGTCCATTTCCATGTTAATTGCTTCCAGAAAAAAAATGTGCTTGCAACCCCATTAACCCAGAAAATTGTGGAAGTAATGTGACAAAATTTGAAGCAGTATACCAGCATACAGTTCTTTTCTGTAGTTTTCATGGGGGAATCATGGGGGAAGGAATGGTGCATGCGTGGAAAGGGTGGGGAAGTAGCAACATACCCAAAGACGTTCATGGTTGTGTCACATGATGCCCACTGATGTGAATGAATTTTAGCGCAGCATGGTAGTATATCAATCAAAAAGCCACAGTTCTATAATGCTACTGCAGTGTGAAAGGAATATTAGAAATCAGGACATTAGTACTACCATTATAATCAGTAAAACAAACACAATAAACCCTCTGTCAGAATGTAGCCTTGATCTTAGAACCAAGGAATGTTTCTAAGTGGACATAGCTGGAAAGGATGATGGATGGGGTGGGACCACCATTCATGCCACCGAGGGTGCCCCAGGAGAAAGGCAAATGGTCTCCAACAACTACATTTCTCAGCACAGTTGCATACCAAACCAAGAGGCTGCTATCTGGACGAGCCCTGATACCCACCTGCAGCGGCCCCTGGGCTTCGTCCGCAGCACATTCCAGGCGCCTCTTTGCTGTGTCCAGCGCACGGGTTTCAGTTAGCAGCCTTTCGAGTTCATAGGTCAGCTCGGACCTCCAGAAATCTATGTCAGCTAGCCTCTGCCCAATATTCTTCCCAGAATCCTCCTGCTGTTGCCGAGTCAGCTGGTCTTTGTCTTGCATTAGTCGCCCAGAGTCGGCATTAAGCCTCCCAGCCCAATGCCGGTAAGCCTCCGAGCCTTTAAGCTGGACAGCATTTGCTTTATACCAATCATGGGGGCTGTAACGAGCATACAAGGCTGATCGCACCGAAGGCAGTATAGTGGGTGGCCGTAATGGGGCACAGAGGCGGCCACCTCCCTCATCATTGGGCCGGAAGGCAGATACTTTGTAGAACAAGCTGGGTCTCCATGAGCTCAAGTAGCGGTACCCAGGCAGGTAATAAGCCTGGTAACTGTCCTGGCTTAGGCTGGTGGGAGCCACCTCTGGAAGCAGGCAGCTTTTCCTAGGTCCGCAGTAGCTGGCAGTCTGGGTGGTGCCAAGGAATTCCATCTAACTCTGTGAATCAGTCACCCAACCTTTCTTGCAGGTCAGGCCCCTGAAACGAAGCAGGTGCTGCAACTTTTAATTTTATTTATTACAGTTGGGGGTTGATGCACTGTGACTCAGCCATGGTGTCACAAAAGATTAGTGATGAGGATATCATGGCCCCAGCAAGGAGGCCCTGCAAGACTCACACATGATGCCTGGTTAGTTACATTTAAAAATAATAATAAAGGTCAAAACCCGCCAACACTCAAAAACAGAAATGGCAACTCTTATTTTGAGGCAATAAGGTCATATGCCAGAAGTGGTGTTGCATAATGACTAAATATGTGATCGGTGAGTGAGAAAGTCTCTCCTGGTTCAAATCTTTCTGTGTGTCTCAATGTGTTACAAATTTTTGAGTAAATGCCAGTCATTTGGGTTGGCTGCTAATTCCCCCCCCCCAAAAAGGCTACTTTTTCATTGATAAAGTCAACCACAACATCAGTATTTTCTCTCAGTGTGCATGCTTGGTGTTTTCTCACTGAGCTCAGTCCAGGACTATTGCTGCACATGCAAATGTAGTCTGTGGATTTCTCATGGCCACATGCCTGTGCTATTTGTCCACTCCATGCTGGAATCTCCCATGCACAGGCTTGTTCAGCCCATACCAGACAGAAGAAAATGGAAACTTACCACTCTGTGAATGCTGACTCCGCTTGCCCCCAATACCATAATATTTAAAATCTCAAACCCTGCAAACACTCAAAACACAAATGGCAGCTCTGAATTTATTTATTTTTATGAGATTTCTTTCCCGCCCTTCATCACAAGGTCCCATGCAAGTTGCAACAATAAAATATACAATGATAATAAAACCAATCAAACATCCGTTAACAACCACAAGACAAATATAAAAACAATTTACAATAGTTCCATGTAAGAACAATGCAAACATTTTAAAACAATTGCATATATGAAAACAGTTTTAAAAAGTTCCAGTACAGAGGCAGACTGGGACAAAGATCTTTACTCCAAAGGCTTGTTGAAAAAGGAAAACAACCATGGTAACAGATGGAGAGGAAAAGAATGTGCAAATGCAGCAACAAAGAAAGAAGAGGGGAAAACACAAAATATTGGTGATACCTTGACTTTCGTTAAATAGAATCAGCTTAGCTTGAATTGTTTTGTTTTCAATCATTTTGTTTGTAGGTTTCCAAGCTCGATTCAAGGTGCTGGTTTTGACCTATAAAGCCTTACACGGCTTGGGACCACAATACCTGATGGAACGCCTCTCCCGATACGAACCCACCCGTACACTATGTTCAAGATCAAAGGCCCTCCTCCGGGTGCCTACTCAGAGAGAAGCTCGGAGGGTGGCAACAAAGGAGAGGGCCTTCTCAGTGGTGGCCCCCAAATTATGGAATGATCTTCCTGACAAGGTGTGCCTGGCGCCAACACTCTTATCTTTTCAGTGCCAGGACAAGACTTTCCTCTTCTCCCAGGCATTTTAGCATGTATTTTTAAATTGTTTTTATATTGTTTTGAATTTTAAAATTGTGTTTTAAATTGTTTTTAAAATATGTTTTTAAATTGTGTATTTGTTTTAATGTTTTTGATTGCTGTAAACCGCCCAGAGAGCTTCGGCTATGGGGCGGTATACAAATGCAATAAATAAAAATAAATAAATAATAAGATGGTCATATATGTCATGTGGTAGGGGGGATGACTTTTCCTCCCCAGGCCTTCACATCTCAGAGCTACTTTAGTGCCATGACTAAACATGTGATCAGTGTGAGCAAGAAAGTCCTTCCTGGTTAAAATATTTCCGTACGTGTGGATGTGGGTGTTAAATATTAAACAGTATTTAAAACCAGAAGTTAGCAACCGCACACCTCAGCTCCAAAATTCTAGTAGTGAGCTCAGAGGGTTTTAAAAAAAGATCAGAAACGGCGTCTTTCCTTTTTTTCTGAAAAGTTGACAAGGCCATTCCGGTGAGATTTGATATGTACTTTGTGGTCACTCTTAACTGGTCATCGTATGCACACTTTTTCTTGAGAGGACGTCCACTGAATGGGCATAAATTCCATTGAACTGCACAGAAGTTACTGTTTTATTCTGATTGTTGCTGGACTAGACATTGTCCTCCACACATGCAGATCTTAAATTTCTCCGTTTTCATCAGACAACCACAGCAATTTCCCTCACACCAAACTGAGTTTTATTCAGTTTTTCATCACCAAATCTGGGTGTGATGACAACATGGCACCAGCCTGCATTTGCACATCACAGCTATTTGTGATACTGCACCAGTGACCAATCCTTGTACAAAGCTAATTCCCTAGTACAGGTAGTTGTGTGAAATCCACTGCGATCCCTCGAAATAATATGTTCCTATTTGTTTTTAAATAGAGATGAAGTGCTTTTAATTAACTTTTGCTAATCAGAAAATTGTGTCATTTCTTTAATTATACCAGTGGTGAAATTCATAGTACTTTGTTTTAGCAGTGGTAAATGCTAAAAATCGGCTTTTGAACAATTTTGTGTGCGTTATTTTTCCTGCAGTTTTTTAAAATTGTTTGGTTGTTTTCACGTGTATATGTTTTACAGATCGTGTGAACCGCTCTGGGATTTCTTTTCAGCAGAAAAAGCAGCCAACGCAGAGCCTTTAAAACGAGTAAAATTAATTAGGTTTTTCTTATTTTTCGCCTTTCACATGGTGCAGCTTCGAAACGAAGAGAAAACATGTGAGGTATTTAGTTCCCCGATACGCAAACATATTGACGTGTGAACGAAAGTCTCGTGTCACGAAACTTAAAGGGACACCACACCATCTCCCCCGATTGAGACGCTTAAACTTCCTCAGAAAAGAAAACTAGGCTCCGAAGAACCGGACCATCCAATAGCAAACGCTAGATGAGGTCACATGACACAGCTACCCTCCCTCCGTCCCTACAGAGAGAGAGAGAGAGAGAGAGAGAGAGAGAGAGAGAGAGAGTGTTATCACCATACCCAACGTACCTTTAGACTGGGCATGCGCAATCATAATACCATTCCTTCCCATTCGCCTGTTCTGGGGCGGAGCTTTATAATCCTACTCCCTCTTCCCTTTCTCCTGCCGTCCTCAGAGTCACGTCGCCGGATCAGCTTTGGAAGGATCCATTTTGTAGTTACAGAGCCAGCCGTGCTTTTGTGTTCCGGGAAGCTGGGGGACTTGTTTGAACGTGACGCCCGCCCGGAAGTTCGGTTGTTTGTGCTCCTTCCCTCAGCTGGGTCTGCCATGGCGGAGGCGACTGACCCTGCCTTGGTTGACGTGCCGCCTCACGGTGAGGAGAAAAGGTGGCGGGGACGGGCAGGCAAGATGCGTCTCCTTTTTCCTCTAATGCGGACTTTGTCCCTTTTGTGTCCCCTTCAGAATGCCCCGGCACCGGCAGCGAACAGGCGGGCAAGGCCGATGTCTGCCAGGGGTGCCCCAACCAGGGCGTGTGTGCCTCGAGGGGGCCCGTTGGCCCTGACCCAGGTAGGGCTTTCTTTGCTGGATGTCGTTAGGGGGGGCTGCCAGGTCGTCTCAGGAGCAGGGGGTGGAGCCTGGGGAAACAGGGAGGGGCCTGTGCCAGGGGGCGGAGCCTTGCGACCTACATCTGACACTCCCGAAGGGGGACCCATGGCTGGCAGAATGAAAGGACCATTTTGCACACCAAGTAAAGGGAAAACCTCTTGCATGTCCCCTAAAAGGGAGCTGGGGTCAGTCACTACTTCCCTGATGGCCATGCGAAGTGTCCTGCACTCTCTGAAGTAAAATTTAAATGCTGAGTAGAGGTTTTATAATCCATAGCTAAAGGAGTCTTGGATAACAATCACCGTTGCCAGGTAGAACAAGCAGAACTGAGCTAGATGGTCTGGTGTTTTTACTGACTGATGGAGGCAGTACATGGCTAAGGATAATTCATGGCATCTGCACAGCTCTCTTCATAGCAACTTCAGTCATCCTTGTAAGAGCCTTGTGAGGTTGTTCACTGTTATTCGATTCCCCATATTGCACCTTGGGAGGCAGATCTTGCCCAAGAACACCTAGTGAGTTTGTGGCAGGGATCGTATTTTTGCAGCAAGGCCTTCCCACATCATTACTCGGATGGGGCTCAAGTCACAAAGCAGGAGATTGTAGAGACAAAGCCAAAGGGCATTGAGAAGCAATGGAGGACAGCAAGGCCCTGGTGCCTTTTTGAACTGTTGTGTAGAAGAGGGCATCTTGGCTTGGTATGCAGGTGAGGAAAGCATCCATTAATGATGTCTCCCCTTCAATACAACAGTTACCAGTACACTGTTCCTAATTACAGCTGTACCTCCTTCTGTGCATGGAAACTGCAGTTCCCCATGCTAGGTGGTGATGGGGGTAGGGAGAGGGTAGAAGGGGATCAGAAGGTTCCTTGCAATCCCTCAGTGATGTGGAAAAGGCACTTGATCATGTCATATTTGCCTTGTTCCCCTTCCCTTTTCTGGGGCTTCTGCACCGTTACCACCTGTATGGCAAATCAAAGTTACTAAGAACATAAGAACCTGTTGGATCAGGTCAGTGGCCCATCTGCGTTTGCACCCTGTTCTCACAGTAGCCAACCAGATGCCTAGGGGATTAATCTGCAAGCCTGCCTAGGTAGTTTGGTAGGGTTCCTATCAAGCTGTCTTGGAGCAGGGATTCTGTACACTGTGGCGTCCTTCCCACACAAATTCGGTGGCTTGCCTTTTTCCTTTCAAGCTATTGAGGAAATCAAGGAGAAAATGAAAACTGTGAAGCACAAGCTCTTGGTGTTGTCTGGGAAAGGAGGTGTAGGCAAGAGCACGTTCAGTGCTCACTTGGCACATGGCTTAGCAGAGGATGAAACCAAACAGGTAGGTGTGATCCTGGTGATGTTTTTGTTTGTTTTAAAGCCCCTATTATTCCATTGTAAATGGGGGGCAGTTCCTCCCTGAATATTTACACGTTTGCTGTAACTTGAAGAAAATCAGTTACATAAATAAGGTAGCCTGATGGATCTTAAATAGAAAAAAACAAGTGTGTATTCTTCTAGGGTGACACAATTTATTATTTTCCCCCCAATATGTTTTGTATTGTGCATTTCCTCCAGGGAGCTCAAGGTGGGGAATATGGTTTTCTCCCATCCCCCTTATTTTTAATCTTTGCATCAACTTTGTGACAAAGATTAGGCTGAGAGGGAATGATTGACTCAAGGTGACCCAGTGAGCTTCATGGGGCAGAGTGGGGACCTGGATCTCCCCAATCCTAATTGCCACCCCAACCACTCCCTCACACTGGCTCTTACATAGTTTCACCACTTAAGATGGTGAATGTTAATGGAAAATATTTTAGAACTTAAGATGAATAGTGAGCCTTTATTCATATCCTGTATTGAGAATATTGCCCATTATTTTTGTTCTTCTAGGTATGTGAGTTTACAGCCAATTTTGGAATGTACACATCAGGTGTGGGGAACTTTTGACCTTCCATATGTTGCTAAGCTACAATCCACATCATCCCTGGCCATTGGCTATGCTTGCTGTGGCTGATGGGAGTTGTAGTTCAACAACATCTGGAGGGCCAAAGGTTCCCCACGCCTAGTATACACTTTAGTATAAAATTTAGATTTGTACAGCCTTTGCATATTCACCAGTAACTCCTGTGCACTCCTATGTTATCTTAAATGTAAATGCACTGCCTTCAAGTCAACTTTCCACTCCCTCTCTCATGCAGCACAGAAAAACAGAGCACACATTTTCTCAAGGCTTCCATGTTATCTTGCCATGTTTTTAAAAAGGGGTGTATATTAAAAGTTACCAATGTGAAACTGAATTGCAGTTAATTTCACCTTTTTTTAGTCAGATGCATTAACTCAGACATAGGTTTAAACGTTAATTGAAATGAATTAAGACTAAACAGAAATTATTTTTAAGAGTTAGAATACTGTGGCACATGTGGTATTCGCTCGAACAGACCCAGTGCAGAAGAGGGCACCTTTCCCCCCTCAGCTGATGCAGCCTGAACACAAAGGGATATACAGGATAATATCCAACTAGGTTTTACTCAGGGTACAATGTAAATGTACTGCCTTCAAGTCGATTCCGACTTATGGCGATCCTATGAATAGGGTTTCCATGAGGCTGAGAGGCAGTGAATGGCCCAAGGTCACCCAGTCTGCTTCATGGTTATGTGATGATTAGAACCCTGGTCTCCCAGGTCAGAGTCCAACACCTTAACCACTATACCACACTACCCTGATGAAATATCACTGTCCAAAGCATGCATGCTCACTTGAAAGTAAGTCTCATTGAACAAATAAATGTGTTTAGGATTGTGCCAGTTAGGTGTGCTTCACTGTGCTATTTCTAATATTTGGAATTTACCTAAGTAGTGTTCCATCATATAAACCCAGGATGGATAAGCTGTGGCCCTCAAGGTGTTGGGCCCCCAACTCTCATCGACCCTAGCCAGCATGGCCAGTAGGTCAGGCATGGTGAGAGTCAGTTGAGCAGCATCTGGAGGGCCACAGCAGGGCTGTGGAGTCGGTACGCCAGACCTTCGACTACGATAACGACTCCTCTATTTTTCTACTGTCTGACTCCAACTTCGACTCCTTCATAAATGGCAAATGTATATTAACTAGTAATAACACATTTAATGTAGTAAAATGGTAGCACAAGGCATTTCATCACCACCACGTGAATCCAGAGCTTGGAAAAGTTACTTTATTGAACTACAACTCCCATGAGCCCAATCCCTGGGGCTGATGGGAGTTGTAGTTTTAAAAAGTAACTTTTCCAAGCTCTGGATTCACATGGTGGTGATGAAATGCCTTGTGCTACCATTTTACTACAGTAAATTTGTTATTACTAGTTAATATACATCTGCCATTTATGAAGGAGTTGGAATCGGAGTCGGAGTTGGTACATTTCTACCGACTCCGACTCCACCTAAAATTGCTCACGACTCCAACTCCACAGACCTGGGCCACAGGCTCTCTATTCCTTATACATAATAAGGGCAAGCTCGTGCTTCAAGCACCGATCCTTATTTAGCCCAAAATGGCACCATCTGTCACAACATATCATCAGGCTTGGAGAAATCCCTAGGTTTGCAGTACAAAAAAGTGTTTAGTAACATAAGAAGAGCCTGCTGGATCAGGCCAGTAGCCCATCTAGTCCAGCATCTTGTTCTCACAGTGGCCAACCAGATGCCCATGGGAAGCCCACAAGCAGGTCATGAGCACAAGAGCCCTCTCCCCACCTGTGGTTTCCAGCAACTTGTAAAAAAAATGAGGGGGGCACCTCAAAAGAGCCCAGGGAGCATACTTGGCCACCACAGAATGTTAGTGGGAGGGGGACAAAACCTGTTTGGGGGGAATCTAATACCCTGGTACAGGGTATAACTGTTTGGAAC
This sequence comes from Rhineura floridana, assembly GCF_030035675.1. Taxonomy (NCBI): domain Eukaryota; kingdom Metazoa; phylum Chordata; class Lepidosauria; order Squamata; family Rhineuridae; genus Rhineura; species Rhineura floridana. The sequence continues at coordinate 22,708,335 of NC_084496.1, forward strand.
GCTGAAAAGAAGCACACAGCATCATTTTGTTGCAAGTTCTTCCACCTTCTCAACTTCTCATCCCCTCCAGGTTGCTGTCCTGGACATTGACATCTGTGGTCCGTCTATCCCTAAAATCATGGGCCTAGAGGGGGAACAGGTATGAAATAACTTCATAAGTGGGAGAGAACACTTTGCAACACTCCCCATTCAGATGTTTTTAAAGGGTGTGTACGCGCTTAAAATGTTTCTCCCCTGTAGTTTTCCTCAGGAGTAATTCTACAGATATATAAGAGGATATCTTTGGCTAGATGAGCATAGAGATCCCTTTCAACTTCAGTGATTCTTTTAGCAGTGAACAGCTGCATAGACTGTATGAAATAAGAAGAAACCATTACTGTTTTGGCACTTGTCCTAAGATGTACTTAATTGTTCCGCTAAAGTGCTGGAAATGAAAAGATGCTTGGAAACAGGGAGCACACGTCTCTGTACAGAGTTCATGAGAGATTATTGAAACCCTTTAGCTAGCTCATAGCCCTCCAGAACAAGAAAATGTTTACAACAAGGATGATCAGGGGACTGGAAACAAAGCCCTATGGGGAGAGACTGAAAGGACTGGACATGTTCAACTTTGAGAAGAGAAGGCTGAGGGGAGATATGATAGCATTCTTCAAGTACTTGAAAGGTTGCCACACAGAGGAGGGCCGGGATCTCTCCTCAATCATCCCAGAGTGCAGGACACGGAATAATGGGCTGAAGTTACAGGAAGCCAGATTTTGACTGAACATCAGGAAGAACTACCTAACTGTTAGAGTGGTACAACAGTGAACTGATGACCTAGGAAGGTAGTGGGCTCTCCAACACTGGAAGCATTCCAGAGGCAGCTGGAGAGCCACCTGTTGGGTATGCTTTAAGTTGGATTCCTGCATTGAGCAGGGGGTTGGGCTCAATGGCCCTTCCAACTCTTCAGTTCTATGATTTTACTTACAGCCTCTACCCTGTTTATGGACAAGGCCTGTAGGGCATTGGCTCTTGTTTCCTTATATCAAAGATATTTAGGCATGCAGCTAGCCTTTTTCATGACCATGTCAATTTATGTTTTGTTAAAACTTCTTGTCATTTTGCATTCCAAATTGAGGGCATCAACAGAGCACTGGAGTTCCCACTAGCTGACTGATGTATACGTGTTCTGCATAAAACAGGACTTGGCAGCCACTGGCCTAACTTCATGCAGGTGCGGTGGGGCAGTTAGAGGGAAAGGAGGTTGAAAAGGGCTGGAGAGAGGCAAAACAGATTTGTTTTATTTAATTAAACTGCTTAATGTTTTAAACATCGCTAAGCAGTGTACACTATGTACTGTATAAAGGCAATACCCATTAAAACAAAGATGCAACCTAAAATCAATAAAACACAAGTATAAAAACATAATAGCAAAAAGAAAACCCACCAAAGATTCATGGGATTCATATACATAAAAAACAGAGTCCAGTCTTATGGATCTTATGAAGTCTGGGCAAAAACCGTATGTTTTTACAAGATGTGGTTGCTGCTTTACCTCTGAACCGCACATTAACGCTCTAAAATGTTTTACCTTTTCAGGTTCATCAAAGTGGTTCTGGGTGGTCTCCAGTGGTGAGTTGTTTTTTTAAAAATCTTAATATGAATGCTCTTCCTGGTTCATGGAGGTAACAATAGCAGCACCCTTCCATTAAAAAAAAGGGGGTGGGTGACACACACACGCCTCATCTGTTTTATAATACATTTGATGCTGAACAACCTGATTCATAAATTAACTACCTCCTGGCTGTTTGTATGCCAAGTGATTTGCGTCGGGGGAAATTAGGGTGGGTGCCAGAATAATTTTGAACACTAGAAGTAGTAAGACTACTATGCGTATGCTTTTTTTTAGTACGTTGAAGAAAACTTAGGAGTTATGTCGGTGGGATTCTTACTCAGCAGCCCCGATGATGCTGTTATTTGGAGAGGACCCAAAAAAAATGGTGTGTATCTCATAATGATCTATACCAACAAACGTCCATCTCAGAATGCAAACTACTGAAGTTCAAATGGCCCTGTTTTTAAAAAAGATAACATTGGCAAGGAATTATTGTGCCCAAGGTCCATATTTTTACTGTTTATTAGGCAACTAACAATAATTCTGGTGCTTATCTTGTGGGATGGTCACATGGAAAAGAAGGGAAAAGGGATTGTGAACATGAAGATGCTGCAATGTAGAGCCATGCTTGATAGAATGTAGCTTCAGCCAGCTCAGGGTGATTTGGGGCTAACTTCCAGCCTCCACAATTAGCTTTGTGGCCTTACGGGTATTTATCATTTCTTTTAATTTATTAACACCATATCACGTGGCAGCCTTTTAACAGAGTTTGCAAGGCAGTTGACATACGCAAAGGAGTTTTGAAATAAAACCAACTGAAGCATCTTCAGGCCAGAAATTAAAATAACTTAAGCAACAGTAGCCGTATCTGTACTTGGGAGGGGCAGGCAGGGAGATACTAACACAGTTTTAGAGTCCTGCCTGCTCTGTGCATTGGCTCTTTAGAAAAGTGACCTTGATTGCTACAGCGTACCTGAGCGGACGGGTTGTAATACCGTGCGCGGATCAGGAACAGGTTTCGCTCGCAAAGACGGGATGCCCTACCTAAGCTGGTTATTTATTCCCAAGTATAGGAGGGCATTCTCTTTGGCTCGATTTAATGTCCTACCTCTAATCTTTTGGACAGCAGGTATAATAAACTCCAAGAAACAACAGGTGTTGCACCTGTGATAATGACGAAGTGTTGTCTATTTCACACGTCCTGTTTAATTGTAGCTATTACGAAGGGGCCAGAAAAGACCTAATATACCCTATTATGCAGTCTTTTCCAGGCTGTTCTTTTGAGTCTCTTGATTGTTTTACTTGAGGGTTCAGATAAGGCAATTACTGAGCAAGTGGCAAAATTCCTGAACTGGCCATCCAGAGTAGACCCTGTATGATTGTCAACGGTAATTAAATAACTTGAGTTGTTTATATAATCCAGTTTGTTGCTCGTTGTATCCTGTGTTACTATGTAGTCTTATTTTATAACTCCCGGCATTATGTTTTATATTTGTGGTCAGTTGACTGTACATAAAGATTGATGATGATGATGATGGTGCATTGACTCACAGCAAGGGATCTCAGCTCTACTGATTGTGAATTGAGAACATGATCTGCCTTCCTCTGCTGCTTTCCCACTCCACCCCACTATTTGTTAAACTACTACAGAGCCTGGAAAAACTCAGGTGTTGCTTCCAGACCACACCATTCATATAATAAGCTTGCTTATTGCAATAGAGTTCAAAAGAAGCTTTGCTTTTTTCTTTTTTTACTGGTGTGTGTGTTACGTGCTCTTGTACCTTTGGTGAAGAGGGCAACAGGGTTGAATCACGTTTTTAGGAGGCTGGAAATTCAGCACCCAACTTGAATCATTTGGTGTTTTCAGGAATGATTAAACAGTTTCTTCGTGATGTCGACTGGGGCGAGGTCGACTACCTTATTGTAGATACACCTCCAGGAACATCAGATGAGCATTTATCCATAGTACAGTATCTCAGCGCTGCTAATATAGATGGGGCAGTGATAATCACCACCCCTCAGGTAAGATAAACACATCTTGTCTTCAAAGACTTAGTTGAGCATGAGACTAACTCTAAATTACTATCGCTAAGTTTTACCTGTGTGGCTTTGGAACCCTAGATTGTATCTGATGCTAGTCCTACTCAGAGTAGACCCACTGAAACTAATGGGCATGTTTAACATGGGTTTGTTAATTTCAGTGGGTCTAGTATGAGTAGAATTTAGTTGGATACAACCCACTGTGTACAAGATATGAGTGTCAAAACACAGACTGAATTTGTCGAGTAACTAATTATTTGTAATCTCAAATATTGCCCTAAACCAGGGATGGGAGGCCTTCTAGATGCTGTTGGACTCCACTTCCCATGAGCCCCAGCCAGCATTGCCAGTGATCAGGGATGATGGAAGATGGAGTCTAGCAATATCTGGAGAACATCAGAGATGATGGGACTTAACAGTTTCCCAACCACAGGAGGGATGCAGTCTCCCTGTTCCTGCTCTTAAGCAGTACAGCTGTCACGACTGCCAGCACAATCCTAACCATGTTCTACCCAGAAATAAGTCCTCCTGAATTCAGTGGGGCTTTCTCACAGGTAAACAGGATTTAGGATTGTATCCTAAATTTCTGTAGTCTACCCTTGGGAGGCAATAGGGCAATTTCCAGGAAAAGCATGTTAGGACAGACTTCATCTGGCTCTCTTCTAGTTGTACAAATGGCCTATCAATGATTTGCACAACATCCCTGTGAAGTAGGCTCTGGTATGTCGTCATAATAATAGGAAATAATTCAGGTGCCTCAGGATTTTGTTGATAGTAACATTTTGTTGGCTTACATTTTTGTTTGCAAATAGGAAGTTGCTCTTCAGGATGTCCGAAAAGAGATAAACTTCTGTCATAAAGTGAAGCTGCCAATCATAGGAGTTGTTGAAAATATGAGTGGCTTTATATGCCCCAAATGTAAGGTAATTTTTCCTGGATACGTTTAAGCATGACATTTATTCTTGTCCTACTGGGCTTTTAAACGGAGAAGAGAAAGGTTTCCCGTAAGGTGAAATTTGATGAGGTGTTACCCTGTATCAATCAGATTTTTTTCCAGGTTTTAGCCTGGCTGCCACACAGATTACTGGCATATTAATTCAGGGTTGTTTCCACATTCTGGCAGTCTTGATCCCTATTTCCCCTGTGAGTCCCCCTCATGACAAGGCCTGTTGAGGCAAGTTGAATGGCCCTTGCATCAAGGATATTTCATCAAGGTCCCAGACTATGGTCTGAAGGCACATGAGGCCAGCTCCCTGCTGAAGCTAAGCAGGGTCAGGTGTGGTCAGTGCCTGGATTGGAGACTGCCTAGGAACCATATGTAAGCCGCCTTGGGTCATGAAAAGGAAGGCGGGGTATAAATGTAATAAATAAATAAATAATAATGTGCCCTAGTTTCTGACTGGATGAGCCCTTTGAGTGGCAGAACTGCAACACTGCAGAAGTGGGAAGTGTTAAGAAGATAGAAACTCACCTTATACCGAGTCAGACCACTGGCCCATCTAGTTCAGTATTGTCTACACCGGGGTGGGCAACAGGATCTGGCCCACTGTGGCCCTTCCACAGGCCAAGTGACCTAAGCCAGCCCCAGCCGGGCTTGCTGTAAGCACTGCTCGGCTGATTGGCGCTCCCAGCTAGCTTTGCTTGCCAAGAAGCAAAAGGGCACAAAGGCTCCCAGTTGTTCTTTTGCAGCTGCGTCTTTACCTGCCCCACACCTGACTTTCCATAGCAATGTCAGTTGTGCAGCAGTTGCGTGTGGTTTGGGGGAAATGGCCTCATGGGCCAAATGATGAGGTTTCCTGCTGCTGGTCTACCTGGTGTGGCAGCAGCTCTCTGGGAGTTCAGTTAAGACTCTGGCACAGGATAGGCTTCCTCGGCTAATTGCAATACGTTGGGTTGTAATCCAATTGGGGTCCTGAACTGAAGTGTGCTTAGCAGTAAAGACTCGTGTCTGTGGAGAAGAAGGTTGAAACCAACACATTTTTCTTTTTGTATATCGTGGGGCATGTTTAATGGCATCTTCGTTTTACAGAAAGAGTCACAGATATTCCCCCCGACAACTGGGGGCGCAGAGGCCATGTGCCACAGTTTAAACGTGCCTCTCCTGGGGAAAGTGCCTCTGGACCCTCAAATAGGTAATGGACCGTGTTGAAGCACCTTCCATGTTTGCTCACAGTCTGATCAGCTAAATATTGAAGAGAGTTTTGCCTTGCATGCAAATTTAGTACAAAAATAGTGCAAACTGTCAGGAATCTCTTATTGCAGGGATGTATTGGGCTCCACTTCTCATCAGGCCCAGCTGACATGGCCAATGGTCAGGGGTTGTTGTTGTTAATAATAATAGTAATAATAACAACAAATTGCTTTTTTAATCAGCCCTTTGCCATAAGGTTCCCGGGCATGTTACAACAATTTAAAGTTCAATATTAAAAATGGTTCAAAACAAGTTACCGTAAGAGGAATAGGATGGGATGATGGAGTTGTATTTTAAAGGGCCTGGCAGTAGCAACCAAGATAGAGTCAGAGGCTAAAGATTGATTGATGCCACTGCCTATCATCCATTGAAATAGAGCACCCAATAACATCTGCTGGGGGGCAGGTTTCCTATCCCTTCCATGGGTTCTTTGGAACAATAATGCAGTGGGGCCAGGGGGTAGAAGAGAGAATGCATTGAGCTGAATGATGTCATTTGACTGACATTTGCTTGTTTCCTCTATTCTCTGTGGCTAGGAAAAAGCTGTGATACAGGACACTCATTCTTATCCGAGATACCAAATTCTCTAGCCACGTTAGCCTACAGAAATATCATCCAAAGTAAGTACAGTATCCTGGAAAGAGTGTGCAATCCAGAAACATTTGCATTCCCCATATTTATGTTGTACCTGAGAGCAAATTTCTGCAGGTCCAAACAGTTACTCATGCTGTTAAGTCGCTTCCTTTGAATAGCCAGCCAGGTCTGCTGCTGAGGCCACCTTGTGGCATGTTGGTGGATGTGAACTGCTTGTTGTTGTTATGTGCAAGTCGACTACGACTTATGGCGACCCTATGAATCAGTGACCTCCAAGAGCTGCTAGGAATGGTTTTATCTCTGACTCTACTATAATGGTGTGGGCTGTATCCAACTGAGTTTTACTCAGAGTAGACACATTGAAATTGATGGACCTAAGTTAGTAATGTTCATTAATTTCTACTTTGAGCAGGACTAGCATTGAATACATCCCTGTGTCTAGAATTCTGAGCAGATTTCACTAGAAGTGATTCAAAGCTAACCTGAGTTGTTACGAATACCTGGCAAAACAGTCATGAGTCATTAGGCATTCAGTTCTAAATTAGAGCATTCCCCAACCAGTTCGCAATTAAAACATCTCCTTTCTGAGGACTGAGCACTCATGCTGAATCTGGTGCCAACTTAGCCCTTCTGTTTTAAAATGAGCTGGCACCAGTTGAGGCAGCTTTTCCGTGATGTGAGGTGACCGCTTCAGTGGGCAGCGCACTTTGGGTTTTGCTAAGGATGTCATAGTGCAGGATGCACGGTTCTCCAGGGCAAGCCTCCGTTGACATGAGGTCCTATTCTGGTCAACGAGGCTTTGCAGTGGAGAACACAGAGTGAATTGTGCTGCATGTACAAATGGAGAAGTGCGCACTTGCATTTCCAGCCTCCAGCACAGGAACATGAGGCAACATTGTGTTTTATCTCATGCAATGTCTTTCTGCAGGAATCCAAGACTTCTGTAGCCACAACCAGCCAGAGGAAGAGAAAAATATTTGAGTAGCAAATGTAAATTTGGAAGAGTCTTAGGAAAGCGTTGATCGCCTTAATCCTGTCTGTATAAGAATATATGAAGCCTTCATTTTGCAAACAAACAAATAAATTTTGAGTAATAAGTGCCAGTTTGTCTTTTTCTCTTCCCCCCCACCCCCGCCCCTTTGGACACCATGCCTGAGTTTTTCAGGAGAGATGCTGTCTTGACACGTGGAGGAAGTCAGCTTCTAATTGCTAGATTATCCTTAATGGCTATTAGGTTAATCAGAAAATGCCATTAAACATGTAGGAGGTTCTTTTATTTGAAAACATGTACTTTGCTCTTTCTATTTCAGGAGTGTTTCTTGCATTCACTTTTTTTGATGTACTCTCCTTAATTTTGTTTTCATTCATCGTTGTACAGAGTTGTTGATGATGATCCATATTTAGACTGCAGATTCCCTTGATTGCAGGCCTTTCTCTGGAAAGGATCTGGAACAGCAGAGTACATTTAAGAGTAACAATTTAAATAGCAAACATACTAATACATGATTAGTTCTGTGCTATATACAGTGCCTTGCAAAAGTAAGCAGACCTATCACCAATGCTCTCAGGATACTTGTGAGAGAAGCCACAGAGAGGCCAACGGTCACTTTGAAGGAGCTACAGAGTTCAGTGGCTGGGAGTGGAGTAATGGCACACCAGTCAGAAGCATATGAAGAGTTCTGCATAATACGGGCCTGTAGGGGAGGGTGGCAAGAAAGAAGTCGTTACTCAAAAAGTACCGTCTGGAGTTTGCCAGAAAGCATGAGAGTGCCCCAGCTGCGATGTGGGGAAAGGTTTTGTGGTCAGATGAGACCAAGAGAGAGCTTTTTGACCAAAACTCAAAGCACTATGGGTGGTGCAAACCTAACACTGCCCATGCCTCAAGAAACACTATCCCTACAGTGAAGTATGGTGGTGGCAGCATCATGCTGTGGGGATGCTTCTCATCAGCAAGGACTGGGCATCTTGTTAAAATCGAAGGAAGAATGGATGGAGGAAAATACAGCAAGAGAACCTGCTTCAGTCCACTAAAAAACAAGCTTGGGATGAAATTCACTTTTCAGCAGGACAGGGATCCCAAGCACAGGGCCAAAGCAACATGGAGTCGCTCAAGAATAAAAAAGTGAATGTCCTACAGTGGCCCAGTCAAAGTCCTGAACTCAATCCCATTGAGAATCTGTGGCACTCTTTGGAAATTGTGGTCCACAAGCAACATCCAACCTACCTGAACAACCAGAGCAAATCAGCCAAGAAGAATGGGCCAAAATCCCTCTGATGCTGTGTGCAAAGCTGGTACATACCTTCCCCAAAAGACTTAAAGCTGTTATTGCGGCAAAAGGTGGCTCTACCAAATATATGTGGGGGTTGAATACTTACGCAAGCAACATGTTTCAGTTTTTTGTTTCTTACAAACACTTCCCAATATAAAAACCAATGTTGCCTTACAATAATTGATTTTGAGTTTCAGCATTTCAAAATAAAATAGCATACAGAACGAAATTGCAATGTACCATTTGTAATTCAGTACTATGAGAGCATTGATCAGGGGTCTGATTTCTTTTGCATGGCGGTGCAGTTCTCGGGAATGTCACCACATGAAGGGGTAGAGAATGCAATGCCCACCTGCAAGATCTCCCCACCTCCATGCCCGCTGCTAGTTCCCAGAAAGCTAGAAACATAGGATACTGCCTTACACTGAGTCGGACCAGCAGTCCATGTAGCTCAGTATTGTCTGTGCTGAGTGGCAGCAGGTCGCCAAGATTAAAGATATGGATCTCTCCGTGTTGTACCTAGAGATGCTGAGGACTCGGTGTGAGACTTTCTGCATGAAAAGCCTGTGCTCTACCACTGAGCTATGGTCCTGCCTCCAAAAAAATAAATCCTCTAGTCCTAGTGATTCTGAAGAAAGGGCTCAGTTAAATAGGAAAGCGCCTTACACAGAGTTAGACCATTGGTCCATGTAGCTCATTATGGTTGACTGTGACGGGGAGTGGCTCTGTTAAGGTTTCGAGCAGGGAACCTTGCAGGATGGCTAAATAGTGAGTTCTCCCACCATCTTCCTCCCCTAAGTGCATGTGCGGGACAAACGTTTGTGTAAAAGTATGTATTTCATTTCAACAACCATTTATAAATGACTTAACACCATAGTTTCTAAGCAGCTACAATGACGTTACAAAAAAGATAAAAAGTTGTGGCATTTGTTGTCTGTGGGTGCTTTCTTGGAGAAATTCCTTCAGCGCTTGCTGTTTGTACAGATTTCTTCTCAACAAACGGCAAGCCAGCCCAGTTGCATGTGGGGGCCCCTCCTGCCCATTCTGCTGAATGGGGCCCTTGACCTCTGCCCCAAAGTCCTGATGGGAGAACACCATGGTCTTCCAAGTAACAGAACACTGGGGGGGGGGCTATTTGTGGACCACTGACCAGTTTAAAAGCATCAGTGGGGCCTCACTCCCTCTTCTAGAGCTTCAAAGAAATAAATGCATGAGCTGACCACTGAGGACAATGCTGACTGTCTTCGTGAAATCAGAACTGGACCAAATCCCTTTGCGATGCTTCAGTGCTCCTTAGGGGCCGGTCAGCAGTGTTGGCCAGCGATGCCTCAGATTTGGCTCAGCCGGCAAAGCCGTGATGCAGAGCGGCCTTGACTGACGGTTCTCGAGACTGTTGGTGTTAATGGGCGGGAAAACTTTCAGTTCCTCTTTCGCAATCAAAGATGTCAAATTTCATGCTAGGGATGAGCTGGCTGGAGGGGAATACCAGAGGGTCCAACAGAGGAAGACGCTAGAACAGCTTCCTAAGATAGTGGCTGGGGGGGGGGGGGTGCTATTGAGTGCAACAGACATGAGGTGAAAGAGAACATCCTGTGCTAGCTGCTGTTGCATCTGCACTTCTCAAACAAAACACAGTACTTTCAGATGCTTCCTACCAGTAATATATTTTTTTCTTTTGTCTTGCTGCTCAGTGGTTTCGTGTCCCCATCCCCTTCAGGACTTTCTTCTGAAATCCTTCTGGCATCTCCTGCAACATACATTAAAGTGTCTTGTGTCTTTGTCACTGCAGCAGGCCAGACACCTTCAGAATGAGTTACTGTTAGATGGCTTCAGTTAGTTTTGCTGATGCGTTTAGACTCAGCCTCCAACATGTACAGAATACACCAGCTAGTGCCTTTTTCTCTAGTATTGCTCTTTACTATAAGGTGTAATCAGGGGCAGTCCTACTCAGAGCAGACCCCTTAAAATGGATAGAAATGACATAACTTAGGTCCATTAATTTCAATGGTTGAGGTGTTGGACTACGACCTGGGAGATCAGGGTTCGAATCCCCACACAGCCATGAAGCGGACTGGGTGACCTTGGGCCATTTACTGCCTCGCAGCCTCATGAAAACCCTATTCCTAGGGTCGCCATAAGTCGGAATCGACTTGAAGGCAGTACATTTACATTTTACCCTGAGTAAAACCTAGTTGGATATTATCCTGTATATCCCTTTGTGTTCAGGCTGCATCAGCTGAGGGGGGAAAGGTGCCCTCTTCTGCACTGGGTCTGTTCGAGCGAATACCACATGTGCCACAGTATTCTAACTCTTAAAAATTTCTGTTTAGTCTTAATTCATTTCAGTTAACATTTAAACCTATGTCTGAGTTAATGCATCTGACTAAAAAAAGGTGAAATTAACTGCAATTCAGTTTCACATTGGTAACTTTTAATATACATCCCTTTTTAAAAACATGGCAAGATAACATGGAAGCCTTGAGAAAATGTGTGCTCTGTTTTCCTGTGCAGCATAAGAGAGGGAGTGGAAAGTTTGTGGCAGGTGGCCCCCGGCAGCCTCGCAGGGAGTCACTGTTGCTGCTGGACTGAAAAAAGATTGGCTACCCTGTTCTAAGATAACACGCTGCCTTATACTGCATCAGACCATTGGGCCATTTTGCTCAATATTGTCTGCAGTGACTGGCAGCAGCTGGCCAGGGTTTCAGATGGTTATTTTCTCCAGCCTTTTCTGGAGATGCGAAGGATTGAACTTGGGACCTTCTGCATGTAAAACAGATACTCCACTAGCGGTATAGTTGTCCAGGGTCTTGGGGTGTGTGCCCTAGAGTCCTTACATTTTTGGGAGCAGGGTCCCTATATCTCCAGCATCCTACAAGCCAATCAAGAGGCGAGTCAACCACTGAGAAGACTCTTCCATGCTGATTGGCTGCTAAGGATGTCTGTGTTGTGGGAGAAAGCATGAACCAGGATCTCATTCTCAACCCAGCCGGGGGGGGGGAGATGTGGCTGTGACTATCATGAAGGGGCCCTGCGCCTGCCACTATACTATTGTACACCACTACGGAGCTATGGTCCTATCCTCGATAGAGACTGAAGGGAACAGTCTGAACTCCTTGAGCTCTTTCCCTTCTGCTGCCACACAGCAATATGTTGCTTTTCCTTCCTCTTGGAGCTACCTGCTGTTGCTGTTCACTTTGTTCTTCCCACCCCCAACCCAAGTGCAAAATCAAGTGTCACTTCTCCCAAGAGGATGTCCTGAGAATTGGAATTCAACTGCTTCTGCTTTTGAAATGGAAGGCGTGTGTGAGCACCAGGGCCATCAAACATATCTCTGAATAGGAGCCTGTCCAGGGAGCTTTGGAAGCTGCCTTAGGCTGAGTCAGATCAGCGGTTTATTTAGCTTTGTATTGTCTGCGCCTCCCTTTTTAAAAAGGGGCTTTGATGTTTGTGGGGGGGGTATCTAAGGTCTCCCAGTCCTGGCGTAGCAGTGCCCTATTGGCTCTGGACCTCTTTGAAACTGTTGGGCAGATACACCATCACAAGATGCTGGCTGTGTGACTGAAGATTCATGACTTCCTTCAATTAAGGCCGCAGGCGGGGGCATCTTTAGCCAAAGGCTTGTGACTTTGTCCATGTTGCCTTTTCCCAATCATACTCTTTCAAATTTTACAACTGAGAGGAGGGGGAGTCTGGATTGTAATCTTTGTGAGTGCTTCATACCACTGAGGCCCCTTCTGCACTATACACTTGCAAGTAGTGTCACACCCCTTTATATGGTCATGGCTTCCCCCAAGGAATCCTGAGAGCTGCAGTTTAAGGGTGCCGAGAGTTGCTAGGAGACCCCCATTGGCCTCACAGAGTTACAGCACCCAGAGGTCCCTGGGAAGAGAGAGTGACTGTTAAACCACTCTGAGAACTATAGCTGTCTCAGGTGAATAGGGGTCTCCTAACAAAACTCCCAGCAGCACCCTTTGCAAACTACAGTTCCCAGGATTCTTTAGGAGAAAGCCATGACTGTTTAAAGTAGTATGATCCTGCAGTAAGTGTACAGTTGCTCCATACTAGGGAGCAACATCAAGAGTGCTGGATTGGCTCCAACAATGCAGTATGTATTGCGTTGACCTTAGCCCAGCCTTGCCCATATACTTGCTGCATATACTTGTCAGAATGACTTTTGCCTGTTGGCTAAGCCACCCAGAGGTGTTTCTATTAGAATAGCAGGCCTCAAGATCAATATTTTCAGCATATTACTCCTAGCATACCAAAAAATTCAAGCTGCATTTCTGCTCCTCTGCATTTTGGATCGTGACCAGCCAGCTCTTGCTTTGATTCAGTGTTGACTCAACAACCTGCACAAGAACTCACCCTCTGGAACATCTGCTGCTTTGGGAACCTGGAGGTGACTCTGTGGACGGTCTGTGACCCTCCTAATTTACAGTGGACGTAGCCGTAGAGGTTGGCAGCTTGGAGGCAGATGCCAGCTATTACGAGGGCCTGAAACGACAACAAACAGCAGCAATAGCAGATTGGTAAATTTTCCAGAAAGACTTAAAATGCTTTTACGAAGGTTTTGGAAATATTTTCCATGAGGTTGAAGACCACAAGTTGTGGGCTATGGAGTTGTATGTATAGCGTTCGCATGAAGAACTGGCCCTTACACAAGTGCCACATAATGTTCTTTTTGCACTTGCAAGAAACTGACCCTTGTCCAAGATAGTGCTTTGAAAGGGGCTGCTGGATACCTGACAACCTGCTGTTTGGGGGTGCCTGCAAACCCCTTTTCAGCTGGAGTAGGTTTCTGTTTGCCCCCAAACTGACATCAGGCATAGGGTAGGTGGGCTTGGCCTGGCCAGAATGGGTTTATGGGCCAAATCTGGCAGATCAAATCAGACCTGCAGGGTGGAGATTCCTGTCCCCTGATCCAAGGGCTTTCTGTTTGGCTTTCCCTTAAATATACTAACAGACTTTGCATTAACTAAAAATATTGGTGGGCTATGTTCAAATATACCTTTATAATGCTTATTGGCTCCATAAAGATATATACGTATACTTTTCTTCCTTCTTTCTGTATTTTGCTATAAGATAACCCCATAAAATAATTCACAGTTCATTCATGCCAATCAAAGAAATCATAATTGGCTTCATGATATGAAGATCATTTTTTGCAAAAAAAAAGAAAAAAAAGTGTAATAGATTTTAATATTAAAAATATTACAACTCCCATCAGCCCCAGCAAGCATGGCCAATAGCCAGGGATGATGGCAGCTGTAGTTCAGCAACATCTAGAGGGCCAAAGGCTCCCCACCCCATCCCGACTTGGCCTGTAGGGTCAAATTCACCAACGTTACCCAAGAGACAGTAGATAACAACACTATTTGTTTATGCAGAAACTGAGTTTGTTTTTCCAGGATTAAAATAAAGTGTAAGTCGCAATTCAGCTGTGTGGTATATTAGGAACAGTCTGATGATCTTTTTTCATTCTGTTTCCTTGTTTTCTGCTTGAGTCGCTCTTTAAAAAAAATTATAGGGGTGTTAATAAGAGGTATATTGATAATTAAAAAGAACCAGTAGCAGAGCACCTACTCGCCATGTAGAAGGGCCCAGGGTTCAAATCCCACCATCTCCACTTGAATAAGAACAAGCGGCGAGCATGGATGTTGCTAAGAACTTAAAAGCTTCAGAGCACAGTAGGGATGGAAGGCTCTGTCAATTTAGGTTCTCTCCATTTCTCATTTTTCCAACGTTAAATTCAATTCTCCACATTTCTGCAACAATTTGCAAAATATTATTTTAAAAATTCGTTAGCATTTTAGTGCTAATTTCTCCTAATAATCACATTTTATATAGTTTTGACTAATGTATACGCTTTTGCAAGCAAATTGTCTTAATATAATGGATTTTGTATGATATTTTCACTAATATATTCATTTTTGGGCACACTTTCCCCTAATATATTCACTTTTGTATGGTTGGAGAACTGCGTCGCAAAATTCACGTACGTGTGGATTTCAAAAGATGGCTGTGCTTCAGTTCTCATATTTTTTCAGAAAGTGCAGATTTAATAAATTCAGCTTTGAATGCAAACCAAATCGAATTTCTCCCTCATCCCTAGCCAGGTATGGCCCCATGCCACAAATTTCCATAAAATTTGCAAATGGTAGTGTATATGTAATGGATGCAAACCTAGATTTCTGAGTGTATTAACATGGTGGGTAGTGGGGGAAGATTTTGTCAGCACAATGCCTTTTGCCCAAAAGCTCTGTAACCCATGTAAAATTATTTTTTTGTAATTAAAAGGGGGGGAGGTGTAGGAAATCAAGGGCCCAGCACAACAGACCTGGGGCTTGGAGCTCCTGGCAAAACAATCCTGGTAGGAGGTGATGGGGAAGATGTTTCTGCCAGTGAGCTGCTGCCAGTCAGAATACTACTACTACTACCACTACTACTACTGGCGCTCACTCGTGACTGAGTAAGATTGTCTTCCAAAATAAGGTAGTTAAGGGTGGGTCCGTAAGTGACTCTGGAGGCCAATCCTAGATCCAGAGTAATAGTACTGTAGTAGATGGACAACCTGGTATAAGACAGTGCCCCATGTTCTACGGAGTGCATCCAATTAACCCCACTCAGAGTAGACCCATTGACATTAATGGTCATGGTTCACATTGGTCCACTGACTTCGTTGGGTTTACTCTGAGTAGAACTCAGCTGAAGACAACCGGTATCTCACATCTGTGCAGAGCAACCATGTAAGCTGATACTGGGCAGAATGGGGATCTCAGCGCATTTGTTAAAAAGCAGATTTCTAGCAAAGTTTTCCCATTAACACAACAACTTGTGTCTGTGCTATGGGACTTCCTTTCCTCCCCCATACCCCCAAATCTGTTCTAGGGTTTTCCCCCAACCCTCCAGAGCAGATTTGGGAGAGGGAAGTCCCATTGCCCAGGCAAAAGCCCTTGTGCTAATGGGGCAACTTTATTGTATACAATCCCTAGACTATATTCTCCAACACTATATTCTCCAGCAATGCCTAGTGAAATGCCAGCAGGGTATTAAATAAGATTTACAGGCCTCAATGGGATGGGACTACTGCAAAAGTGTGATACTGATAATAGCCACAGATATTAGAAAGGAAAACGAGCCCCTGACGTTTTCCTCCAGTTCTCCTTGCCTGAATCGGCATTTATTATTTTGCGTATTAATAGTCTGCCTGCCTTTGAGTGTACATAAGGTCCCCAGCTGGTCTTCTAGATGGGCACTGGCAAAATCCAGCTGGGCATTGGCAAGGTGGCAGCTTAATGTCCCTTAAGATTAGAGAAAAATTTCGATTCAGTTCTCATTTCAAGCGGAATCTATCAAATTCACACTTTCTGAAATAATGTGACAACTGAAGCACAGCCATCCTTTGAAATTTGCACTTGTTCAAGTTTTGTGATGCAATTCTCAGCCAAATAGTGTTTACAAAAAAGCATATATTAGGGGAAAGTGTGCAAAAAAAGGGACATATGAGTGAAAATAGCATAAAAATGCATTATATGATGAGAAACGGCTTGCAAAAATGTGTACATTAGTCAAAACTGTCTACAAAACTGTGCTTATTAGGAGAAATTCACAGTAAAATGCTGGAGAATTTTCATGAGGATTTTTTTTAAAAAAAATGCAAATTGCTGCATAAATGTGGAGAACCGAACTTAAGATCAGAAAAAGGAGAAACTGAGAGAACCAAAACTGACAGATCTTTCCATCCCTACTTAAGATCAAGCTGTTAATGAAGTTATCAGAAGCACTTACAGAATGCTCACACACACACACACACATGCACGCACATGTACAAAATGCTTAATTTTTGCTTGCCCCCCCCACAGCTTTGTGCTTGCCAAGTGTTGTCCACCCCTTACCAGCCATTTCAGTTTCAAGGAAAACAAGGTGCTGAAAAAGAAAAGGGTCCAAATGACGGGGCAAATAATCAGACCCAGCCAGAATATCCGAGCTTCTACCTCAGTGGGAGCAGCTACAGCTGAAGGCACCTAACGAGGGTAAAAGAAGAAGAAAAAGAGAGGGGGTGACTTCAAATCATATATGCTGTTACTGTCAGCTAAAATCTCTTATTAAAATGACGCAGAATTCAGCAGAAATGGGAACAAATGAAATATACAAGCTAATTCTCGGGAAACAGATTCATTTCCTCATGCTTGTCAATAAACTTCCTTAAAAATTTGGTGTCATGATGGTAGTTATATTGGTCCCAAGCACTATACAAAACCTTTTGCTGTTGTTGTTCAGATTAGAAATATTGGTCGTCTGAGGCACTTCTCTGCATGACACCACGGAGGGTGGTGAGGAGATATCCCAGGTAGGGCCATAGCTCAGTGGCAGAGCATCTGCTTTGCATGCAGAAGGTCCCAGGATTCCTATGAACAGGCCTTCTCTGTAGTAGTTCCCTGTTTATGGAAAGCTCTCCCCAGGGAGACTCGCCTGGCATCAACCTTGTCATCATTTTAAGCACTGGGCAGATACATTTTTGTTTCCCAGGCACGTGGGCAGCACCAGTAATATAATATATTCCTCAATTTGTGTTCAATGTGTTGTTGTACAGTTGTATTTTGCTTGCTTCTAAATTGCTTTGGGGCTTTTTAATGGGAAGCGAAATACAAATTTAATAAGGGTGGGGATTGGGGAACCTTTTTGGCCTGGTGGGCCTGCTCTTTATCTCCCCTCCCCCAAACCCACTGTCCAACTTTGATGTCAGGAGATTGGCAGGTCTTGTTCGCACGCCTGAACCAAGCAGGATTGAACTCCTTGCCCATCACCTGATGCCCAGGGAGTTCAGTTGTGTTTTTTGCAGGGATGAGCCTTGTGAGCAGCCGATCCAGCCACCTCCCTACCTGCCCCACACCTACCCCTGCGTCCAATGAAGGGCACGTGACTGTGGTTTGGAGAAAACTGGCCAATTGGGGAGGCCTGGTGGGTCAAATGTGGCCCGTGGACCAAAGGTTCCCCACCCCTGCTTTAGGAAATAAAGCTGCTATTAAAATTCCAGGGCTAAATGAGGCACCTCTCATTTGTATGGCCCCTGTGTCAAAGGCTTTTTCACCGTCCACACCCTGAGGCAGTCAAATCAATAAGTTAATTGTGTTTGAAGACGTACTTTGGTTTTTTTTGTCATCTGTCAGATGGCTCTAAGCTCTAACATTATGAGACAGGGAGAAAAACGTCTTGTAACTATAAATCTCCATCGTGTTCTGCTGTATGTTTTGGACGTCTGTTGCACCACTCAGTCAACTGGAAAGAGAGTTCCTGTGCTTTGGAAGAGACATTTTAAAGGGATACCTTTTTCGCTTCGTATACCCAGTGGCTTTTCCCATCCTCGTCAATCTGGTTCCACCATCGCAAGCCGACCAGCAGCCTTCCAGTGACATTCTAATGGCAGAGTTAAAACCAGCAGATGCTTCAGCAAGAGAGATCCACACTTTGTAGGTCAACTTAGCATTTTTGGCATTGCAGAAATTAAAATTTTGAACTGAGGAAGGGCCAAAGAATGGTAGAGCATGGGATTTTGGCATGCAGAAGGCCCCAGGTTCAATCCACGCCGTCTGCAGGTTGAGCTGGGAGAAATCCCTCCCTGAAGCCTTGGAGAGCTGCTGCCAGTCAGTGTAGACAAAGTCGAGCTGGCTGGACCAATTGGTCTGACTTGGTCTAAGGCAGCTTCCTAAAAATGTACAAGGTCCTGGCAATTTAGTCAGATCAGAGCAAGCAAAGGTTTCTCTCCTACCTCCGGTGGGCGATAGCCTTGCCGTCATGGCACAGAGAGGCAGACCTTGGTTTGTTCTACTGGGTCAGAGGCACTCTGGAAGCACCATCATCTCTCCCGCTCTGGGAGGCGGGAAGTGAGGCTACATCAGATTCATTCAACCTCTTGCTAAAGGAAGGACCATAGATCAGTGGTAGAAAAACTGCTTTGCATGCAGAAGATCCCAAGTTCTATCCCTGGCATCTCCTGGTAGATCTGGGGATGTCCCTTGTGTGAAACCCTGGGAAGCTGCTGCCAGTCAATGTAAACGATACTGAGTTAGATGGACCTAAAGGTCTGACTTGGTGCAAGGAAGCTACCAATGTTCATATGATTGTAAGGGTAACGATGTGTAATGCTGAGTGTGTACACACACATGGATTATCAGGAGTATCAGCTCTGTCCCCATGAGTTGCCATGCTCAAAGAGTATGAAATATGGCAGGATGAGTAAACATCAAAGTCCATGAGAAATAATGCGTGGCATCCAGACTTAGTCATGCTTAGAGTAGACCTGCTGAAATCAATGGAACTTAGAGTTAGCCATGATGAACCTATGTCCTTTGTCTAAATGTGACAAAATCTGGATCCTACCCAATTAAATTAAAGGCTCCTGTAAGCCCAAAGCAGCTATTCATGGAGAAGGATGCCTGCTGTGTCATTAGCAGAGTCCTGCTGGATCAGGTCCAAAGGCCCATCTAGTCTAGCATCTTGCTCTGTACAATGATCCCCCAGATGCCCACGGGAAACTTATAAACAGGACATGAGCACAATGGCTCCCTCCTGCTGTAGTTCCTTAGCAACTGGTTTTCAATAATAAGGAACCACTCTTATCAGATGATGCCTGCTATGGCATGATGACGACGATGATTAGCATTTATTAAAGTTCCATCCCGGTGTTCCTCCCACAGGATTCCAGAGTGGTAAATGACAAACCAGCAACATGCAATTAAAACCTACTTCTTGCTTCAAGAATATTGGATTGTATTCAATGTTAGTCCTACTTAGAGTAAACTCATTGGGTTATATTCAGCTAATGGAGAGTAGTCCATGGGCCACACCACAAACTCTGTACTCCCTCTCTCATGCAACACAGAAAAACAGGGCATGTGCTTTCACAAGGCTTCCATTTGACCTCAGCATGATGTTTTTTCTTATAAAATATATATTAAAAGTTATCTAAACTGAATTGCAATTAATTTCAATTTTTATTAATGCCTGTGACTAACTCAACTGAAATGAATTAAGACTAAACTGAAATTATTTTTAAGACAGAATACTGTGAAAGGATGGTGTGGGTAAATAAATAAATTGTGCATAGTATTCACTCTAAAAGGCCCAGCACAGAAGGCAATATTCCTGAACACAAAGGAATATACTGGGTTATATCCCACTTAGCTATACTCACAGTAGACCCACTGAAATTAATGGACCGAAGTCATGTCTATTAATTTTGATGGGTTGTATTCAACTAAGTCCTACTCAGAATAGACCCATTCAAATTAATAAACATAAATGATCCATGTTCATTAACCTAAATGGGTCTACTCTGAGTAGGACTGGCGTTGAATATGACCCAGTGGGTCTATCCCAAGCAGAACTAACACTGGATACAACTCACTGTTTTGATCCATATGCACATTTAACCGAATGACTAAAACTCATGACTAATCTATTAACGTTTATTTGCAGGGTATGCCTACAGCCACAGGAGTGCCACTCTGCCAGCAGAGAGGGAGACCTGTTCTCAGGGTGGCACTGTGGTAGGCTCGTGGAAATATCAATTGGCATAGATGTCCCATCAGTGGTGGAAGCCAAGACGTGGTGTTCCAGTGTTAGCATGCCCATGGCAGCAGTGGATCCATGGAATCTTGCACATTCCCTTTAAAAGGGCCCCAGAGTAAACCAGCCCTGGGGTGGGCTAGTTGCTTCTCTCTCATTGGAGTCAATGGGAGGGGTTAGACTGATATTCATCATTTATTGCTGTCTGGCCATAGGCTTCAGACCAAAATACACTTTAAATACAAACAAATGAATCTTTTAAAAACAGGAAAAATCATTAATATTAGTACACTCATAATGACGTCATGGAGAATCTATCTGACATGCCCTAATTTATCTACACATTTCCTTCGCAACTTTTGTGCTGCTAAGGCAAATAGGGCGACCCTATAAGTTATACCTGGGTCCCTGTCTGAAAGAAGGAAAGAGATACGTGAAGGTAAATCTTCGGGCATGTGGGTCAGTATCTCATCTAAGAATTTGGCCCTGGGGTGGTTATAGAGGGAACATTTTAGCAGGTAGTGTGGAAGATCTTCCACCTCAGGGGCTTCACAAATACACAGTCTTTGGGCCCGGGGAATTCCGTTGTAACGTCCAGCCAAGTAAGCCGTAGGCATTGACTGGAATCTCAGGGCTGTAAAAGCATGGCGCAGATTTACTGAAGTAAGGAAGTCTATATAATTTGCTTTTGTTTGGTCAGTTTTAAATAGATTATACCATCTTGAAAACTTAGAATTTACTAAAGTTAGCCTGTCTGTCCAAGCAGTGTGCTGAAGGATAGCCTCCTTAAAACTGACTTTATTGGAAGGATCTTGTAACGTTGTACTGTCAATATGATAAAGTTGGCAGATTTTCATAAATTGGGCGGACCAGAATTTATCCAACCATGCATTTGTTGCACTGATTTTTAATGTTTGACGTAAGGGGGATTGCTTGTCCGCCTTCCAGAAATTTATCAAGGCTGAGTGAATCAATGCTCTAACTGGTGGGATCCCAGTTTCTGCCCGGATTAACGCCGCTGGAGTAGATGAAGGGAGTAGCAGAATTTTTTTTAGAAATTTGTTTTGAACTGTCTCTAAATGATCGAGTGATGGATTTTCCCATCCCCATATTGGGGCTCCATATTGCATCATCAATACAACTTTGCTTTGGAATATTTTTAAAGCCGGGGAAACTAAATTACCCCCTTCTGAACGGTAAAAATTCAAGATAGTTCCACTAACTCTAAGTGCGGCCAGTTTAGTTTGCTCAATATGCTTTCTCCAAGGGAGGGAGTCGGTAAAGAATATGCCAAGGTATTTAAAAGTCCAACACTGCTCAATTGGATGTCCGTTTATTAACCATTTATATAATGGTGGCCTTTTGCCAAAAACCATGATTTTAGTTTTGGCACAATTTATTTGTAGGTTTTCGGTGGTACAATAGGATGAGAGCTTTGCCAGAGCCCTTCTAAGTCCATTACGGGTTATTGATAGTAGAGCCATATTGTCCGCGTATAATAGTAGGGATACTTTCTTTGAGCCCAAGGAAGGAGGAAAAAGGTCCATTCCCGATACTGCTGGTATTATATCATTTAAATAAAAATTAAATAAAAAAGGGGACAAAGGGCAATGGGAGGGGAAACAAAGGGGGGGGAGCTCTGCACCAACACCATCTCTGGCCGCAGTGATCTGAAAGAGCTTAAAGATGTGGCGGTTGCTTTGCCACAGAATACACTCTCAGAGGGATTGCTCTTGTTAATCACGTTGCAGCCCTAATATGGAGACATCTGAGGTAGAACTGATGGTGCCAACAGTTCTCTGGGTGAGTTAGTAGCTTGCCACAGCGAAGGCTGGTGCTCACTGGGACTGGAGGGGAGGAAGGCAGGGAGCCCAGTGGTAGGTGAAGCCGGAGCCAATGACTGGCAGAGCCAGCTCATCCTAGTGCCGTCCTCCCTGCTGAGTTTCACAAGGGCAACACTGAGACCAAGGAAGAGGAAGTTGATGCCACCTCTTGGACTGGCTGCAATTAAGGCAGGCAGGTGGAGGCTGGTTCGCGGGGCAGTGCCCCAGCCTCCCGAATGAACCAGTCTCCACTGGGTGAAGGAGAAAATGCAACAAGGTGACACACCGCTAGAGTGGTGAGGTGGCCAGGGCCTTCATACCTTCACAGACCAGAAGTCGAAGGACAGGAGGAGGAGAATGAGGACAAAACAGGCAATGAAGCTTTTGCTGAACCAGTCACAAAACAGGTAGGTCAGGATGGCGCTGACTCGGAAGAAGAGATGGAAGAAGGTTGCCAGTGGGTGCCTAGGAGAGAATGATCAGGAATGTATGCAAAGCTGCCTTAGGCTGCATCACAGCATTGAAGCAGTATAGGTAGACCACCTCCTGTCAAAATGTACTACTCATTGATTGGTCTAGCTCAGCATTGTGTACACTGATGACCAGTGGCTCTGCTGGCTTTCCAGCCCTACGTGGAGATGCCATGGCTTGAACCTTGGACCTTCTGTGTGTGTACAGCATGCGCTCTACCTGTGATCCCTCCCTCAAGCCTCCGTGTGAAGTGATTATGGGCTGGTTCACACCCGCATGTTATCTCCAATGCTAGATCCTACAGCAGGGCAGGCCTTATTAGAGTCATGCAGCACCTTCTGAGGGGCGGAGAGTAGACAGAGCTGTATGTGCACATAAAGTGTGCCTGCTGCCCTCGGGCAGCCAGCGGAGGCTGGCTGGGGCTGATGGGAGTTGTAGTCCAAAACATGTGGAGAGAACCAGGTTGGCAGAGGCTGGATCAGTCCACCTTAGCCTGCTGCTCCCCTGACTTCCTTTGTTTCATCCACCCTCAACTGCATGGAAGAGTGCCTACCTCAAAAAGTGCCTGGTTGGTGTTGACCCATGACAGGGCCTTTTCAGTGGCCGTTCCCCATTTGTGGAGTGCCCTCCCTGGTGAATTATGCCTGTCTTCCTTGTTACTGACCTTCAGGAGGGATCTAAAAACATTCCTGTTAATCTAGGCATTCGATGGGTGAAATATACTGTTCCTGGCAACCCTGAAATTACAGGCAGAAAGCATGCTTTTAACTGTATTTAGTATGCTTTTTTCCAAAAAGAAATTATTGTTGATTTTTTTTGTGTCCTGGGCTCCGTCAGGACGGATGGATGGAGGGATATGAATTAAAATAACCAAAATCCTAATAATACTCTGAAACCCATGGGCATTTTGACTCCTGCATATGAACCTTCTAATTATATCATTGTTCCATTTTAGTAATCTGAACGATTTCTATTGCATTTTGTGGACTGTTTCGTAACGCACATGATCAACTTTTTAAAAAGGAACTGGGGGTGTATATTTTTTAAAATAAATAATGATACATAGAAGCTTCTCAAAATCTATTTGCAGAGACCTTGCAGTTGTTATGCTTGAGGTCTCTTTGATTTTTTAGGGCTGGAACGGTGGCATCTGACTTCTCACTTCCTCATACATTTCTATGTTCTGTCTAGTTGTGTTTTTAGCAGAACCTTGCCATGGGTTCCCCATTATGGGATATAATAAATGTGAAGCTACACGTGAGGTAGAACGAACAGTTGTGCAAAAATCTCCAGGCCTTTCAGCTTCGTCTGTACCTGAGGGTTTAATAAAGGAGTATCCTTTCAGAAATGTGTACAATTCAGTTAGAGCACAGAGTCTCCAATTTAACCGCTGGGAGGCTGTCCAAGTCAAGACTCAAGTAGTTGGAATGTTCCTGTGGACAGGTCTGATGCATCAGTTTTATAGCCTGCCATATTGCAAGGGTATGGGAAACTTTGCGTGGGAGAAATATATATTGAAAAGTAGAGCCAGAGGGGACCGTGGAGATCATCTAAGGATTGTCTTACCCCACGTATGCCAACAGAAGCACTTTGATCCATGGAATTGGCACTTTTACAAGTGCCAGGAACAAAGAAGGGGGGGAAGCACCCAGTGGGGGTTGAAACAGAAGGAGACAAGCTTTGGTGATGTGTGGATGATTTATTATGTGCTCTATGCGTTTCAGAGAATATATCCTCAGAAGTTTAATTATTTATTTATTTATTATTTAATTTGTATCCCACCCTCCCAGCAGGAGCCCAGGGCGGCAAACAAAGCGCTAAAAACACTTTAAAACATCATAAAAACAGATCTTAAAATACATTAAAACAAAGCAGCATTAAAAAAACAACTTTAAAAAAGGGTTAAAAAATTTATTAAAAAACATATTAAGCAATTCTAACACAGATGCAGACTGGGATAGGTCTCAACCTAAAAGGCTTGTTGAAAGAGGAAAGTCTTCCAAAGGCACCAAAAAGATAGCAGAGGTGGCGCCTGCCTAATATTCAAAGGGAGTTGTGGAGTTGTGTGTTTTCTTCACTCTGCCAAGTTATCAATCAAGACAATGAAGCATGTAACAATCTGCTGCCAACCCCCCCACAAAACACAGTCATCAGGGCATCAGATTCTCATATGAGAGTTTTGACTGAAATCTTGTTTTGATTGATAACTTGACTGAGTGAAAAAAAACCACGTTCCTGAGGAAGGAGATACATTCTCCAAAACATGTAGAGCACATAATAAATTATCCACACAACACCAAAGCTTGTCTCCTTTTGTTTTGACTTTTACAAGTGCCACATAACGCTTGTTCCACGCTTGCAAGGAATCATTTTGCGTGGCAGCTCCTACGCTTTGCAACTCCCTACCCAATGGCCTTAGGCAAGCACCTTTGCTGTACTCTTCGTTGCCTGCTAACAACTTTCTGATTTAGGCAAGCCCACCCAGACATGCAAAGTTGTCATGAATTTTAATATGTAATTTTAGCTCCTAATGTAGTTTTCACTGTTGATTTTATTTATATTCTGATTTTTTTTTAAAAAAAAACCGCCTTACTTTTAACTTTGACTTTTATTGACAATTATAATGTATATTTTAAATTCTTTGTAAACTGTGTGGTGGTTTTTTTTTTGTATTTTTTACAGTTGTGGTCCACAAATTCTGTTAAATAAATGAATAGAAAAGAATGAAATAAATCCAGTCCAGCCCCCTGCCTTATGCTGGTTCTGCCATTCAGGCTGCAATTTCAACATCCTTAACAGGTAGCCAACCAGCCTCCGCTTCAAATATTTCCAGCAAAGGAGGGTGTGCCATCTCTTGAGGCAGACTGTTCCACTGACCAACAGCTCTTATGGTTAGGACATTTTTCCTAATATTCAGCCTAATTCACTTGCACAGAATAATAAATCAAAGAATTATAGAATAGTAGAGTTGGAAGACCATCAAGTCCAGTTCCTGCATTACCCACACATTTGGAGCTGGTCCTGTTCTCTGGGAGCCACAGACAGCATCTTCACCGTGACATCCCTTCTAATAGTGGGAGACGGCTCCCCTGTCTTCCCCTTAACCTTCCCTTCTCCAAGCTAAACATACCAAGCCCAGTGGGTGGCTGGTGTCCACTGGGACTGGTAGGGCATAAGGCAGGGAGACCAGCCCTAGCTGAGCCAGAGCCACTAAGAGGCAGACCCACCACCTGAGTAGGGATGGATGGATCTGTCCACTTGGGTTCTCTCCATCTCTCATTGTTCCATTCTGAAATTCGGCTCTCCACATTTCCGCAACAGTTTGCAAATTTTTATTGTAAAAACCCTTATGAAAATTCTTCAGCATTTCAGTGTAAATTTCTCCTAATGAACACATTTTTGTAGACAGTTTTGATTGAGGAACACATTTGTGCAAGCAAATTCTCCTCATTTAATGCATTTTTGTATATTTTCATAGATATATTCATTTTTGTGCACACTTTCCCCTAATATATTCGTTTTTGTAAACACTGTTTGCTTGGAGAACCGCATTGCAAAATTCACGTAAGTGCAGATTTCGAAGGATGGCTGCATTTCTGTTCTCAGATTGTTTCAGAAAGTGAGAATTTGATAAATTTGCCTTTAAATGCACAGCAAATCAAATCCCCCACCCCACCCCTGCCCCTGACTAATTTGTAAGTAAGGAGACAGACTGGCTGTGGGCAGGGTTTTTAGTGTGTGTGTGCTTGTGTGTGTTTGGGAGTTCCTGTGTCTGAGTGTGTTTAGGAGTGCCTAGGTGTGGGGAGGTGGGGGTTGGTGTGTAAAGCGTGCAGGGACAAAGTCCCTAGTGTGTGTGTGTGTTAATCGAGTAGAGAAATAACTGGTCTGTTAGGACTGGTAGTTGAAAGAATAAAGAAATGTATGGTTTATTACTACAAAGAGGAAAACTCATACATGGTGAAACAGCCATGACTAACTGAGAACAAAGGAAGAGAAGGGGAGGGGAGGAGCAAAGCCTGTGAAAAACAACAAACACTTTAGAGGAGGAATCAGCAGATGGAAGAATATATTGCCTTTCTGTCTATTGCCCCTTCCGCCACTGTTCAGGTCACTTGTAACATGCATTGGTGCTTTACTCCCAACATGACTGAGGTGGGTGGGGCAGCATCTCATTTGTCCTAAAGGACCGGCCTCCACTGGCCCAGCTGTTTCAACCCTTCCTCATGGGACTTGGTTTCCAAGCCTATCCCCATCCTGATCAGCTCCTCTGGACTCATCCCAGTTGGTCAACATCCTTCTTAAAATGTGGCACCCGGAAATGAACACAGTACTTCAGATGCAGGCTGACCAGTAAAGAATAAAAATGTGCACGTGAAGAGAAATTTGCAGCCAAATGCTGATGAACTTTCATGAGGCCTTTGTAAAAAAAATTAACAAGCTGATGTGGAAATGTTGAGAGCTGAACTGGAAAAATGAGAAACTGAAAGAAAGTGAAACTGACACACCCGCCCATTCCTATCTATCACTAATAATGATCACCACCATCCCAACACACTGCTCTCCAACCTGAATTCTCCATCTTCATTTACCTGATTTTTGATTTCCTTAGTGACAACTCCTCTTCATTTCCAAAGTCAAGAGACACATCTTCAGTGTCATCTGCTAAAGTCTGGAAAAGACGCACAAGCACACGTACATATTAGGGGGGAAAACACCACCCATCTAAGGAGAGGCATCGTGGCAACATCCTTCTCCCATCCCTCCCAGCTGCCGCTATGTGTAAGCCTCTTCCTCCAGACAGTTGAAGTCCACTGCAGAGGACTAAAACTGCTACTCACCAAGGTGGAGAAGAACTTTGCGATATCCTCAATTCACTGAACATGATGCTTTATGTGCAGAGCCGCCCAGAGACATTTGCTTCCTGAGGCAGAGTTGCAAATGACACACATCTCCCCCCAAGTGATGGTGCATGGTAACCATGTCGATCAAGTTACTTTGGCACCTGAGCCAGAAATCCCCACAAGCTCCCCTCCCTAGCAATAAAAATACACACTAAGATAATCATTCATGGGCAAGGGCTGCAGCTCAGTGGCAAAGCATTTGGTTTGCACGCAGAAGGTCCTACACTCACTTCCCGGCATCTCTAGGTAGGGTTGGGAGAAAAAGCTGCCTGAAATTGTGGAGGGCTGTTGCTAGTCACTGTAGGCAATACTGAAGGACAGATGGACCCATTATAAGGCAGCTTCCTGTGTTCCTGGGTCTCTAAACAAACCCGTTTCCTTCAGCCTTTCACCACAGGACTTAGTCTATCATTCCCAGGATTCTTTGGGGGAAGCCATGACTGTTACAAGTGGTATAATCGTGCTTTACATCTGTGGTGTGAATGTGATTTGTAACCACCACCCCTCTTCCTAACAACCATGTAGTACTGACCCCATCATCACCTCTGCCCAATCAGTGCTGTGATCAAGACCCGCCTACTCCCTATTTCTTTTAAGGGGTTGTTTCTTTTGCCCAATTCCGATCACACACACTTTTTTTCAGAAACACACATATTCTAAGCACAGTCACCCACAAACACAATCTAACAAATTAAAGGCAACTTAGGCTATGTACATGTCGTACATTTAAAATACATCCCCAAAGAACCCTGGGAAACTAGGGCCACATCTACACCAGACCTTTATTCCACTTTAAACCGTCATGGCTTCCCCCAAAGAATCCTGGGAAGTGTAGTTTGTGAAGGGTGCTGAGAGTTGCTAGGAGACACCCTATTCCCCTGACAGTCCCCAGAAGGAGGGCTGACTGTTTAACTCCTCTGGCCACAGGAGCTCTGTCAACACAATAGGAGTCTCCTAACAACTATCAGCACCCTTCACAAGCTACACTTCCCAGGATACTTTGGGGGAAGCCATGACAGTTTAAAGTAGAATAAAGGTTTGGTGTGGATGTGGCCTAGTTTACCCCTCAGAGAACTACAGTTCTCAGCACAGTCCTCAGCACATGTGCCCCCCCAAAAAGAATCCTGGGAACTGTAGTTGGTACTACAGTTCCCAGGATTCTTTTTTTTTTGGAGGGGAGGACATGTGCTTTAAATGTACGGTGCATATGCAGCCTTTATCCCAAGTGAGGTTATCTTGACAATGGAAATGGACTGCCTTCAAGTTGATTCCACCTTATGGCAACCCTAAGAATAGGGTTTTCACGGTAAGCGGTATTCAGAGGGGGTTTACCATTGCCTTCAACTTAGGCTGAGGCAGTGACTGGCCCAAGGTCACCCAGTGAGCATGTCTGTGTGGGGATTTGAACCCTGGTTGCAAGCTCACACCAACCATTCCCTCCCTGACCCCTTCCCGACAGTCTCCTTCTCTCTCACATGCACCCTGTAGGCCCAACGGCAACCCATAATACTCTCCTCCCTGTTGGACACACACACACACACACACACACACACTTTGCAGCGTTCCTCCTCCTCTCACCTGCTTCATCATCGCAGCCAGGCCTCTTCCTCTTCTCTATGGCTCTGCGGATGTGATGCTGTGTTCAATCCACCTTCCTCCGCCTGGGTGGTTGCCATGGAGACAGGAGAACGATGATGCAAAGAGATGCAGGGGACGCAGGTTGGACCAGGCAGGCCCTGAAAGCGGGTGGGGAGGGGAGAGATTGAATGAGGGAGACATATAGGAAGGAAGAAGCACAATTTGCAGAGGGGGGTTGCCTGGATTGGGGGGGGGAGAAGTTAACTGTTCTAGCATCTTTAGCTTTGCACATTTTAAAGTGGATTAAAGGACTCTGTCACCCTAGTGCTTTAAATCCATTTAATTGCTGCAGCAATTTTCAATATTGTAAAAAAAAACCTCACAAAAACTATCCAGCATTTTAGTGCGAATTTTTCCTAATAAACACATTTTATGCAGCTTTTGACTAATGTACACATTTTTTCAAGCAATTTCTCGTAATACATTGCCTTTTTGTAATGTTACTTTCCTGATAATGTGTCATTCTAATGCCTCTTTTCCTCTAAAATATGCTTGCTTATTTATTGAATTTATATCCCACCCTTCCTTCCAAAGGAACCCAGGCCAGCAAAAACAACAAAACAATTTAACAGCAACACAGAAGAAAAACATTCCAAAAAGAGTTACAAACATTCTAAAACCCAGTTACAGTTTAAAAACATTCTTGCATCTAGTGATCCCCAGCTTGCCAGGAGCAGCCCCTGGAAAATTCAGTTGAGTGTGAATTTCGAGGAATGGCTGTGTTTTGGATCAATCCCCAACATCTTCAGGTGAGGGCTGCAAGAGACCTCACTCTGAAATCCTGGGGGATTGCTACCAGGCAGTGTAGATGATGCTGGCAGTTTCTTGTGTTCCTAAACAAGTCCAAAACTAGCAGCCCTCACCGATGATCTAATATTCAACATTTTTATTTTATTTATTTATTATTTCAATTTATATACCGCCCTTAGCGAAATAGCTCTCAGCAACATGCAACTTAACTAACTCCCAAATCAGCCCCACACCCCCGGACTCATCGCTGTGTTTTTAATAGCAGCTGGACTTTGACAGGAATTTCCCAACGCTTTTGTCTGCCAAGAGTCTGGCTGTTGGTTACAATAAACATTGGATAAGGGCCACGCGCACACGAATGCTCATTCCACAGAAACAGTTTCAGTTCTTTAAGTGGGGTGCAGGAGTGGGGAATAACATCTGCGCTGGCACCCCTTGGTGCTTTCCGATTATTTGTGTGCTGTGTTTATGTATTATTGACATATTTTAGCTGCTGCTGGGCAGTGCTCTCTGAAGCCGAAACTTGTGGGAAATATTTTGTGTTTATCCAAGCAACTGCCATACCGGCTTTTTACCAGGTGATCTAAGAGGGAGATATTGATTCTAAAATGTTTCTGAGGAAATGCAGCAGAAAAATCATGTGACTTTGGAGAACTCGTCTCAGGCTCATTATATAATAGAAGGAAATACAAGCCAAAGGGTTTTTTGGATGGACTGTTTCCATGCCTCCTACATTTGGCAACCTCCCAGCTTCAGAAAGCTTAACTATAACAAAGAGATCTTGGAGAGCTCACAAACATACATTCAAACAGAATGAGAAACATGAACCAAAGCCAACTTCATGCAGATATCCGTTGCCAGGTGCCAGTTCGAAAGCATTCCATTGACCTAACAGGCCAGTCTTGATTTGAGTTCTTTGTCCGCTAGTCGCTGCTTTTACCAATCGGTTTTTTTCCCTTGCAAAAAAAATTGATACTGATAATTTTGAAAGGAAATATTGATCTGTTGAAAGAAAATATAGCTATTTTGAAAGGAAATCAAATGAAATATCGATTAAATTAGCATCCTTAATATCAATATTTTAGAGGCAGAATTTTTTGGAAAAATCTGTTTTCAAAAATAGCCGCAGAAAATTGCTACGTAAAAATACAATCTGCAACGGTATAGAATAAGTGAATTAATGGAAAATTCAGTACCAAATCCAGATTGGGCAGAATTCTAACACATCCCTACTGTATATAGATCAGGGATGAAGAACCTGTGGCCCTCCAGATATTGTTGAACTCTGACTCCCATCAGTCCCAGCCAGCATACCTAATAGTCAGGGATGATGGGAGTTGGGAGTCCAATATCATCTGGAGGATCATGGATTCACCATCCTAGCTATTGGGGATAGGGGAGAAATTTGATTCAGTTCTCATTGAAAGCCAAATCTATCAAATTCACACTCATATGTAAACCAAAACATAGCCATCCTTCAAAATTTGCCCGTATCCAAATTTTGCAATGCAGTTCTCCAATCAAATAATGTTTACAGAAATGCATATATTAGGGCAAAGTGTGCATAAAAATAAATATATTAGTGAAAACGGCATACAAAAATGGAGAAATTGCTTGCACAAATATGTACATTTGTCAAAACTGCATACAAAAATGTGTTTATTGGAAATTTCCACTACAACACTGAAAATTTTCATGATTTTTTTTTAAAAAACCGCTAATTCCTGCAGAAATGTCGAGAACTCAATTTAAGATTTGAAAAATGAGAAACTCAGAGAACTGGACAGATCCTTCCATCCCTGTCAGCTGTAGATATTTACAATCCCCCAATGTGTTCCTCCTTATCTTTGCCTTTCTCCCGTTTCCTTAACTGATTTCCCCATTGCCTCTTTTAGACTGTAAGTTCCGAAAGGCCTAATGGTAGGGCCGGCCCTGGTGCCTTGATGATGCTTCATAATTTTGCCATACCAGCAATTCGCCGACCCCCACCACCTGCTTGCTTGCCTGTTTGGGGTTTTTTAGTTCAGAGAAAAGGCAAATAAGAATAGACATGTAATAGACATGTATAAAATGGAGCATGATGCAGAGAAAGTGGATAAGGAGAAGTTTTTCTCCTTCTCTCTCATAGTAGTACTAGAACTCGGGGACATCCAATGAAGTTGAATGTTGGAAGACTGAGGACAAACTAAAGAGACTACTTCCTCTCACAGCGCATAATTAAACTATGGAATTTGCTCCCAGAAGGGGCAGTGATGGCTACTCACTTGGATGCCTTTAAAAGAGGATTAGACAAATTCACAGGATCATAGGATCACAGGAAGCTGCCTTAGACTAAGTCAGACCATTGGTCCATGTAGCTCAGTGTTGTCTACACTGACTGGCAGCGGCATCCCAGGCTTTCAGGCAGGAATGCTTCCCAGCCCTACCTGGAGATCATCATCATCATCACTGTTTATTTGTATGCCGCCTTTCCATAACAGTTTATGCACAAGGCGGCTCACAACATGAACAGAAAAAAGTTACACAACTCACTGTAAGAAATAAATGCAAATGGTCAATACGTGAACAAAAACATCATAAGAAACATACAATAAATCAATGCATCCTTATAATTCCTAATAAAATCCAACAATAAAATCCAGAAGCATAATCCCAATAACAGCAAAACAAAAAAACCACCATCAGAGATTAAACTTTAACCCAAACAGAAGCCCCTAAACAGCACCCCACAGTCAAGGTGGTCTCTGGCATCTTCAGGTAGTGATACTTTTTACAGCTGCAGTCAATCAAGGCCCCACCCTTCCAGGCCAGGTGGCAAGAAGCCAGCAAGTAGGGAGAGGATCTTACAGCCAAGATGGTCTCTGGCATCGTCAGGTAATGATACCTTTTATAGCTGCAGTCAGTCAAGGCCCCGCCCAGGAGCTGCTGGGAGATTAAAATTGGGACCTTCTGCATGCAAGGCAGATGCTCTGCCATTAAGCTATGGTCCTCCCCCTAATTCATGGAGGATAAGGCTATCAATGGTTACAATGGCTATGTTCTACCTCCTCTGTCGGAGGCAGTATGTCTCTGAATGCTAGTTGCTGGGGATCACAAGTGGGCAGAGTGCTCTTGTGCTCAGGTCCTGCATTCCGGCTTCCCATGGGCATCTGGTTGGCCACTGTGAGCCCAGAATGCTGGACTAGATGGGCCAATGGCCTGATCCAAGAGGGCGTTTCTTAGGTCCTAATGACCCTTAATGTGGAATTTGCCTTTTTTTTAACAGCTGCCAGACATTATCTCCACATATTTTTGCTGTTCTAGCATTAAAAGAAAGCAAAACATTGTGGTTAGCGTGATTTGGTAGTTGCATTCATAACTTCAATTAAATGAGGAAATGTACATGCAAGAATCCTCAGAATTGTTGCTACAATTCTCTTCTTTCACTTCATCTTTTTAGATGATGGTGGGATGTGTACTGCCTTTTATATATGTATATAAATATGTAAATAGTCCACCATTTATCTCAAATCCTCATCACACAGTTGATGCAGCCAGTATGGAGCTCTTTAAGGAGATCTTACCAGGAGTTAGAGAAACTGTATGCAACGCATCGCCCACCCAGATTCAAGCACTGTTGAACCTCATGTTGGAAGGACGAGTCATATCTAAGGAATACCACCAGACGTTGCTTCATGAAAGAGACAGGGATGATCTAGCAAGGAAAATTTCACTGACCTTTGTGGAAAAATGCGCCATGCAATTGAATTGTCAAGATGCCATAAGCACTGCGTCAGCGAGGACTAGAATCTTGAGTGGTAAGCTTGGTTTATGTAATGCTATTTATCATTCACATGCTCAGCATTTTCAGCACAGAAAAAAATATCATTACAATCTACAACAGTCTCAGTTCTGTGAGCAGTAGGGTGACTGTAGTTCTTATTTATCAAAGGACAGTCTTCTCTTTGAAGGGCTTCCAAGAGACTTCTGTTCAAAGGTGTCCTCTCTTTGAAGGGCTGACCAGTCCAAGTCCAGTGTAAAGATAAATAACCATAAGAAAAGAGATCAGGGACATTGGAGCTGCCCATCAACACTTGGACAGCGAACCGAGCAGACGCCTAGCTCATCTGGTCACAGACTTCCCTATGATGATGGCAAGTTGTGTAGTGTTTTTATTTACATTAAAATAATTGGGTTGTATTCCACCACGTCCTACCTAAAGAAGACCCACTGGAATGAATGAATTTAAGGTAGCTGTGTTGATTAACTTTAATGGGTTTACTCTGAGTAGTTCTAGCACTGAATCCTACCCATTATTTCTAAATGGGCATATCTATCTATCTATCTATCTATCTATCTATCTATCTATCTATCTATCTATCTATCTATCTATCTATCTATCTATCTATCTATCTATCTATCTATCTATCTATCTATCTATCTATCTATCTATCTATCTATCTATCTATCTATTATCATATGCAATTTTTTATTCAAATCTGTATCCTCTTTTGTCTTCCTTTTTGGGGTACATTTCCTCCATATGGGGTGATGGATAAGTGGCCAGCCTAGTGAGCAAAGGCTGCATGCGTACGCACAATGGGGGCAGTGAGATCATTTTAGATCCTGACCGTAATGGTCTTACGGGGTGTGTGTGTTGGGGGCTTTCGATGGCCATAAGTATCCCTTCAGTTGCCAAGCACACAATAAACACTCTTTCCTTACTTCCTATGCCTTGCTTTACAACTCTGACTGTTACATTCCCAATATGTTGGAGCAACACTCAAAACAGCCACCAGACAACAACAGCTTGCGCACCCTGATGCAAGATAAATACTCATGTGCAGTTCTGCATTTTCAACTTCCTTAAATTCAGGGGTGTAGTTGTCCAGGGACTCAGGGGGTCTGAGAGTCTTTACTTTTTTGGGATCTGGGTCCCAGCAGGGTCCCTATGTGTCCAGCATCCTACGAGCCAATCAGCATGAAAGGGGATTGTGTTAGCCACTGAGAAAAGTCTTCTAACTTGCTTCCTTGTCCTTTCCTGCTGATTGGAGCCGATCAGAGTGAAAGGAGTTCCTACTTCAAAAACCCAAGTTGTGGAGAGTGAGAATTCTATAATTGCAGAAGAAGAAAGGGTGAATCCTGTTGATAGCATCCTACCTACATCATCAAGCAGTTTGGTAGCAGCAGGAGATAAACGGGTAGACACTGAAATCAGTAATTCAAGTCATGTCTCTGACAGTGAGAAAGGACAATCAACTGGTGACAGTGATAGAGAGGCAGAAAGCAGTATTCAAGCCTGGCCAGATTATTCTATAATCTAAGGTTATATAATTTTAGAAGGGGCATGGCTGTGCCTATTATGAAGGGGATCCCGCATTTCTGAATTTGCCACTACAGTATTGCTTAAATCCAGAACTTGGAAAAGTTACTTTTTTTGAACTACAACTCCCATCAGCCCAATCCAGTGGCCATGCTGGCTGGGGCTGATGGGAGTTGTAGTTCAAAAAAAGTAACGTTTCCAAGTTCTGCTTAAATCATAGCACAGTTGTGATTTTCAAGAATCAAACGGCAATTTGCTTTTGCTCCCTTTTCCTTGGGCATTTAGTTGTAAGAAAGGACAAGATGTTTTTAAAGGAAATAATAATAGTAAAATGGGCATCTCTAACCATGGACATCTCCATCCCGCTGACCCCTAACGCTTTCAAGGGGAGCGTTAAGAGGAAAGGACAGTGGCAGAGCATCTGCACTGCATGCACAAGTTCCCTAGCTCGGTCCCCAGCATCTCCAGGTAGGGATGGGAAAGAATTCTGCCTGCATCCCTGGAGAGCTGCTGCCAGTCAGTGTAAGTAATACTGAGCTAGATGGACCACACTGTGCTGACACGGAAGGACCAATGGTCTGACTCAGTATAAGGCTGAGTTCTTTGGGGAAGGGCCGTGGCTCAGGGGCAGAGCACCTGCTTTGCACGCAGAAGGTCCCAGGTTCGATCCCCGGCATCTCCAGGGAGGGCTGGGAGAGATCCGATGTGATAGATGTACATATATATATATATATATATATATATATATATATATATATATATATATATGCACATGTGTACATGCATGTGTGTATGTGTCTGCGTAATGCATTTTAATTTACTGTAACGTTTGTATTTTTATTGTGTATTTTACTGTATATATGTGCTATTTTATTGTAGCCGCCCTGAGTGCCTTATTGTAGGGTAGAAGGGGGGGACAGAAATATTTTAAAATAAATAAATAATAAATCCTGCAGGGCTGCTGTTGGACAGTATAGACAGTTCTGAGCTAGACAGACCGATGGCCTGGCTTGATAGGTAGAAGGCAGTTGCCAACATTCCTAAGAAGGAAAGGGTGCTATAGCCAGAGCTTGGAAAAGTTACTTTTTTGAACTACAGCTCCCATCAGCCCAATCCAGTGGCCATGCTGGCTGGGGCTGATGGGCGTTGTAGTTCAAAAAAGTAACTTTTCCAAGCTCTGAGTCTGGCATCAGCCCCGATGAGCCTTGGCATGCCCACGCCAGTGCAATTGCTGACATCAGGTCTGTCTGTGTCGTATGCCCGACTCCCTCCCCTTGGCTGCATGGTTGAAGGATCTTTCCCTCCCAGGTAAGGATGGGGGAGAAATTTGATTCAGTTCGCATTTGAAGCCGAATCTATCAAATCCACAGTTTCCAAAACAAACTGAGAGCCGAGCCACCCTGCAAGACTCTCTTATCCAAATGTTACAATGCAGTGCTCCAGCCGAGCGACGTTTACAAAAAGGCATATGCTAGGGGGAAGTGTGCACCAAAATGAACCCTTTTAGTGACGATAACGTAACAAAAATGCATTATAGTAGAACCAAGGGCTTGCAAACATGTGTACGCTCGTCAAAACTGCATACCAAAAATATGCGCGTAAGGAGAAATTCGCACTAAAATGCTGACGGTTTTCATGAGGGGTTTTGTTTTTAAAAAAATTGCAAAGTGCTGTAGAAATGTGTGGAACTGAATTTAAGACTGGGAAAATGAGAAACCGAGAGAACGGACATGGACAGATCTGTCCATCCCTGCTCCCGGGGTGGGTTTTGAACCCTTGTTCGAGGTGGGCTCCCTGCGGACATTCTGCAATGGAAGCCATGCAGGCACTGTGTCGTGTGGGCTCCTTCTTCCTTCCATCTGTGTATTATGCTCCAAAAGGGTGATTGCGAGCAGCATAAGGGGGATTCAACTCCCTGGCCGTACGGATGCCTAGGGGATGGCCAGAGTGAGTGGGGTGGTGGCGATCGTTCCTGGCTATGCCCTTGGAACTAGTGTTGTGGGCTGTGTGTGTGATGACTCAGGAGTGTGTGCTGGGGGTGTGTCCCTGTTGTTGCAAGTTCATTGGCTCCCTCTGTGTATGGATGGCATGTGGCCACTATCCTGATTGGTGGGCTACAGTGAGGTTTCCAAGGATACTGAAGGCTGAGCATCAATGGGATGCGGTGTCTGTTCTACCAGCGCAGTGGCAGCTTTCTTTCCTGCCCCACCCACCTCCTGCTGTGCTCCTTGGTTGCTCGCATGACCTATTGTGCATCCTGCAGGAGCAATTTTTATTGCCTGTATTGTGTGGGGTAGCAGTCCGAGTGCTGGACTCAGACCTGGGAGAAACCAGGCTTCCAATCCTCACTCAGCCATGAAGCTCCCTTAGGCCAGTCACTGCATCTCATCTAACCTACCTCACAGGGTTGTTGTGAGGATCAAAATGGGGAGGTGACAACTATGGGCTCCACCTTGAGCTCCTTAGAGGGTGAGACATAAACATACTCATCAATAAATGAATAAATAAAATTAGTGTAAGGATGGGATGAAGCAACAGAAGATTCAGGAGAGACAAAAGGAAGTCCTTCACACAGACAGCATATAGTTCAGCTATGGAATTCGCTCCCGCAGGAGGCAATAATGGCCACCAACTCGGATGATGTTAAACGAGGCTGAGACGCATTCGTGGAGGATAAAGCTATCAATGGCTACTAGCTCTGATGGCTACTAGCTCTGATGATTGCGGATACCATGGACCACGAAAAAGACGAATAATTGGGTGTCAGAACAAATTAAACCAGAACTATCACTTGAAGCTAAAATGATGAAACTGAGGTTATCATACTTTGGACACATCATGAGAAGACATGATTCACTAGAAAAGACAATAATGCTGGGAAAAACAGCAGGGAGTAGAAAAAGAGGAAGGCCAAAGAAGAGATGGATTGATTCCATCAAGGAAGCCACAGACCTGAACTTACAAGATCTGAACAGGGTGGTTCATGACAGATGCTCTTGGAGGTCACTGATTCATAGGGTCGCCATAAGTCATAGTCGACTTGGAGGCACATAACAACAACAGCAACAACAACAAGCTCTAATGGACAGGTTCTACCTCCCCTGTCGGAAGCAGTTGTTTTGAATCACAAGTGGGGAGAGTGCTCTTGCACTCAGGTCCTGCTTGTGGGCTTCCCATGTGCATCTGGTTGGCCACTGTGAGGACAGGATGATAGACTCAATGGGCCATGGCCCTGATCCAGCAGGGCTCTTCTTATGTTCTTCACACAATGGAAAGTTAAAGTATGGAATTCACTCTCAAAAGATGTAGAGGTGGCCACCAACTGGGAGGGCTTTAAGAGAGGATTAGACAAAATCATGGAAGGTAAGGCTATCAAAGGCTACTAGCCGCAATGGCTATGTTCTCCCTCCATGGTCGGAGGCAGCATGCCTTGAACACCAGTTGGCAGGGAGCACAAGCGGAGAGAGCACTATTGTGCTTATCTCTTGC
This sequence comes from Rhineura floridana, assembly GCF_030035675.1. Classification (NCBI taxonomy): domain Eukaryota; kingdom Metazoa; phylum Chordata; class Lepidosauria; order Squamata; family Rhineuridae; genus Rhineura; species Rhineura floridana. The sequence continues at coordinate 22,746,966 of NC_084496.1, forward strand.
TTGTAAGAACAGGATGTTAGACCAGATGAGCAGGGCGTTCCTGAGGTTCTGAGGGTCTTAAACAGCAAGTCGTGATGAATGAACAGCATGGAAAGACATAAAGACTTCTCATTGAAGTCAACATGGGAGTGAACTGCTAGGTGACTTGGAAAAGAGGTGGGCATGGTGAGTGAGACACAGCCTGACCCGAAGGAAAAATAGGATCGAAAGTGAAAATAAAATGCATGCTCAACTTTCACTTCTGCCAGCATGAACTTATTTGCAGCACAGAAGGTAAGAAGGAGGGCTCCTGCAAATTAGAAGGGGATTTTTATTCCTGGGGAGGGTTGCTCGGTCGAGCTAAGGTCAAAGTTTTGTGCTCTGTCTTGTTTTTATTGTGCGGGGGTCGGAGCACTGGACTCTTCCCACTTTTACGGTAAGTTCTTGGCTCCAAACAGCCACCTTGGGAGAAGGGCAGTAGCTTTTGGCTGCAAGGCAGATTAGAAATCAGGCATTCATACCTGCCAGTCTGTGCAACAGGTGGCGTATTTAATATGAAAGAGGAGGTGGGAGGGGGAGGGGAGGAGGGCCTTTCCTCCAGACCTCCTGACACATGTCCTTATCATAACAGTATCAAAATAAAAGGGAATTTCCTCTTTCCTCCCCTTTCTGGGATTCCCCCAAAGTTGTGATGGCCAGCCCAAGTCCAACTGCTCTGCAGCTGGTTTGCAGGGAGCGATTGCTTTCAGCAGTTCGTCTCCTTCCACGACAGAGTTGCTTGCTGTGCGTCTTGAGGATTACTTGCAAAAGTGAACTCTGCAACCAGCAGGTTTCCCAAACAGGGGAACTTGAGCACTTTCTCAAAGGTCAGTTTTTCATCCTGCCTTGAAAACTTCCTGTTGCTTATCATCCACTCCAAATGGTCCTATTCCCCCAGGAACATCCCCTATTTTCTGATTCTACAGACTACAGGGAGATTTTGAGGGTGCAGGGTGCAGGGGAGTGCCTTACATTTCTTTATTTACTGTGTCCATGTTTGTGGCTTAGACTCCTTTCTATCACCACCTATGGCCCAGAGAGTATATTGCTGGATGTGTTTGAGCTATTGCAAATCTGTGGACTTTAAGGGGCTCTTTTACTTTGCAGAGGTGCCCCCATTTTCTGGTCTCTAACCTGGGAAACGGCTCTTCTATTTTGTACCCAAGTTTGGCCCTTGGAGGCATGAATGCCTTCTCATGTCAGCTTGGGTTGCAGATAGGGGGCTGGTTTTGCAAGCTGGCTGTTCCGATATTGCAAATAATTATTCACATTTTCTGAAACTATATGAGAACCAAAACACAGCCATACTTTGCAATTTGCACTTATTCGAATTTTGCAATGCAGTTTGCCAACTAAACAATGTTTTCAAAAATGCGTATACTAGGTGGAAAGTGTGCATAAAAATGTATATATTTCTGAAAATAATATATAAAAATGCATCATCTGAAGAAAATTTGCTTGGAGAAATGTGTACATTAGTTAAAACTGTAGACAAAAATGTGTGTGAGGCAAAATTCGCACTAAAATGCTAATAAATTTTCATGAGGATTTTCAAAAAAAATCTGAAAATTGCTGCAGTAATGTGGAGAACTGTATTTAAGTTTGGGAACAATGAGAATCTGAGAGAACTGAAACGGACAGATTCTTCTATCCCTGTTAGCAACAGTGGTTTTAAAAGCTTGTCAACAGGGCCAGCACCAGACTTGGGGGGGGGGGAGTTGGCATTAATGCCAACAATGGGCCTAGTCCTTGGCCACTGTCCGATCTGGCCAACTGCTGGTGCTGGGCCTGCTTACCAGGTTTTCCTTGGAAAGAGTAATTCCAGATGAAACAGGGAAGGGAGGAACTCGAGTGGGCATTTTGATGCCAGGAACATGTTGGACACTGAATAAAGCTTGCATACACAGACAGCTAAGATCCCAGAATAAACACCCATCTGGAAGCCCCCCCTTCTCCAGGGTCTCTACAGTGTTTATCTCAGAGTGGGGTGAGGATGGATCAGTATACTACATTGTAGTTATTTAGGGCTCAGCACCCTCAATAAAGACTAGCCTCTTTATCTATGTGATGGGGCACCCTTAGCTCCTGTTTTTGTTTCTTTTTTAAGGTTCTGGGGATGGACATTATTTGGCTAAATTAATGGGGAGTCAAAGAGGGCTCGTGGATTTCATCATGTCCCCTGACCCAATAATCTGAGTACTATGTTGTTGACTGACCTCATGCTCATTGAGGTCAATCCTTTGTTGTGATTCCTGGTTTTACCTGGTGGCAGACTAATGAGTCATCTGTAACAATAATATAATGAAGCTGGGAGCTTTCTTATCAATCAGCAAAAAGACATTTATTAGAAGCATTACTGATAATGAAAAGTCTGACCTTTTTGGGGGGACCATTGGGTTGTTTTTCATGTTTTGTAGGGGAAGCAACACCGCAGGCTGCAGCAGTGAATGGGAGGAGGGTTGCGGTTAGCTGGGGCCCTTGAGGACATTCAAGAGCCCATCCCCAAGTTTTCAAATTTCATTAAAAAAACAAAAATGATATAAGGAACAGCTGCTTTAAGCTGTGCCTCCACTTATGAGCAACCTGTATATTTGTAAATAAATGCAAATAGTAGAAAACATCAATAAACCTCCCGCAATCTCTTTCCAAAAAGAACAAGATCAAGACCAAACATTTAACCTCCTGGAGAGGTGCGGTGAGCTTAAGAACATAAGAACATAAGAAGAGCCTGCTGGATCAGGCCAGTGGCCCATCTAGTCCAGCATCCTGTTCTCACAGTGGCCAACCAGGTGCCTGGGGGAAGCCCGCAAGCAGGACCCGAGTGCAAGAACACTCTCCCCTCCTGAGGCTTCTGGCAACTGGTTTTCAGAAGCATGCTGCCTCTGACTAGGGTGGCAGAGCACAGCCATCATGGCTAGTAGCCATTGATAGCCCTGTCCTGTTATCATGTATTTCTAAAGCCACATCTGCTTTTCAAGCCCTCCTAGGGAGTTATATAATTATAGGCACATCCCACTCATTCAAAGCAACACCTTGTGTGTTCTGGTTGCAGCAGATTAGGTAACAAGCTTCCTCACTTATCTTTTTCTTCTTGGTTTGGCGGGATGCTTGCTTGTCCTCCTTTGCAACAGGACACCTTAACCGGAACCAGAACTGAACCCCGAAATGTACCAGCTGTATTTCACAAGCAATCAGAACATGACTTGATAAAGATATATTGCAAATCAAAGGAGACATCAAAAGTTATGGTTTTCTCTTCCCCTTTTTTGCGTGTGAACTGAGAACTGTGGTTTGACGTGCCCTCTTAGATGTTTGTTGTGACAACTGGTTAGCTTAGATGGACCTCAGGTGATTTAAATGGCATGTTTGTTAAGGAGCTTCTAGACCAGCACAAAACTTGTATGGACGTTATACAGTAGGGCCCCGCTCACACAGCGGGTTACGTTCCGGACCCCCGCTGTAAAGCGAAAACTGCTGCAAAGCGGATCCCATTGACTTACATTGACCAAAATGGCGCCTGGCGGCAAAAAAACACCGTAAAAGCGGAACAAGCACTGTAAAGCGGGGCCTTTCTACAGTTCACAACTGATGTATTAGCAGAACGCTGTAAAGCGAAGCGCTGTAAAGCGGGGCCCTACTGTATAACATTTCCTGTTTATTGAATGTTCATGCTGATATGCTTGCAAAAAACCTGTGCAGTGTTTACAGCATCATGCTGATAGGCCCAAGCAAAACGTGTGCGGAAGTTAATCATCACCTGTTTATTGAGCATTAATTT